>NW_026441980.1:0-600000 GCF_026898425.1 Galleria mellonella | reverse complement strand
TTCTATCTCTGTCACATTTTGACAGATCGAAATACCACGTGACACGTCACTTGTCACAGATTATCGTTTTCCGTTCTAGAAATAGAGCCGCGCTGGAGAACGAACCGTGGCACTGTGTCCGATGCTTTGGCCTCACCCCGTTCTTGACGAGACATCGTTCGCGCGCAATTACATACCACAGATTACAAATTTAGAATTTATACTTTTTTACCGGCGTGGAAACTTGAAAAGCAGCGAGTTGGCTGAAAGACGTGGCCGCACTGGCTGAACGCCGGTTACTCTCGCTCGTTCAACTAAATTTTCAATTCAAACAGGGTCTTTATAAGGGTAGTGACGCTGTACAAAATTTACATATCGACGTAATAAAGCAAGCGGGTGTCTGATTTGAATTCGGAACGCGTCCTTATACGGATTTCGTTTTGGCAAAAACTTTGACAATACTTCGCTTATTTTAATACGATTTATTATTGTTGTTGGAATTATCTTACGGGCCGCGCGTTAAAAGCCATTCAATTTAGGTTCGTCGTGCTTGTTTATTTTTTCAGTTGTTTACTCTTCAACTGAGGCAGCTGGAATGATAAAATGAGATAATTTTTTTCACATTGATCTCAAAAGTTTTACGAATGTATACGATTCTTTTAAAAATGACCCAAATTAAGAATACTTATTATTTTAGGGAAGATATTTTTATGTCTTGTAATCCTTCATATATTTCTTCGAATACTTGTATTGATTTTTAGATCAATACATTCAAACTTAGTATTTTATCTATAATATACGAGGACAAAGTTGTAAAAATAACGTCCAGAGTACTTACTTAGAAAATAATCTCTTATTGCTTTTTTTAAATAATGATAATAGAGTGTTAACTCCACCTGAGCTATTGGTATACGATGGAGGCGTATCAGTAAGGGATAGAATCAGGTCAGTTGGACTATAGTGACAAATTGACCAAGAGTGAACTACGATGAAGTTCAGGAAGTACCACGTAAAATTCGTCCTGACCATTATTAACAGTCCCCTTCTCGGATCCTCCCACTGCAAGGTGATCTAATATCGAATAAATATTATCATCAATAGGTTAAAAAGCAGAAAGTCTGTTAGAAATACTTTAACATTACTTTTTATGTCAAAAGTTAGATCGTCGGTAGAAAAGAATACTTTTTGTACTAAAGTTTTTTTTTTATTTTTGTAATCAAAATAACTGCTTTCCTGATGATGAGATTACAGGGTATGAAATTATAGTACTTAAAAATGGCAACCTATAAGGGGTACAATGAGCACCAACATTGTATTCTGTGATATCAAAGCTGGTATTGTCAATATATGATGGTTACCATTTTCTAACAGGTAGGACGATTATTTGGCTTTACAAGTTAAATTGAAGTTATAAATAAGAAAATTACTCTTCCCAAATTAATTACGAAATCTGTAATTTGCACGTGCAGAAAAATGTACCGTGGGAGTGAATCGTTTCTTTAAAATAATTTCAATATTTTACGACATTGCTCGACGGAGTTTGATCATGTTTGCGCGAACTCAATTAGTACCATCGACTTGAAGAAGGAGGCAAATTTAAAAATCGAATTTTAAATTGAAACGCGAATTACTGGAACAAGCGAACGATGATCCGAAGCTCTCCGTTAGCGGCCACTATCGATTTTTCGTCCGCCCCCAACTTTGTTGACAAAGGCAGGTTCTTAAGCCAAATGAGATGCACCCCAAAGTATATTATGGGCAGACATCGCTCCACTATCGGTAGATATATTGTTGTGAGCGTAGATATCGCGGGCCTCATATCGGCTCTTTATTGATCTTTTAACCGAACGTCTCCGGATTTTCGTTATTTGCCCGGTTATTAAATGCTGTTTTTGTTAGTTTGCCGGGGCTGCTGGTGGGACGTATTCGTATGGCGTCTACCTTTTATTTTTCTATGTTGATATATTTTGTCCTGATAGAGTAACCCGCGATAAAGGAACTAAACTTTGAGAACTTGCTTCAGGATCTACGATAAGTAGCTTTTATAAGTGAATAAGTAATCTTTAGACACAATATTATCCTATACCAATATTTACGAACATTCTTAAACTAAGCAAATTTTGTACAATAGCTACGAAACAATTATTACCCAATCAGTTTTTGGCAATACGTAACGTACGTAAATATTACTCGCAATAATATAACTCTTTTGAACTAATAAAAACTGATCGCATGTTCATTCCCACGGCCCCCACCACAATGTTTATCTTTATTTATTTACGTGTTAGCGAATACATTGCTATAATGCATCGGATCCGCATGCAAAACATCCCAATGCCCTATGCAAATGCGAACAAAAACAAGGGCCATAATGCCCTTAATACCTACACCATTAATATTTGAAAATAAACTAGCTGATAAAAATATTCAAATAGGACGCTAAGCTGTTTGAAGTAAGCCTTATCTGGGAAAAGCGTGACCTGTCTCTAGGTTTGAGACTTTGGATGTCTTTACATTACGGCATATTTATAGGATCTATGTGGAAAGGGGACTGTGTGTGTATTGAGTGCATTAACTTATATTTGAGGATACTTGAGGTACTTTAAGATTTACACCTAATATTTTGGTTGTATTCAATAAAAAAAAATCGTAGTTCTCCTGGCCTGGTTTTGTTACTTGGACGATCCCAAAATTATAAGTTTGAATCAAGGTAACACCACAAAATTTGTGCATCGTTTTAAATTTTCGATTACCTAACCTCTGAAAAATGATTTAATAGAAATTAGTTTTAAAAGTGCTCTAGAAAATTAAGGCAAATCGAGAACTGCATTTACTAAAACAACAATAGTCAACGACCTCTGATGTACCGTTCTATTGCTATTGCTTCCGTTGTATTGAGATATATCTAATTAAATTAAACAATCAAGATATTTATCAGGAATGACAGAAGAGTACTGGAAAAAGTAAAAAGTAAAAGTCTCTATCTTACTTTTTTCAGTTTTATAACTTACTTCATATATATACGCCAGTTTCGAATACTCCCGAGTCCTCCTTCTTCTATTCATTATAAGTCATTTTAGATCTCCACGAGTACCTTCAAATTCACTTTGTAAATTATCTATTTCATAGTTCTCTTATTCATTATTCTCCATTACCCGAACTGGTATGATAGCACGTTCTTTTCAAATTTTTACACAAATACTTTCTTAAGCTAACTTTTTCGTGTTGTAATATAGTTTGTTCTGCTAATTTTTTACATTCGTATTTCGATCTTTTTTATTCTTTCTTGCTTTCATTATCTTTCTTAACTTTGATCTAGATTAGAATCTATTTATTTATTTTTTTATTTTATTTATCTTTTAATAATTTGTTTAATTTTCTAACTGATAAATTGCAATAAAAAGAATAATCAGAGAAAAATTTTCTTCATACATTTTATACATAAATTAATAGGAATACATGGTCGCTAGAATTCTTCTCATTACAAAAACGGCCAGCCGTCATTGTCAACAGGAGCGACAAAAAAATCGCAGACAAACGTAACGTCACTGGCCGCGGCCGATTAAAATCTATTAGTAAAGGGGAGGACGCATTAGCATTCACATCACGCACGATTCGTATACGCAAAAGCGTAATCTTTTTATCGATGAAACTCGGCATAGACGCGGGCGTGCCGTGGACAAAGCAATATCGATACTCGATAACGTCGAGCGCATCACTGTAAGCGTTCGAACGGAGAATTAGGCCTGAGAAAGGGTTTGACTCAGTTCTGGATATTCAAATTTGGTATTACGATTTTGGTGTTAGTTCGAAAGTGCTGATACTGGGTTACACTTGTCAGCTTATATACTTATAATTCTCAATCACCGAGATCTAGATAAATTATTTAAAAAATGAGGTATTTTGACTGGAAATCGCTTGGAATAATTGTCAAATAGTTTAAGCTGTAGAGAATTATTAAGACATAAATATAAGACCATGTAAGTCTGCTATGTCGGTGCATATTTCCGTCAGTATACTTAAAACAATCTTAAACACTTTAGATTCAATTTTGTATTAAAGTTCGCTTCTTTGATTTATATTATTGTTAATTAAGATATTATTAAAATTCTCACCAGTACCACAAAGAAGTATTTTATATGATTAAAAAGTTATAAAATTGGGATTCACTGAGGAAAAATCAACTAAATAGGCAAGATGCTTCCAGTTGGAAGCATGTCTAGGGACCGTATATCACTTCATGCATAAACAAACAGTCAGATAGCTGGACGATATGAAGATATGTATCGAAACAGTTTTTGTGTTATCTTATTCATCTTATCATTTAAATATGTATTTATAATTGCAGATTTTATAAGTTATATATATATATATATATATATATATATATATATATATATATATATATATATATATATATATATATATATATATATATATATATATATATATATATATATATATATATAATGATTAAAAAGTTTTAAATTTTGATGAGATACCGTTTAGCTAAACATATAATAACAAAACAAAAGCAATATAAAGCAAAATAACATTACTAAAGTAGTCAATTAGGTGCAGCAGGGCGAGAACCAAAGAATGATTTTGCCACCTGCAATTTAATTGCATGCGATTTTGTGTGGAACAGATCAATATCATGGTCAAACAATAATTTGTTAAACTTAACTGGGGCTCAGCAGAAATGTGAATTTCGCCTAAAGTTGGTTTTGTAACGTGGTACATACAAATACGGTGTTTTCCTACGATTTCTAGTAGCAACAAAAAGTATGTAAATCATTCTGTAAATATAATTTTCAATATATAAACCTATATATTGAATTATATTATATCTTGGTGATTCAAAGTTAAACTTAAGCCTCCGAATTACTAGCTACATATAATCACACAAGTTACTGGCAGGGGCGTTCAATACAAATCCAGGGCTGGGATATCTCGGAGTACAGCTATGTACGGAAAGTTAGCACCGATGTTTATATTCAAGACTCTGAAACACATGCAGTGTGATATAGAGTGATATATGGTGAGGCAATAAAGGCATTTTTTACTTTTTTTTTTATACAACTTAGAATGGCAAACAAGTTGACGGCTCACCTGATGGAAAGTGGTAACCGTCGCCTATAGACATGAGCAGTACCATGGACATAACAGAGTATACTGTTTCGCCCATGATGCCCCCCATGCGTTGTCATTCCTGAGGACTCAGGTATTATTCCTCTGTACTCAGTAAATTCACGCCATATCCCACCCTTCAAACCGAAACACAGTCATGCAAACACAACTGCTTCACGGTTGAAACACGAATGGGACAGAGGTACCCAAGCAATCGATTTTTGTACTTTATAACTACTATGTTATGAAAATATAATTGAGAATAGATTAGAGAAAATAAAAGAAGAATAAGCAAGAATTAAGGTGAAGTGATGAATATGAAGTGGCAATGAGTTGGTCACATAGTTCGAAGAACCGACAACCGATGGGGAATAAAGGTTCTTGAGTGGCGACCACGTACAAGCAAACGCTCTGGCTGACAACCTCCCACTATATGGAGTGACGACTTGAAATGCGTTGTAGTGAGTCAGTGGATGCAGGTGGCTCCGGACCGTTCCTTATGGCAGTCTATGGGGGAGGCCTATGTCCAGCAGTGGACGGTTACAGATTATAGAGTAAATAAAAGATTAAAAATCTTCAGAGCACATAAAATCGGCACAAATAATAAAGAAAGCTGCTGTACTTAACACTGTATACACTTTAAAGATGTGAAGTGTTTTTTAAATATTTCCACTTATTTTGCTGACGATTATCTATGGTGAATTGACGTGTAAAGAAAAGTGGCGCATTTTTTACAAACATGTTGATTCTGATTTGTCTGTAGGTAAGGTGCTAGTACATAGCAATTGTATGTACATAGAGGGCTACATCACCGGAGTATTTATATTACGTTCACAATCCAATAACTTAATTTACATAATTAACAGGCACGTAAGTTGTAAAGCGGTTGTATGGCGTCGGGTTGGAGCCTTCAAATAGAATAACTTGAACTGAAAACTCGATTAGTTTCACCGGCACGGCTTGTGTTTATACGAACGTATATAATATTTGGATATATTCGTACTGTTTGCTGTATGGAAATATTAATATTTATTAGCTGTATACCGTGGCTTTTCTCGCCGGAATTTAGTATATAAAGTATTTCATGTTTAAGTTAGGATATTTATGTATGTATTTATACACTTTTGTACATTAAATCTGAAAGAAATTGATAAACTTAGAACCATTGAAATGTGGTGCTGGAGAAAATCAGCTGGAGAGATCGAATTGGTAATGCTCCTCATTACCAATTCGATCTCTCCAGCTGATTTTCTGTCCTGCTTAGGGTTAAGGAAAAGAGACAAATTATAAGAACTATTAAGGACAGAAGGGGAAAAATGTTAGGACACTTGATACGACACAACGAAAGGCGTTTGCTTGGGCACCTCTGTCTCATTCGTGTTTCTACCGCGAAGCAATTGTGTTTGCACGGTTGTGTTTCGATTTGAAGGGTGGGATATGGGTAAATTTACTAGATACAGAGGAATAACACCTGAGTCCTTAGAAATGGCAATGCATGGGAGGTATCATGGGCGAAACAGTATGCTCTGTTATTTCCATGGTACTGCTCATGTCTATAGGCGACGGTTATCACTTTCCATCAGGTGGGCCGTTAGCTTGTTTGCCATTCTAAGTTGTATAACAAAAGTGGTAAATTTCATTATATTCCCCACTTCTGAAATACACATATATGAAATTTCGGGTAAAAAGTTAAAGTAATATGTCAAAAATCCATAATATTCCCAGGAATGTCTTTGTTTCTAATGAATGAAGGTAGAATGATGTACCCGCCTACGCTAACGGTATACAATGGTGGGGTATCAGTGAAGAAAGTAATGCTGAATCAGTCAGTTGCCACATCGTGCCGAATTTACTAGATATGAGCCACGGTAGATTCTAGAGGGGACCGCGTGGAGGACGACCTGACAAGCTAAATTACTAACAAAAGGCTCCATAGCCACTATTAATACCTTTCTCCCACTCCTGGGCATGTCATAACATCTGCTGTGATATAAATAGTAAGGCAAAACAAGATGGAGGTCAGTAAACGAAAAATGTGAAAAACTGTCCAGGGCGTGGGTGTAGGAAGTGGGACGGCCATACGAGGGTATCCGGCGGAAGTCGGCCGACAGAGGGCAGCCCGCCCTTCCTTCCTAGCAAACTGTTTGTTTCGTGTTTCTACTGAGAGATATATTGATAACACAATACTGTATAGGTATTGTAACATATTGTTATTTACATATATGTACGTACACTATATGTACCTATCGTGAAACAATTTCAATGACTAGATAATATTTGTAAGAGATTGCCCTAGCGATAAAACCGCCTTTTGTACCTTTGCATATATATATTTTAACCTGTAATTTATGTTACTGTATTTCATTTAAATTGTTTATATGTCATTGTTTATTTTTATATTTCTGGTGCAATAAAGAGTTAAATAAATAAATATTGGAACAAACTCATTCACTTTTACCAGAGGGAGATTTTGTACAAAAGTCGTTTGCTTAGGTACCTCTGTCCCATTCGTTTTTCTGCCGTAAAACAGTTGTGTTTGCATGACTGTGTTTCGGTTTGAAGGGTAGGATATGGTAGTGAATTTACAGGGTACAGAGGAATAACACCTGAGTCCTCAGAAATGGCAACGCGTGGGAGGTATCATGGGCGAAACAGTATACTCTGTTATGTCCATGGTATGCTCATGTCTATAGGCGACGGTTACCACTTTCCATCAGGTGGGCTGTCAGTGTGTTTACAATTATAAGTTGCATAAAAAAAAAAAAAACTATTTTTAAAGCGAAGCAAGTACTCTCCTACTTGCTGTGCCCAACAGGGTCCATAATTGGAGTTGTTTTGATATTTATCAACCACATTATGGAATGAAATAAAAAATTAATAAACAAATATTGATCCAGAAACTACAATCTATTTATAATTAAGATTACATCTAATATCTACGTTAATATTTGAAAGATTCTAATAATGTTTTGTTCTTTTGTAACTTTGTTTTTAAAATCAAGACAGTAGTGTTTCCCTATTTACTTATTTACTCGCATATGTTTAAAAACAAGTATATACATAATATAAATACAGGTATAAGGACAAGAATATGATCTAACAAACATAGAAATTCTGGCAATGGAGATATCATTATGATTCTTTTTTTTATACAACTTAGAATGGCAAACAAGCTGACGGCCCACCTGATGGAAAGTGGTAACCGCCGCCTATAGACATGAGTAGTAGACAAACCAAAACACAGCCATGCAAACAAGATGCTTTACGGTTGAAACACGAATGGGACAGAGGTACCCAAGCAAACGACTTTTATACAAAGTCTCCCTCTGGTAAATTCTACATACATTTATACATAAATGAAATATGTGACAGCGCACCATATATCAATTGGCTCGCATGGATCCACAAAACATCGGCACGCCGAGATTTACCTATATCCTACACAGTTACTGTTCCTGTAATGGATGGCCTGACAGTTTGTATGTCTTTATTGATAAGTTTATATGTAAAGTGTATGAGAATATATATTTACTTTGCTTGAAAGTGAATAATTATCGCAAGCACATTTGGCATTTCAAAAAACGGCTTCTTTGTCCTTGCGAGCCCTATGTGTAGGGCTGCCATCACCTAAATTGCCGACACCGGATAAACATGCCAAAAATCTCGAACTTTTGAGCGAAATATGGTTTTTTCCCCGGACACTTCTGAAGAAACATTTAAACAAAAATAAAACATTGTTATAATTTTTTTATTTTTATTTATTCGTACAGCTTGTTATTAAAATGGAATTAAGTATGTATGTATCCGCATATTTGTTGATTAAAAATTAAAAGTACTTAAATAAATGCTAAAACTTTTAATTTTAACCTGCTAGCCTGCATCCTGATCGATCATCTCTCACTAGTGCCTCGCCAGCGTATACCGGTAGCGCAAACGGGGTTACCATTGCATTATATAGTAGACGATTACTACGAAATAGGGAGAAAGAGAACTGCGTCATTGCTACACAGGATTAGGACAAGCACCAACAGCATTCTGAAAGTAATAGGTGAGAAATATAACTCGCCTATAACTGGGCATTTCTTTCAGATGTTGTTCTAGTCGGCTGGCTCACATCTCAGTGAACTGCTTTAATTAAATTAATTTGCTTTTCTTTTTTACTAACATAGTTTGTAAGAAGATTGTTACTAACAAAATGGACCAAATTGTAGTCTGAATAATAAAGTATATTATTATTATTTATTTTACATTACAAAAAAAAATATATTATTCACAAATATCAGTGGTACAGTGGTAAAATGACCGACAGGCTTATACCTCTAAATACTCGCAGTATTCCCCGTGATTCTTTCAAACAAAAGATGTCAAGGAACAGATTACAAGTGGCGGTGTCAATAAGCCGTGAAGGGCGGCCCTTATCAATCTATATTAGCTGACCATTGCCACGCCTGGGACGGCCCGCGGAGGGGACACGATGTTATGGTGTGATTCAATAGTTTAGGCGAAGTTTGATTGTCTTAGGGGACGTCTTAGGGTCCACTGCGTACTAATAAATGTAATACGGAACGTTGATTTTTATCTTTTTATTAGTGTTCTATTAGCTGGATATACATATCATACCCATATCTGGATATATATATCTATAAAACAGCACAATATCATAGATATTGTACTGTTTTAGAGTCGCACACACATATATATATATATATATATATATATATATATATATATATATATATATATATTAATGGATGATAATGGAATGGTAACCCCACCCGCGCTATCGGTATACACCGGCGGGGCACCAGTGAAGGATGATAGGTGAGGATGAAGTAGGTCAGTTAGCCCATCGTGACGAATTCAACGAGAATTGTTCACGATGGTTTCCAGGGGGAACCACGTGGAGATAGTCGTAAATATTAGTCCAGTCTATATCTTTGTCGTGCGGTCCCGGCATAGAATAGGCCACCACTTCCTTTCCTGTGGATGTCGTAAGAGGCGACTAAGGGAGGACGAGGGATGGGCAACAGCGACTTTCTTAAAACATCTCTAAAGCTTAACCGCAGTTGCCAATCCGCCTGCCAAGCATGGCATCTTTTGGCAAATCCTCCTAAGGCGGTAGCTTATTATTGGTGGTTGATCTAGTAACAATTTTATTATATTACTAGTAGTAAGATTTACTAAATGTACCTTAACAAGAATTAAATACATGGAACTATCATAAAACTTCAATATCAACTTTTAGACTTAGATAATATAGATAGAGAATCAAGTTTCAAAAACGCGTCAACTTTTTGTCAGCTAATTGTCAAATTAGCTGCCTTGTATTTTTCAGTGTTCTATGTACTTACGCACACGATGTACCTTGACGTATTTCATTAAATACTTAAATATAAATATATTACTTATTAAAAAGAAGCAAAAATTATAAGACAAAATAAATATAGAAATTATAAAGGAATCACTCATAACCATTTATCATGCAAAATTTTATGAAAAAGTTGATTCGCTTTTATCGAAGCATTTGTATGGAGATACTCTATCTATTCAATCTAAACTTTTAGATTTATAAATCATAAATTCTAATTTTTTAATCTATAGTTTTCAATTATTCAAATAATCTATCTTTATATTTGCAAAAAGTTAACTGCTGAATGTTTAAATATAAACATAGAAATTCCCTTTGATATATTTCCACATGTGACCCCAACAGGAAGTTCACAAAGACAGTTAGTGCATTACGCTATCCGGCGACACATCGCCCCTCGCACCCACTTTCAACCTTTTACCACCATTTAGCGACCTTTCGCCATCTTCGGATCACTTCGCTCTTGCCCGATTGCCCCTTATTGTGGGTTTGGTGTCGTTACAAAAGTTTGCGTCAGCTATGACGTTAAGACGAGAGGCAGTTTACTGGGTGAAAGGGATTTTAGCTGTATAATATAAATTGAGGTAAATACTCGTACAATCTTTGTCTTAGATCCGCATCATCTTTATTAATATTATGTGAAAGTGAACGAGAGGGAGACTTTGTACAAAAGTCATTTGCTTGGGTACCTCTGTCGCATTCGTATTTCAACCATAAAGCAGTTGTGTTTGCATGGCTGTGTTTCGGTTTGAAGGGTGGGATATGGCGTGAATTTACAGGGTACAGAGGAATAACACCTTAGTTCTCAGGAATGACAACGCATTGGGGGGGGTAGCATGGGCAAAACAGTATACTCTGTTATGTCCATGGTACTGCTCATGTCTATAGGCGGCGGTTACCACTTTCCATCAGGTGGACCGTCTGCTTGTTTACCATTCTAAGTTGTATAAAAAAAGTGTGTTTATTTGATGAAATTAAATAGATGGCTAAAAGAAAAATGTTTTTACTCAGTTAATGAATAATTTAATTATTTTAAATCTTAAATATCATCAACATATCGTCATAGTCGTAGAATACTGACGGATCTGACAAAGATTACGTATATAGATCCGTCAGTATTCTGCGACTATGACGATATCATCCTTTAAGCTTACATATCATAAGTCTTTATGTTTTTTGTCATATTTAATGATCTGAATTCACACAAATTCATTATTTACATTTTAAGTTTACTTGAGGAAAAATATTTCTTTCTTTCTTTAACTGTCCACTGCTGAACATAAGCCTCCCCCTTAGGAGGTTTTGTCAAGAGTGGCAACTCACCTATCATCTCTCACTGGTACCCCGCTAGCGTATATCGTTAGCGCAAGAGGGGTTGCCATTCCATTTTCATTCATCAAAAAAAAGCATAGTGGAAGGCCAGAAGTAGATCGATATAGACTAAAGCAGTGTTTTACAATCATTTTCATGACGCGACCCCCTCATTATGTAAAAATATCTTGCGACCCCCTACCCTCCACGGTTTCAAATGTGTATGAATTTTATTATAGTACAATTATGAAATCCGTACAGTTGTATTTCTATTCACAGTTAGATATCGATAAAATAAAATAAATAATACATAATAAAGTATCTAAAACAGACATGTAATCGATGTCTGTTATAGATACTTCATTATGTATTATTGATTGATTGATGTATTTACGGAACTGTTGATTTTTCACTGCTTCGTGATCTTCCGGCCCCCCTTGTAGTGGCTCGGGGGCTCCCCAAGGGGAAAAATGTTGGGCTAAATTGATAATGACGATAAAGGTTGTGTACGAAGACGTATGACAGTTTAACTCTGTAACAGTTCTCTCACAGGGAGGTAAGGAGCATTAATTACCAACCATAATTAATTTATTAATAATTGCCTAATTGTTTACGTATAAGTTTGTTTAGTTCGCTAAATAGACCGTACCCATTATCAATCATCGCAATGGGAATGAACGAAATGCGTACAGTAAACAGTGACATTATTAAGGCAATTATCGAGTGTAAAGTGTAGCGGTTCACGCTTCGCCGTTCACAAATTGGACTCATAATTACGTTTGACGGTGGAAAAAATTAAATTTCCTAATAGAGGAAGTCGTTGACGCCGCCTGATGACTTTTAACTTGTTGTGTTATTTAATTTATTCGTATTATATTGAAGGCAAATTAATTTGTAGTGGTCGCTGGCAAGAATTGTTCATTTCGACTAAATTTGCGAGAAGGAAAGGGACTGTTATTGTGATCTAATAGGCTCATTGCTAGCAATGTAGGGTACATTATAACTGGTCGACCTTCACGCGGTTCCTACAGGAAATAATCGTGGTTAATTCTTGCGGAATTCGTTACGATGGGCCTAACTGACCTTCTAGATAAGTGACAAGCGAATTCGTCGATAGAATCGACATCGTTAGCGAGTCCGTAAGTTGGAATGAGTCATCTGGCATTGCTATCTCATTCTATCTCACGGACTCGCTAGCGATCCATCGACGAATTCGTTTGCCATTTGTCTAGAGACCCTGATCTGCTTTCATCCTCACCCATCATTTCTTACCACTCCCCACCAGCGTATACAGATAGCGCAGGCAAGGTTATCGTTCAATTTCCATGTAATAAAAAAGTCAGTTTATGACGTGAAAGACGAAAGACCATAAAACTAATTGAATTCATATCATATCGTTGAAAATAGATTTGTCCATGGACATGAGAGACGATCCTGACCCACCTACATCCATTGTTTCCGGGAAATATATTTGAGGTTGTCTTTGCATTGCATCTATCTATATAGAGTTACCAATCAAGTTTTTTTTTCACCAATAGTTAGTTCTTTGAGCTATGTGGACAATTTCCAGTTCATCTTGCTTGTATTCTGAATTATGGTGGTCATTTTGCTTGTTCTACGGATGCCTCGTTTTGGTATGAAACAATATTATTATAGATTTTCTCTGTAATAGTTTTATTTAAAATTTCACAAAAAAGTGGTTTCATTTTTGACATAGTCTCATTTAATTTACACATACGAGATTAAAAATGTGAAATAAAAAAAAAATTATAAAATCAAAAAAGAAATAAAAATCAACATTAAGCAATCATTTTTACGCATTAGAAAAATGATAGTAAAAAATAACAGTGACAAGAGAGGATATAGTAAGACATAGTGAATATAAGACAATGCAATAGATAATAAATAAAGTAAAAGTTCAATAATAGTGTTGTGCCTAATATCGATCGATATTTATCGACTGTGAAATATCGGCACAAACGAGAACGTACACATAGTGCCTTACAGATAACTGCTTCTCGGAACGAATGAAAGTATTATCAGTCGGACGACGCCGCAAAAGGCGTGAAGTCGTAATAATAAAACATTATATATATTCGCGACCACGTGCCACGAATAATGACAGAATGTGCCGCGTAAACGAAACAAAAGTAGGCCTTTTTGTTAGGCCCGTTGTATGGTTTTACAAGCTATCGGCACCTCTGAGCGGACGATTATGCGCTGTTTATGCGAACGGCTATGACGCGTGAAGGTTGCACTATCAATGATTGCAAGAAATGTGAGGATTTTGCATAGTAAAGAAGATTATTTACTGATTTTTATGTTTTGATCATCTTGACGATGGATTGGTTTAACACACTTTCTCAGATAGCTATGGATTCGATTTTCACACAAAACATTTTTACATTCATAAGCATTGGGGCTGTTTTGGGTTTGACTTTCTTCATGAAACTTAAAATGGCAAACAAGCTGGCAATGGCCCACCTACATAAAAGTGATATGTCTAATTGTATAGTTAAAATACATAAAAAAGAATAAAGTTCTGGTTAGTTTGGGGCTAGATTGTAATGTGCAATAATATTACGTATTGCTATGTAGTTGTAAGCTTTTTTAAAGAAATATTGTTATATAATAAAGTAAAAATAAAAAAAATGTTACGACAAATATTAATTTATTCATTAAGCGTTGGGGACGAGAGCAATCACCGGAACCTTATTATTTTGGAAAGAGGCGTAACGCATGTATGTATGTGAAAGAATTGCTTCCGATATTGTTTAAATTCTAATGAAACTGGCTACAAAGCAACAATCGTGAAGCGAATTTTAAATTCGACCATTACACGCAGTTTTCGATCGTAGATTAGTCCACATCAATCATTGTTGGACGCAAGCGAAGCGAGGAACAAATCATAGTCCTCGCGCGTCACACTGACACCCACATCCCGCTGATTTCGCCCTTTTAATCGTGTAATGATGATTAAACTACAGACTGACAAATAGGCATAAAAAAGTAGAAAAAAAACTTTTTATTATTATTTTTCTTAATTATATCTATAATTTCCAATTATCAATAAGACCAGTCATTTAGTTTCATATTTCTGATTTTAATCCATAATAAAATTAATTTAAAGTATAAATAATAAGCATAAGCAAGCTGAAGTGGCAATGAGCTGGTCACATAGCTCGAAGAACCGACAACCGACAACAAAGGTTCTTGAGTGGCGACCACGTACGGGTAAACGCAGTATGGGACGACCCCCACTAGATGAAGTGACGACCTATAATACATTGCAGGAAGTTAGTGGATGCAGGTGGCCCAGGACCGTTCTTTATAGCGGTCTATGAAGGAGACTTGTGTCCAGTAGTGGACGGATAATGGCTGAAATGAAGATAAATAATTAGAGAAACTATGAAAAGTTTGAAATAGTAACAGACATTTTAATTTCGATAAAAAAAATGCATAGAAATGGAACCTGAATGTGATAGAATAAGGGAATGAGTGGTTTCATAAGAATCGGAGATAGGATTTCATGTTTGTTACGTCTGCACGCAAACTGTCACATACATTCCTTTCGATACATTGAAACCGTAAAGTAATAGTGACTCTTCAATAATATTTTCTAGATTAGATAATCTATATTGTTGGATTCAAAGAGTAAATTACAGTTTTTCATATATGGGAATATAATGTGGACATAGGTTCGTATGTATATATTTAGACACCTTAAATATTTTCATTATAATAGGATAGTAAAATCGTTTGCTTAACATACACTTTATATTTCTTATATTAAGATGTCAAAAAGATATAATTTGCAAATATTTTGCGTTTGAAAATTCTTAATTATTAATAGATTGAAAAAATATCTTCCATGAATTCAATTTGATGGAATTTGTAGCTGTATCTTTCTGGTATCCGAGCTGTATGAATACGGAAGGAATGCTCTCAGCTAATTTTTAATTCCCTTTTTTGTGGTGTAATCAGTAACACACTCAGCCCGAATGATAGGAAGATGTAGCTTTGAATTCCATAAAATCAAGTTATTAGAAGATTTTTTGAACTTAGCAATAATACTCATATAACATATGATGTTCCCCATCTATTCTGCTTTAATAATCTTTGCCGCTGCGCCGGCGCAAGTCGCATTGGCGCGTAGTGGGAGACGCATCGACAATGCACAGGAAGTGTCGACCAAATCGAATTACACGCGCGGACATTTCGACTAATTTTTAATATGTAACCCATTGTTTTGTTTGATGTATGCTCTTTTATCTGTTGATATGCTCTTTTTATACGTGGCGACGGACGATGCGCGGACGCATTCAATGCAATGAATTGTATGTATGTGTTGATTGTATCTGATTATTGAAATATTGTGGTCGAGACTGGTGATTTGTCACAAAAATTGAGATATTTTATATAATTTATGTAATTTATTAGACTTATGTATGTTACGATGCATTTGCTAAATCCGAATCCATTTGGATATTTTTTTTGGAATCGGTGAGGTGTACTTCCTTGTTCGTGCGATTAAAATGACAATTTTTTTGCAATAAAAAAAAGATCTTATCGCTTTTATCATTCCAAAGTGCAGATAAATATACAAATAGGTATACCAATCTGATATCGATACAGATAAATCATATTGTAAGTGTTTATAGAATAATAAATATATAAATTTTATTATTTAGGTTTGTACGTTCAAATATTAATCCTTGTGATCTCCAGTCTTTGTCCTGGATCATACATTATATTACTGTACACCTATATAATTATATCAATACAGTTATTATGAGGTATTTTTTAATTTTTATTTTAGAAACACATGTGTGAATAGTATGGGTTTGAGTGTAGTACTTTTCTGTGTACTTCTCTCTGTATGGTGAGTGGTTTATGTATAAACTTAATGAAAATATAGATTTTTAGATTACTAAATTACTTGCTACTAAGTAAATCGCATTGTTGATATTAGTTATATTTAAGTATTTGTTAATTTATTGTTTACTGAATATAATTAAAGACAAATTCATGATTAATAGCAATTACTGACTTTAATAAAAAAAAATATACAACTTAGAATAGCAAACAAGCTTTCGGCCCACCTGATTGATAGTGGTAACCGTCGCCTACAGACATGAGCAGTACCATGGACATAACGGAGTATACTGTTTCGCCCATGATACCCCCCATGAGTTGCCATTCTTGTGTGACTCAGATGTTATTCCTCTGTACCCTGTAAATTCACGCCATATATACGCAAACACAACTGCTTTACGGTAGAAACACGAATGGGACAGAGGTACCCAAGCAAACGACTTTTATACAAAGTCTCTTTCTAGTAAAATTTGCGTAAAATTATATCCTAATAGTTACTCTATAGTTGGATAAAAAAAACAGTACCTACTTATTACTACATAATTACTTATTACTACTTACATAGTTATTTTATTTTCGAATTATAAACTTAAACTGTAACATTTAAGTCAATATTACGATAATAATATAACAAAATGAGATCTCACAAGACCAAAAACCCATTAACAGGCGAGCCATATTTCATCGGCACGATAAATACAATAGTGATTTTATCGCGCCGTTGTCGTCGAACGAAACAATATCCGCTACCAACAATGAATATTATTGTCTTGTCATATCACAATTCAAGTTGTATCTGCAGCCCACATGTAAAGCAATTTCAGTGCAAAACGGCCGAAGCCTCCACCACGTCCGCAATAGACCACTGTCTCGCATTCTGGGAAGGCAGCGGGCGCGCCCTTATCGTGGCTGTAAATCAATATATGATTACAAATTTAATGCTACTGTTGGACTATAAATCAGAGATTTTAAATTACGACCTACAAGCGACGTATCAAGACGCGTGAGGCCCCCTAGTGCTGCGCTGTTGTGTCGACACTCGATAAATCGAGCTGTGCTGTGGTACCGGGCGCCGCGCGCCGTGCAGTCCCGCGCTCGCGTGATAGGGATGCCTGTTCGCATAAATGGGATTTCAAGGTGCTTGAAATTAATTAAACCAGTAATTTCAATAGGCTCGGACCATTTGAAAGGACTAGTTGCAATATCGATTGATTTTATTGTATGAATTATAATAAATGTCTAACTGTACCCTTCTTAACTAAATCAGGTGATTATTCTTTTATATTTTTAGTTTTTTTTTTTTATAAAGATTAAACTAAGATTTTAATTACTTAATTCTTTATAAGAATTAATTAAATAATCTTTGAAAATTAATGTAATAAATGTAGTTATGAAATTAGGTCACAAAAATGTGGTAATTAAAAATAATACGAATTACATAAACATACATTACCACTTTAATTACTTTTATTAGACCAACATATTCATGTAGATTTAGTGAAACAAAAAACAAACAAAAATCACATATTTCTACTGTAGTAGTAGGTTTTTGTGTCAAAACTGTCATTGCGTTTTATCGACATCGATACTGAAAATGGCGCCGCTCTCAGGACTATCTGTCAGCACTATTCGCGCGTGTCGTATGATGAACAGCAGACAATATCCCGTGTTACTCCCCTTTCGCTGCCATTTGCTGTTTTATAAGGTTTTATGAATAAATATACCGCGTGTCAATACAGACGGATGGCCGTTTAGTTATTTATAGCGAATTACATTTATGTTTCATATTGTTTCGATTTATATTAAATGTTTTTATATATTAATAGCTACCCACGATGTTCAATTCGTATTAATATGATTTTGTTAGTATAAGAGTGATAAAACTAACTTCACTTTTTATAAAATTGGTTAAAGCAAGTCCTCATTTAAAAGTAAAGGGTGTCAATTGTAAGACAATATTGTTAATTTAAACCAAACTAGTGTTTGCCCGCTAGTTCGTACGCGTATACGAGTATTTCAAAAGTATGAATTTCAATTAAATATATTATATTTAGATGGGATATCAACATAAAATATATACCAAATTTTAAGATAGACTTTTTAGGAATACAATTGTGACAACCGCAATTTGGAACAAATAAAAAGATAAATAGACTCAGACAGGTAGACGAGTGGAGGGAAGCATGTTAGCAATGGGGGCTAATGCCCCCCGTCACTAACTTCTGTCAGGTTGACCTCCGCGTGGTCCCTCCTGGAAATCATCGAGGATATTTTTTGAGGAATTCCTCCATGAAAGCTTTCTGATTTCACTTCATCCTGATCTATCATCATTCATTGGTACCCTGTCACCATAAAGCAAGCAGGGTTACCATTTCATTTTACACCATTAAAATGCTATTCTATTAATTGTATTATTTACAGGGTCATGAATGGAGATGTCGGTAGGGGTCACCCTAGACGTATGTCGACCGAATAGGCGACGTGCTGAAGAAGGGCCAAATTAAAAGTACCCGTAACCGGCGAGCGTGTATGAAAAGATTGATGAATGTGGAGGAAGCGAAAGAGGTTTGTTTAAATCGAAGCATTTGGCGTTTCATTGTTTCTGTCTACCCTAATCGGAGACAGGCGTGACAGATAGATAGATAGATAATTTATTTGCATCACTAACAGCACACAAACAGCAACAGACGCAAATGCACAGTGAGAAAAGATAAAAAAAGATACATGTACAAAAAAAAAATAAAAATGAAAAAAAACAAATGCATAAAATTAGTAACAATTTTTTTTCCTCATGCGTGTGCCACAGTAATACAAAATGGCCACAACTCAGCTCATTGCTTTGCCATAAAAAGAGCAAAACACTGATATTCAGTTGTGGCCAAAAGAAATGTATGTATGTATTTACAGGGTCACCTTAGTTCTCAGGAATGGTAACGCATGAGGTATGTCATGGGCGAAACAGTATACTATGTTATGTCCATGGTACAGCTCATGTCTATAGGCTACAGTTATCACTTTCCATAAGATGAGCCATCAGCTTGTTTATCATTCTAAGTTGTATAAAAAAAAAAAACTTTAATATTATTAATGAATTTACAAAGAAACACAGGTGGATGAGACACATACATGCCACGAAGGTTATTCCCATACAACATAATGTGCAATCAACAGTCGTTCGCCCACACACGTTCCACGAGCTCGCCTGACGATGGCTTGGCTGCATTACAAATTTAATTTTCCCTATTAGTTGCATAGCCATCAGTAATGTCGTCGTTTTAATGATGTTGTGACAGTTAAGGATAATGATGTATAATGATACACATATATATAACTGCAAATCTATAATGGTGTACTTCATCAGTCGTGCATTATATTTATGTACATACATTACAGAACGACCACACACTCTCACATGACGTTACTTCGATCTATAAGCATATTTCTTTTATTGTCGGCAGTACACTTGCAATGCCGTTGGTGTTGTGGGTGATCGTGGGCGGCGGTAGATACTTCCCATCAGGTGAGCCGCATGCTCGTTTGCTCCCTGTGTTATAAAAAAAAGGTCTAAAAAATTCTTTCCTATGAGTCATCCAAGGGATACGTTTAGAGAGGGTGATGCCTCTCGAATTGTCATACCATTATATTAGCTTTTAACTGTCCACTGCTAAACACTGGGGTTTTGCCAGTAGTTGCCACACTTGGCAGGCGGATTGGGTTACAGTTAGGCTTTAGAGATGTTTTAGAGGGACGCTGCTGCCCATCTCTCGCCTTCCCTTAATTGTTCCATACAACACCCACAGAAAAGGAGAGAGTGTAGGGGTAGGAAGGGGAAAAGGAAGGGGGGGTAGGTGTAGGTCCCGGCATAGAATGGACCACCCCTTCCTTTCCGGTGGGAGCATATAGTAGAGGGATGGGCAGGAGCGTTCCTCTTAAAACGTCTGTAAAAGTCTAACTGCGGTTGCCAGCCCGCCTGCCAAGCGTGGCAACTATCGGTAAAACTCGTCTTATGGGGATGGCTAATGTTCAGCAGTGGACAGTTAACGGTTGAAATAATAATTTAAATTTTTGGACATAAAAAAAAGAATATCTGACCATATTAAAAATTCATTGACATAGTTTCAATTTATAATAAAATTTGGGTATATTTTCGACGAAAAGTCGGCGTGGGTGTTTTAAATACTATAAACTAGCTATAGTAGGTATTTATTATCACTTACTCTTAGTCTAGACAGAACTGGTCTGTTTGAAGGTCAACCAATTTTGATTGATTTGTATTTGGTTGGAATTCTAACCTACGTCTTAGACAAATAACTGGCTTTATAAATACGATCAGAGTGTACTGCGGGTCTACCATGAAATGAAATTCCGAAATTTCGGACTCATTTTCGTGTTTTAGTTTATACCAAAATCGGATTAATAAATGGACTTTAACATTTTGTTCATCATACATCCTATCATAAAAGTCCAAAGGAACAATATTTTAACATTTTTATTATTTCCAAACGGCATGTATTATGTAATTTTAACATCAAATTTGTGTTTCGTTTGGCTCCGAAATTTCGAAAGACACTTCATGGTAGGCCCTCTGTTTTGCTCTGATTTGTAGTATCATTTCTTGAATATTAATTTATTTAATAATTTATTGTATTTATTTAATTATAAATATATATTTTATTGGTATTTCATACTTGATGAGGTTTCTAGTTTATAAATGAATTTATTATCAATTATATATTTGAAATTTTAATAAACTATGGTTAAAAAGAACGTACATAATTATTAGAATTTTAATTTAGCTGCTTAATTTCATTATGATTGTAAATTTATTTTATCATGAATAGCACAGTGCATTCTATAATGCCCTAGAATAAAATATGAAAATAGTAATGGCGACATAATAGCCCCAATGCGAGAGGGAGGGATATTTAGTAAAGCGAACCAATCCCCATACGTTAGTAATATAAGCTGTCAAGTTAAACTGCACATGGAATCTATCGTGCTGAATTCCAGGTTCCTGGGCTAATTTACCTGCTTCTTCATTCTCGCCTATCATCTCTCACTGGTGCCCCGCCAGCGTATACCGTTAGCACAGACGGGGTTGCCATTTCATTATCATTCATTAAAAAGAGACGATAGTTACTACTTTCTATTAGATAGTCTGTTCAGTTTGGTAAACAAACAAATAGTAAATATTTGAAATTAATTGTTTACGCAATATTAAATATTATTTCACGAGCATTTAACCATTCCATCATGCACTTCCAATGACACCAAAGGGAGACTTTGTACAAAAGTCGATTGCTTGGGTACCTCTGTCCCATTCGTGTTTCAACCGTGAAGCAGTTGTGTTTGCATGGCTGTGTTTCGGTTTGAAGGGTGGGATATGGCGTGAATTTACTGGGTACAGAGGAATAATACCTGAGTCCTCAGGAATGGCAACGTATGGGGGGTATCATGGGCGAAACAGTATACTCTGTTATGTCTATGGCACTGCTCATGTCTATAGGCGACAGTTACTACTTTACATCAGGTGGGCCGTCAGCTTGTTTGCCATTCTATTTATAACCCGCCATCTTACTTTCTCACTCGACATTTGCGCGCGCGCAACCACTTCAATAGTCCAATCTGCCATGATTGATGATCCCTATGAAATTAATTGCCATCAGAACACCACCGAATATTAATTCGATGTGCACGGCCTTTGTTTTGAGGCTTTTGCTTTCGAAATGCCCGTTAATGGCGGTGAACGTTCTGACAAGAAATTATTGGGTGATTCTATTGTTAATTGTGGAACGGTTTATATTGTTTATAGCACTGTTGATGCTGTTTTGTACGCCATTGTCGCCGTTCGTCAGGACGTTATAACGAGTTAATAATTCTATTATAATTAAACATTTTACTGTACAATAAAGTGTTAAAAACAAATATAAAAATCTCTATCTAAATTTGTTTAATTGCTATGCCTTACACTACAACTATAAGTTTAATTAAAAATGACAAATATCAAGTAGTTTTCATAAGTGTTTATTTTTTATTTCATTATTACGATATATATATATATATATATATATATATATATATATATATATATATATATATATAGATTACGAGTACCTTGCCTTTGTTTGCTAATTTATATCCAGTTTGACTGATTGTTATTTAAACTTTTAAATATTATATAACTATGTGTGATTATGTATTTTCATTTGTTCGTATTGTACCTGCTATGCCTAACAAGTTTTATGTTCTCTGTTTGTATGTATTACCATAAAATGTTTCGTGCCAGGGAGGGGTCCTGGTGCCTTGTGATACGTGTTCTTCGGATACCCAGTTCAGGCACCAGTTCTCTACAACTTTGATGTATCTATGGTATTATTTTAAATGTTTCATTGTACTTAAAAAAAAGTTGTGAGATAAATAAATAACCATTATTATTATTATTATTTCAGATATTTTGAAATAATTATAATAGTCAATATTTGTCTAGTGACATTGTAATTGGTATTTTATTTTATTTTATTCCCTATTTCATAATTTAGGGTCAGCACCCCGACGTGACACCCCTAGTGTTGCAGGTATCCATAGGCTTTAGTAACTGTTTACCATGAGACGAGCTGTATGCTTGTTTGCCACCTTCCTGATATAAAAAAATAAATAAAAAAAATGCGAAAGAAATTACTATAACCATTCATCATCATCATCATCATATCGGCCATTAACTGTCCACTGCTGAACATAAGCCTCCCCCTTGGGGGGTTTTTCCAGTAGTTGCCACGTTTGGCAGGCGGATTGGCAACAGCAGGTAGGCTTTGGAGATGTTTTAAGAGGGACGCTACTGCTCATCCCTCGCCCTCCCTTAGTCGCCTCTTACGACACCCACGGGAAAGGAAAGGATGGCCTATACTATGCCGGAACCATAGGGGATTTTTTTTTATACGACTTAAAATGGCAAACAAGCTGACGGCCCACCTAATGGAAAGTGGTAACCGTCGCCTATAGACATGAGCAGTACCATGGACATAACAGAGTATACTGATTTGTCCATGATAGCGTTGATTATGCGGGATGTAATCATTCAATTATAAGTATTTATACCGACGTTCAAAAAGATTAATCTAAATTCTAAATTATCAAATTTAGAAGCAACAATAGATTTTAGAATTAACATTATTGTCATACATACATACATATCTGTCACGCAATTTACTGGGTACAGAGGAATAACACCTGAGTCCTCAGGAATGGCAACGCATGGGGGGTATCATGGACGAAACAGTATACTCTGTTATGTCCATGGTACTGCTCATGTCTATAGGCGACGGTTACCACTTTCCATCAGGTGGGCCGTCAGCTTGTTTGCCATTCTAAGTTTTTAAAAAAAAAAAAAAAAAAAAAAAAAAAAAAAAAAAAAAAAAAAAAAAAAAAAAACGCATGTCTCCCATTAGGATAGGCAGAAACAATGGAATGTCAAATGCTTGGAATCAAATTTCAATTTTCAATATTCTTAAAATAATGATTATTAATAAGCTGTAAACAGTGTCTGGTGCAGTATTAATATTTTTCTTATACATTTACTCACATTGTATCCATAATAACTTAATCGTTCCATTCAATTTACATGACCTTATTACATAAGTCATTGACATTTGCGATTACACAGCGCCGATATATCATGGGTGTGCAAAACATCAGAAAGCCATGAGTTATTTCACATAATCGGTAGAAATTTCGGTGCTCCGTCGAAATTGCAACGATCAAATTAAAACGTGATTTATTTCCAATTTTCTCGTCAATACAAGATTACGCTTTATATTTTCGTAATGGTAACGCGGTGTTCAGTAGTGCAGCCAGTTAAACAAATTCAAACTCTTTCTCATTGCAATTTGGGACTTATTCGCGTTGTGACTGACAAACAATCACTGATGGGGTAAAATCTTAATTGAGTATGGGGAAGATAAATTTTCTACGACAATACTTGACTATTTTATTATTAATATTTTTTTATTTATTTATTCTTTATTGACCACATTACAAAAAAAATGTCTGGTTCAAAAGACGGACTTAATACTATATAGCATTCTCTCGCAGTCAACCTTTGGCAAAACAGAAATTTTATTATGCGGTGAAAAAAATTACAACACATAGAATAGAGTACTATTGCACATTATGATAATATATATATATATATATATATATATATATATATATATATATATATATAAAACAAATATTACATAAATATACAAATATGTAATAAAAACACATACATACAAATATAAATATACATATATAAATGTACCTACATACTTATAGATTATATACGATATATTATTATATCATATAAAAAATTTATTACATCAGCCGTTAACTGTCCACTGTTGAACATAGCCTCTCCCATAAGGGGGGTTTAGCCAGTAGTTGCCACGCTTGGCAGATGGATTGATAACCGTAGTTTGTATTTGGTGATGTTTTAAGAGGAACGTTGCAACTTATTCCTGGACCAGTAGATTTCCTTTTTTTTATACCACTGAGGTAGCAAACAAGCATACAGCCCACCTGATGATAAGCGGTTACCGTAGCCTATGAACGCCTGCATTACTAAAGGTAAAGTCGCCTCTTACACCCACGGAAATGAAATGGGTGACCAATTCTGTTCGGCTAGATTTTGGTTAAAAAAATAACAGCAACTTTTTTTTAACTACTTTAATATTTGAATTTTAATAAAGAACTAAGTGATATAAAGCTACAGCAAGTTAAATTGGTTATAATCTTGAGGAATCGAAATGTAAGAAAAGTTTCCATATAAGCAAACGCAAAGAAGAGCAGCCCCCGAGAAGGAGTGTGGCCCCAAAGGCGTTGCAGATAGTGGATGCAAAATAAGGTAGACCTATATACAGTTTAAGTTCAGGTTATTATTTTAATACAAAATACCCCTGTAATAATTAATTTTCGACTTTACTCCAAAAATATAAGGCGATCGTTATTAGCCATTCTATGATATCATGATTGTTTTTATGATTTACTACTGAATATAGTGTGCTGGTAGTTTACCAGTGAAGATTTTTATCTATTGAACGTCCGATGTCGGTGTGATGAATTTTTTTTTATACTACTTAGAATAGCAAACAAGCTAACGACCCACCTGGTGGAAAGTTGTAACCGTCGCCTATAGACATGAGCAGTACTGTGGACATAACAGAGTATACTGTTTCGCCCATGTACCCCCCCATGCGTTGCCATTCCTGAGGACTCAGGTGTTATTCCTCTGTACTTAGTAAATTTACGCCATATCCCACCTTTCAAACCGAAACACAGCCATGTAAGCACAACTGCATCACGGTTGAAATACGAATAGGACAGAGGTACCCAAGCAATCGACTTTTGTACAAAGTCTTCCCCTGGTAAAATAAAATTTGTACTAGTTAGTAATATGTGAGTAAGATTCAAAGTCATTTTTTTACTTTTCATAAACACAATATCACAAAATGTTATTTAAAAGTTTTATGGAAGTCTACAAGTCACAAAGTAGATTGATTATTTAATTCATAAACTTTGAAATTATGAATTCATATTTAGAATTAAAAACTTTATCACGTGCCAATAATCTGTAGTCTGTAGTCTATATCAACTAAATGTTACATATTTTTTTTTTATAAAAATAATGTTCAATTTGGTAAAAAAAGGTTTTATTGGGTATGAAATGATTGAGTATAAAAACCTTTTTATTCTTTCACATAACGTTATTTCAATTTTATTGAGCTTACCGATTTTACCCTCGGGCATTGTCGACCATTCTCAATATATATTTTGTAGTTTTAACAATTTGTTATATCAACAAGCCACTATGTAATAAAACTATAGTACAAAACCTATGTGAGCTGTCAACATGAAACAATAAGATTCAAAAGCGAGAAACATTGTTCCTGGAGCGCAGTATAACACACTAATGACTTAGCGAAAACAACAAGTTCCTTCCAAAATTAAACAAGGTAAAAAAGCGGGCAAACGATCGATCACCGCCGGCCACAAACAAAACACAGAAAAAAGTACGTGAAAGGATGTATGGAACAAATTAAAAGCTCAGCATGAGGTGTTCTGGCCGTCCGTGGACCACTGCTAAGGGCAAATATTAAAGCTGTCAGTTTTGTGTAATTTGAAGGCTCGTTTTCGAGGCATAAGTTATGTTATTGAATGTTTTGGGTGCATCACCGGCCGCGTGTGAACCTCTCTTGTAATGAGCTCTGTAAATACGTAAAACTCTCTCCGGATAATCTTTAGAAAATTGAAATTATATTGATACAATCACTGTCTTCTATAACTGTCGATGGCTGTCGTAAATATAAACAGATAGCTCTTTAGTTACTATTGATATTCTATCCGTTAGGTGCTTGTTTGTTGAACAAATTGCCTATGAGTTGGAGGCGTAATAAAAATAACTACGGAATGAGCTGCCATGTTCTTAAATACAAGCTGTTTAGTAAAAACTGTTAACTTTTGAAGTAAAATGTTGAAAATTATAGTCAGAGACCGACAACTCCATTATCTGGTATGACAGAAATAGTGGGAGGATAAATGAGCGACTTCGCCAAATTGGACTCAATTATTGAGCGAAAACATCATGTCTGAACGATTCGAATGGGAGATAGTGGTGCAAGTCAGGTGGGTGATGCCAGCACTGCGATCCGGCCACTTTTTTTTAATACAAAGGCAATAAAAATGTGCTAGTCACGCACTAAATGCCTCCTCGAGTCGTTTCTCCGAGGCGTCGATCAAAAGAAACAAACAAAAGTGGCAAAAGAGCACAATCACGCATCCACAAAATTATTTTCGCTCCGTAACACGTGTCAAGTTTCAATTTTACCAACGTCGAAATTAACAGTGGGCGTAAACAGATTATTGATATTTCGACCGATAAAAAAGTAATCGATGATCGCATAGAACCGAATAGTGTTGTGTTGAAAAAAGCGACCATTGTTACGTGTTTAGGATCGACTTTTTTCTCTCTCGTTCGAAATTAAACGGACGCACGAGTTTTGACAAAAAATTGACTTCATCAATCAGAGATGATTTTATTGGCTCAACAATAGAGATTCTCGCAATCGTGACGTGTAATCGAATCGTTTCCACGAATGTTGTACTATTTTTCACTTTTCTCAAATGAGATCAATTTAGCGATTTACGGATTTTGTGAGATTGAATCTTAGTAATGTACATATGTTCTGCAGGGATATTAGATCTCTATCGAAAATTTAGAAGAATTGTGATGTTACAAAGTGTTTTTTTTTATTGGATATTTATTGATCTCTTTTCTGTGTTATTGATGATGTGACAATACTTATTGTTTTATTACATGGACTGAATGGATTTATGGTAACAATGAATTAATGTCAAAATTGTAAGCTACTTGAATGATAGATTACACGTTGGAATATATAGGAAGAATATATATATATATATATATATATATATATATATATATATATATATATATATATATATATATATATATATATATATATATATATATATATACAGTAGTCTTTAAAGAATTTGAATATATAAAATTCGATTTATAGGTATACATAACATAATACTTACCTACATAAACTTCAGATTTTTTTTATTTTTTTTAATGGGTGATAATGGAATGGTAATCATTATAAATGATAGGTGAGAATGAAACAGCAGGTCAGTTAGTCCATTGTGATGAAAACATCTGGAATTTAGTACGATGGTTTCCAAGGGGAACCACGTGGAGGTCGATCTGAAAGGGTACATTTCCAGCAATGGGACTGCTAGTCCGCATTACTGACAATCCCTTTCCCCTAATCTTCAGAAATAGTAATATATAAGAGGTATCATGTATGTCATAGTAAATTCATTTTGTGAAGTTTATGGTGCAGTTCATGGTGTTGGCATTCATGTTCATGTCTATAACCAAAGGTTACTATGTTCCATCTGGTGAACTGTCAACTTCTTTATTAATCATCATCAACATATCGGTCTCTAACTGTCCATTGCTGAACATAAGCCCCCTTGGGGTGTTTTGCCAGTAGTTGCCACGTTTGCCAAGCGGGTTGGCAGCCACAGTTTTCTTTTACAACACAGGCTGCAAACGAGCATGCGGCTCATCTGATGGTAAGTGACTACCGCGGCCCATGATCACCCACAACACTAACGGCATTGCGGGTGTGCTGCCGGCCTTTTAAAAAGGAATATACTCTAGTTAGGCTTTAGAAATGTTTTAAGAGGGACTTTGCTGCCCATCCCTCGCTCTCCCTTAATCGCCTCTTACAACACCCACGGGAAAGGACGGGATGGCCTATTTTATGTCGGGACTAAACGGTCTTTAAAATACTATTTGTTTATATAAAAAGTAGTGTTTAAAAAAAAACCTCTTTATAAAATAAAAAAAAAAACCAATATTAACAAAGAGTTCATACCAACATAATCAGATTTATCTTCTTATTTCATCGATAACAATACTCTATTGAAAATAATAGGAAATTGCAACGTTTTTACACCGCAATAGCGCCCCTTTTGCTAATAATCCTCTAATCATAGGTTTGACACCCCGACGGGGCTATCCAGAAAAACGACGTTGAATTTTTAACGCGTACAACATTCAATACTGTCTTTGTTAGTGTACGTCCAAGTATTTGCGTTACAATAGCGGTAAAGTACAGTGATCGATGGAAGAAATTGAACATTATAGCCACTGAGTTAGTAAAGCCAGTGTTAAGGAAAGCAACTAATAGGGATTGTGGGGAACAGTGTGTAATTATAGCAAATGTGCCATTCTGTTCACAATAGAAATGGACGTCTGTTCAGTGCATTAGTAGCTGGCATGCTTGAAAAAATTGCCGCATTTAAAAATTTTAAACATTTTTTTTTATTCGCTCATTTTTTTTTTGCACAAAAGTCGAGGGTACAGAGGAATAACACCTGAGTCCTCAGGAATGGCAACGCATGGGGGGTATCATGGGCAAAACAGTATACTCTTTTATGTCCATGGTACTGCTCATGTCTATAGACAACAGTTACCACTTTCTATCAGGTGGGCCGTCAGCTTGTTTGCCATTCTAAGTTGTATAAAAAAAGTTTTATTGTGCAATAAATAAATAAAAAGGTTGAATTGTCTTTGAAAATTGACAGAACAACGCTATTAATCATTATCATCTTGCTACCCTTATACCAATTATTATTTGGGGTCGGCGTAATATATTTTTTATCCATATTATACAAAGATTTGGCTTATAGTTTTACAACCGGCGGTACATAAAGGTGAAATTTAAAAGAAGAAAATAACTCAAAAATAATTACACACGTCCAAACAGTTGAACATGTCTGCCGCCCCCAACTTTTCATTACACAACACATTCATTGCGCCATTCGGGGATGTCACAACTTCCATTGACAATTTTTTCAAGCCCACTCACAGGATGCGTCGCCTACGTGCATGGAAACAAAGCCTGGGCATTAGCATAGTGCACGGGGGGTGGAGAGGGGTGTGGCCGCCATATTAATCACATCCCGGCACGGGCCTTGCGTGTGCGCACGGCGAGTTGGCCAAAGATTAATTACAGGTAAGCGTTTGCCTACAGGATCATCAGGAATTCATCTTGTTAAATATTTTAATACCTATTTTGAATTTAATTAAATTTTTTTTATTAAATATTATATTAAATACTAGTAAGATGAATATGTTACCATGAAGCGTACTAAGATTTTTTTTATACATTTTATATGTATTTTTTTTTTATACAACTTAGAATGGCAAACAAGCTAACGGCCCAACTGATGTAAAGTGGTAACCGTCGCCTATAGACATGAGCAGTACCATGGACATAACAGATTATACTGTTTCGTCCATGATACTCCCCATGCGTTGTCATTCCTGAGGACTCAGGTGTTATTCCCCTGTACCCAGTAAATTCACGCCATATCCCACCCTTCAAACCGAAACACAGCCATGCAAACACAACTGCTTCACGGTTGAAACACGAATGGGACAGAAGTACCCAAGCAATCGACTTTTGTACAAAGTCTCCCTCTGGTAGATCTATTAACAGGTATTTAGCATAGCTATTGCATTTAAAATTAAAATCTTATAATTGGTGTTTATGTGGTGATGAAATCAACATGATATAATATGACACCACCCAATATTCCTAGGTGATTAAAAATTTAAAACGGAATATACTAGTACGTATGAGGAAGAGCTTGAATTAAATACCTTTTTTAATTAGTTGTTATGGATGATAGTAAAAGTAATAATGATAGGTAAGACTTCATAATAATATGGACTCCAACACATTGTTCAGACAATTCATACACTATTAGATACAAGATCAAATAATAAAATAAAAATATGTCAATCCCATTGATATTATTAATGTTAAAGATTGAAAAGATGTTTGGACTTTAGTTATACAGTCATACGATTCAAGTTTAAATGACATTTAGTACACAGATGGACCATATTGTGATTTAACGCAAACTTTTTTATTTTAGTTAGAGTGATAGAGCAGCAAGATCTAGTTTTATACATATTAATAATAAAAAATTGTATCTCATAAGAGAAAAACCGACTTTAATTGTGCCAAAACCGGTTAATTTCGAATTCAAAATTAAACTACTATATATAAAATTTCCATGGTACCAATCTGTAAGTATGTCCTTTCAAATAAAAAAAAGATTTTTCCAAATCGGTTTAATACTAACGGAGTGTGAGGTAAAAAACATAAAAATATTTCAACCGAATTAAAAATCTTCTTCTGCTTGAAATCGGTTGAAATTACATTTGTATAAGTCTCCCTTATTATTTACTAACAACCATTGTATGACTTAAAATATACATACACACCTTTTGTAAAAATATCTTATTGATAATAAAACCTGTATCAAAATTTTATTGTGGGTTTAGAAGAAATAAACAGATATTGTATGGCAATAATCAATTGCCAGTATTCGTTTTACATTATTTAAAAATAGAATATTATTAATTTGTACATCTTTTTTTAGAGATAACTTTTATATATTTACCTATTTTTATTTATGCTAGGTCTTAAAAGCCCTACATCACTGTATCGTATCTGTTCTCAAATCTTTGACTAACCGATACGTTTGTCAAGTCATTCACTCCGCAGTATATAGTTAAATCGAAACATGCTCTTTATGATGGAACACTGTCTTTTCTCTTCGAGCAACTATGGTATATTTTTTTCATCATTTATTTTATTATAGTACTATTTTAGTGAAACATTTATATTCAACAACATCTATGCCTGAGACTTTGTCTACGTGACAGACGTCAAGAGGTAACAAACAAAAACACCACCATACATTTGTTATTAGTAATCGTAGCTGTAAATATTTCTCTTTTTTTATTATTCCCTACTCTCTTATCTCTCCCTTACTAATATTATAAAGGGGAAATATTTTTACCAGAGGGAGTTTTCATTCCAGCGGCATTGCAGATGTGCTGCCAGCCTTTTAAAAAGGAATATACTCTTTTCTTGAAGGTTATGTTGTCGTATCGGTTCGGAAATACTGCTGCTGGAAGTTGATTCCAAAGAATGGTTGTGCGTGGAAGAAAGTGCCTTTCAAAATGCATATAAGGCATTACCTGTGGTAGCTATATAGACGAACCAATATTAAGAGCTTCACTTTTTCAATCGACTTCAAAATGAAGGTCAATTCGGTTATTTTTTATATTTGTTACCTAATAACGTCCGTCAGTTATAAACCAATTTGGAAAATTCCTTTTTTTTACTAAAAGGATATGACTTACAAATTAGTACCATAGATATTTTATTCAAAATCGGTTTGTAGTTCAATTTTTCAATCAAAATCAAAAGTTTTGAATGAAAAACTCAACTTCTGAACGGATTTTGAATAAAATAAAACAACCAAAATCAAAACAATTCGTTTTGTCACAATTAAAGTCGGTTTTTGAATAGGGTACAAGCTTTAAACATGAATCTTGAAAATATGTCTTAATGAACAATCTGTTGTCTATACTCTAATGACATCTTCATGTTACTGGAAATGAGTATTAATATCAAAATTTGAAATTTTTCAAATTGAAATAATTTTTCAGATAAAATGGTGTATTTATTTATTTATTTATTTAACTCTTTATTGCACCATAAATAAAAATATACAATGACAAGTGAATAATTCAAACGAAATACAGTAACATAAATACAGATTGAAATATACACATAAAGGTACAAAAGGCGGTCTTATCGCTAGGGCAATCTCTTACAGACAACCTTTGTATTGGTCTTGGTGTATTGATCTTAAGCTCAACATTTAAATTAAATAAAAAAAAATAAAGTTTCTAAATGAGATTTTAACGATGTATAGAGCAATACGATAAGTAATAACTTCATATCCGAATAAACATAACGATTGTGTCAGTAACATGAACTTAGACACATTAAATAATCCTGGACAAAAGTAACATCCGTATAAAATGAGTCGTGCTGCTGGATCTGCTTATGGATATGGTGGCTTTAGTTGTTAGTTGTTAAGTATTTAATAATAGATGTAAGCTATATATATATATATATATATATATATATATATATATATATATATATATATATATATATATATATATATATATATATATATATATATATATATATATATATTTCTCCGTACTTATTGTTATACATGTATCAATATATGCTGTGTTTGCCTATAAAAAATTGTTACACTTAGTTCTAAGCTCCATAATTGTATATATATTTACATTATTTTGTGGAAAAAATTGTTGGTAAACCTAAATAAATAAATAAAATCCGTACACAAGTAATAGGGATAATTTTGGTACTAACTGGACTTAGCCTAAATTTTCGTCTACGCTGGATACAAGAAAAGTAGATCTTATTCTAAGATATCGAAGAGAGCGTATCGTTTAAAAGATCTTAAATCCCTTTCCACGTATTGAATAGTTGATACTTCAATAAGATTGTAAAGTAATCAATGAATGACTGCCCCATTCAAATACGAATCACCATCAACATGAATGACTCGGCTCGTGAATGGCTTATGATCACGACAGCTTCGACGTACGCACTTGAAACCTGATAATGATATTGCAATCTATTCTGAACCTTACACATCAGTAATACACTTTAATTTACTATTACAATATATACTATTAGATAACGTTAAAAATAAAATAATTTTAGATATATTTTGAATGAAACCAGTAACAGGAGATTGGACATTATTGTGCAGGGATAAAGTTTATATCGATTTAAGATTTGGCTTTGGGCTGAATTAAATATGGCTAGTCACTCCTAAAGTACGTTATGATGAAGATGGTGTTTGATACGCGAGAACATGATCCGAAGGGTTTAAGTTTAATCAATTAAAGAAAGTAATGCACGACCTTTTGATGAGAGGCAATAATGTGATATGATTTACACGTTTTTTTATGTTTATTTATAGTTTTTACTGAACATTAAAACTTTTGTGTTCGTGTAAACGGCCGTGGGGCCCTGGCATAGAATAATGTCCGAATAAACATAACGACTATTTCAGACAGTAACAAGAACTTAGACTCATTAAAGAATTCTGGACATAAGTAACACCCGTTCACAAGTATGACGGATAATTTTGGTACATTAGAATCCTTTCCCGCGGGTATCGGAGAGGCGACAAGGGACGGCGAAGGATGGGTAGCATTGTGTCGATTAAAACATTTCTAATGTCTAACTGCGGTTGCCATTCGCCTGCTAAGCGTGGCAACTATTGGCAAAACCCTCCAAGGGGGAGGCTTATGTTCAGCAGTGAATAGTTAACGGCCTGGTATAACGATGATGATGATGATAAATGTTTTTTTCTTTAGACTCATTATGACTTAAAAATTCTTTTATTACAAATCTATCGAATGCAACTATAATTATCAAATCCACTCAGAATTGACGTTATCTCTTAAAAAAGTACATACAAATACACAGTACGTATTAAAGAGTTCTTAATATAAATATATTATGCAGTATGTTAACTAATAAAAGCTGAAATGTAATAAGATATCGTGGCAATATTATCGGATGATTTAATTTGCGGTTTATCAGGTTTGTTATTGGCCGTGTCTTTAGTCAATGGCTTTGTTCACGTAAGTACAGAGTAAGGAACAATGCCGGCGTCTTGTGAGGCCCGCTTTTTGTATTTGTCCCGGCATTTTGTTTTATCTGACACGTGATGTACGAATCGAAAGGATGGACGTTACATTTATTGACATATACGACGTACGACGTATTAAAACTTTTAATGAAATGAGCCCAAGCTTTAGATAATTCTCCGCAATCAAAAAGGTTTACTCCCATGTTGGTTTCAATATTTTTGTCACGACGATATTTGGTAAAATTTTACTTGTTATTTGTACACTTTTTATTGTGTTTATTTTTATTTTTAAAATCAAATACCTATTTTAAATTTATTTTATTACAAAATATCTTGTCAAACATCGCTGTATTTTATTATTTTATTAGTGTATGTTAATAGCAGATTTTTGCAAAATAGCAAAGAAAAAATGTTCTCTGATACAGTTAATTTTGCTTTTCAAATTCAAAATATTTAATTTAATATCCAAGAGATATCTTGTCGTTCATGGGCGTATTTTGGGATAAATGATGTCGCTATTTTTTACATGGCAAGATATAATCATCACAATATTGAACTAAAGTATCCACAATCTGCTGCTTCTTAGCTCGAAGTGTCGAAGGAACATTTTGTGAGGTCGCGGCGCGGGCGGGGTCCGGCGTGTCGCCGCTCGCCTCGACCTCAAAGACGTTTAATTGTCGGTTACTCGCCGATAAATCCACGCAACCACTCATTATCAGTCTTATCGGATTATTGTTAATTGAAATCGGCTCTTTTCGTACATACTTTGTGTCTGTACACATATTTTGCTCGCTAATATCCGAGATTCCATGTCCTTTAAGTCAATCATCGATATCTTGATAATCAAGATCATATTTAACTAAATTATCACCAATAAATATTTATTCATCATTTTTTAAATGCATTTTTTCAAAAATGATGAATACATTATGTCGTATCGTTTCTGTGAAACTCACATTAAGATTTTGTTAAAAAAAACTGAACGCAACAAAGAATTATAGACACAAACATCACATAAAGTAGTAAAAATAAGCTCATATATCGTTCTCACCTCGAGCTTGAATCGGACATTGATTTATAGACGCTTTATTTGATTCGATTGTATCATCAGAACGTCATAAATCGAGTCCCCCTACTCGGTCCCCTCGTATCGATGCCGATATTTTCTCGATACGCATCGAGTTTTTCCTGATGTCATTATGTCCATGTTGGTGATAACTGGATTCTAGGGTGGTTAACTTGGTATTGAGAGTATTAGGAAGTATTTGGTGGATTTTGTTTTCCTCGTATCGATGGATAGGTGTAATGATGTTATTCGTACTATTTGTGAGGTAAGTTTCAATGATAGTGGTATTATGAAAACGTATAGTGTGATAAATATGATTTCAAATAACATTTATATTTTTTAATATTATTTTATCAATGACTGCCTATGACTTTCATGAACTGAGTTTCCGATATGATTCCTACTAAAATATTTATTTGTATGTAGTTAAATATATTTGTCGACTGTTGCAATTGTGGTGAACGTAACAATCAAATAAAATGCAATTTTTTGCCCGAATATAATAAAATTCGACATATCAAAGGACAAGTCTACTACCGTTATTTAGATTCATTCGTTTTGTTAATGGTATTTCTTGACACCAAAGTGTTTGACTTTAGAGCTTGATATATGTCCGTATTTTAACTGACTTTTAAAAGAAGGAGATTCAATTAAGTTTTATTATTTTTTTATGATTGTTACTTCATAACTCTGTCAGTTATAAACCGAAAAAAAATCTGGAAAATTCTTCTTTTATCTAAAAGGATATACTTGCAGATTATCCACATAGAAATTTTATCAAAATCAGATTGGTTTTTAATCTTTAAATTAAAGTAACTGATTTTGTAATAACTGAAGTTGTATTTTTTTTTTGTTTTTGGAACACAATCTTAAGTAGTTATAATCCCCTCTCTATCTCTATCTCTATCCATCCCTATCTCTTTTCTGTTATCAACACCAAGTTTGTATACAAATTTCTGAATACCAATACTGTAGTGCCCCCCAAATATTTCTTAGAGAGAGGCCACCCCTGACCACATTTTTTCCCGTCCAAATAAATTAATAGAGGCGTCGTGGGTCCGTCAACTTGTCAAATTAATTTGTTCTCGCAACACAATTTGTCTGTCGCTCGGGGGACCAAAAAACTTCAGTATCGATTGCTAGCCTATTAGTCAAGTAGTTCTGGGAAGTTTGTTGTTGCAATAAGATAATGTACAGTTTTCTAAGTAGAACTAGCTGAACACAAATTTCAGAAAGAAAAGTTTATTTTTATCGATTTCTAATATGCAACTAGTAATGACAAATAACCTAACGTTTCATGATCAGACTATAAAACTCGCCATTAGGTAACTGTTACCTACAGATAAAGCAGAATCATGGATATCACAGAATTACATTGTAACGCCTGTGGTACTTCTCATTGTTCAGAAGTTAACGTTTCCAAGAAAGACTTTATACAAACTCGGTGTTAACGTTTGTTTCATCTATTAATGCAGTTTCTTAGCAATTTTTAGTCAATTAGAAATATATATTGATTAAATTACTCTGATCCAAAAATTGTATCACAAGGGTGGAAAACGGCTCTGGCATTGCAAGTCTGCATAGACTATGTTGCCTGTGGCAACAAAGCGAAGCGTGTGCGAAAAAAGGTTGAGAAGTTAATTATGGTTTTGCTGAAAGCAGCGCGACTTTAGGCTGTTTTGCAAGCAAATAATTCATTATGCGGCTCAGTTACAATACAGATAACGGTTCCTTTAAAACGGGGCACGTTTAGAAACCGAATTAGTAAAGGCACCTTACGCAGACGCCACTAAACGCAGAACTTTTTATAGGTAATAAAATAAATAGGCGAGCGACACGCACGGCCGCGTCCACGGAGACATTACCGCGGCCAAAATTAAACTGCGCTTTTTTGAAAGCACCGATCAGCTCGTCACAGACGATAAAACTGCTTCGTGACGATTGCGCTGCCAGAATTACGTGGTTGGTCCTAAAGTGGAAAGCACACCGATCGCCGCTGAAGTGATTTTTTTATCTACTGTTATTTTAGAAAAATGAGATGCCTTTAAATTAGTAGGAGTTATTATGAATATGGACCCAGTATATTTCTGATTAGATAAATAAAAGTAACCAATACCAAGTATATTTTAATTTTAGTCTCTCAATTAATTGTTCATTGGAGGGAAACCAAAATATAATATAACAAATTAGAGGTAACATCTGTTACTAAGTATACTAATGTAATTTATTTGTTATAAAATATGAATCGAATGTATGTTCCATTTTGTCGTTACGACGGGCAAGACGAAGATGAAATGGGAAATTTGGTGGGCAGCATCATAATTCTGTGATGTTCAACGAACTATTTATATATTTATGCTTTAATTACTATTTTCTTTATTACATCAGAAACAGATTTAGCAGAAAAGTCATTTGCACAAATTTCGACATGTGTTCTACTGCCAAGAAGTTATGCTTTCATGACTATGTTATTATTAAAATCTGTAGCATGGGATATGGCAAGAAATTACAGAATGATACGGAGTCATAATGGGGTCTAGTCTCTTGGTACTCCCCAAAAATAGCAACATAAGGGATGTCAAGTCTTGTCTATAGTCCACTGTTGGCACAATCCATTAAGTAATCAGATTAACATTCATTACAAAAAAGCAAAGCAGTAAGTCTTATTGGTTTTCTTTCGCAAAAGCATTTTCACTTCTTTCCTATTATGTAACCGCCTTAAAACCTTCAGTTCTTAGATTTAGAATTTAGCCTCGTTAATGGTGCCTATTCATGTATAAATACGTTTTAATTAAACCTTAAAATTAAAATTTACAATTCGTTGATGATTAGCATTGATATGATAATCATGTTGGTTGAGAACCTTACCAGTGGGGGTTGGACAGTATATAAAAGTACTTTTTTTATACAACTTAGAATGGCAAACAAGCTGACGGCCCACACGATGGAAAGTGGTAACCGTCGCCTATAGACATGAGCAGTACCATGGACATAACAGAGTATACTGTTTCGCCCATGATACCCCCCATGCGTTGCCATTCCTGAGGACTCAGGTGTTATTCCTCTGTACCCAGTAAATTCACGCCATATCCCACCCTTCAAACCGAAACACAGCCGTGCAAACACAACTGCTTCACGATTGAAACACGAATGGGACAGAGGTGCCCAAGCAAACGATTTTTGTACAAAGTTTCCCTCTGGTAAAATCTAGTGTTTAGCGATATATTTCAAGGGATGCAATTGGATCATTGTTACTCTAATATCAAGATGATAAGGGGATATCATGGGCGAAACAGTATACTCTGTTATGTCCATGGTACTGCTCATAATTATAGGCGACGGTTACCACTTTCCATCAGGTGGGCCGTCAGCTTGTTTGCCATTCTAAGTTGTATAAAAAAAAAACTATTTCAATATTTACAAGTCGCGTTATAGAATGCAGTAAGATAAATAAATATCTTTAGTATTTTGCTTTCAATCATTATCAGTACAATTTAAGATTGTGTTATACAAAAAAAAAACCACTTCAGATATGGCAAAACCTGTCATTTCGATTTCAAAATTACTCTACTATTATTACTCAATCGATTTTGATAAAATTTAAATGGATCTAATATATAAGTACGTATATTCCTTCAGATCACCTCAGTGGTATAAAAAAAAAAAGATAAAATAAAGAATCTCAATAAAAAAATATACAACCGAATTTTGAACCTCCTTCTTTTTAAAGTCGGTTAAAAATCAATTTTTTATATAAGGATAGATTTCAAGTATGCTTGTTTCCAAAAATATAGTACTTAAATCTATATAATTTCAAAACTAAGTTTAAATAATAAACTTACAAAATTATGATAAATTTCACCACTTCAGTTACTTTTTTTTTTTTAAGTTTTTTACATAACATTAGTCTGCGGTATTTACTCGCCGTTAGGTACACCGCATACTTGTTTATCGCCCTCTCACATAAAAATAAGACAGTAAATCAATTATATTAATATACAATTGAAAAATAACCATGTTATTCTGATGCGTATGTGGTTATTTTGTTGTAACTATAAGAAAGAAATAAAGATTCGTCAATTCTGGGACGTCACATGTATCTGACAGAGGACATTGGATTACTTGACAAACTTGGGGCGTGTGACAAAAACATTTTATATTAGAATTATTAATAAATTTTATTTTATAAAAAACATGTAATATTTTTATTACAAAATATTGCTTTCCTCTATAGTCCTATTAAATATTTAATATAATATAATAGATATGAAAGATTGTAACAATGTATGGATATTTTTTACTCTTTCTTTCAAACTACTGAAAGGATTCGATAATGAAATGTGGTACACGAGTAGGTAACTAACTTAGATGGATAAATACATAAATAATTTATTTGCATTACTTACAGCACACAAACAGCAACAGGCACAAATGCACAGTGAAAAAAGATAAAAAAAGATACATGTACAAAAAATAAAAAAAAAAAACAAAAACTTAGCACTACTAATACTTAGCACATAAGACTATATTATGTATTGATTCTCGCAGGAAGAGCCACGGGGTGCAGTTAGTAATAAGCTATAGTATGTTACGGGTGCAAACCCCTTCCAAACCATACTACAACATACCAATACATATTGCACAATAGCTGTTCCCACACACAAATTCCCAGAAAGAATAAATACATACTTTACAAAGAAAATTGATAAAAGGGAATACGACAGGGCAGTGAGAGGCCAGTATGTTTTAAGTCGCGAACGCACGGTGTATATTTTAGGAATCAATCACGATTCATAGAAATAATTTATATTATATAATTACAAATTTTAAATAAAGACTCTGTGTTAAATTATATTAAAGGACATCGTGAACTTAAATAGTTAAAACGTTTTTAAAAAAAAAACCTATGACTGACCGTCAGAACGTAATTAGTATAATAATAAGTTATTTACCTAATTTCTATAACAGTAAATGTTATGCAGAATAGTTGTTTAAGTACAAATTTGATGCTGTGTTATGTAATATTTATTTTACTAATGTAAAGATTTGTATTTTGCTATAAATAAATAAAAAGTAATTATGGAAATAAACAGTTAAAATGTATTATTATATTTTAGTTCCATTTTCCAAAAAATATATTTTGTTATGAAGCAAAACATGAGTGTTTGTGTTTAAATCATATTCAAATTTTATTTCTCCTGTCATACGGCTAACTTCATACTGTGTTACCTGATCATAGGTGTTAGACAACGCAAACACTGAGTTCACAATAGTTCCAATAAAGTAACAGAAGCAAATACACGTCTTTATCTTTGCAAAAATCATAGTGCAAGTCTCATCACCACAAAAAAGGACCCTATTCTGTAGATCAATGGGTAAATTTTGTTTCAAAACGAGCAGTTTTTTGCTCATTACATTTCACGTAACAAAGTTTCAAAAATTTTATACGAATTGCGATACCTTTTGAAAAGAATTAAAACTGAACATATTATTTGCACGCGTATAAACGTTTATGCTGTTTATGGCTGTAACAGCGGGAACAAAGTTTGTAACGGGCTTGCCGCCAAACACGGCCATTAGCCGACGTTATAACTCCAACCCTTCAAGCATGTGTATTTGTGGTTCCAATTCGGGTGTAATTTGCAACCGCGAACGCTGTGTTGGGACTTCGTTCCTCATTACGTTTATATCAGCACATTTTTTAGACAAATGTATCGCTACTGAGATATTAACGACCTTGATGTTGTAGCGTTTAAAAATATGGTTTCATCTTCCGATATTTTTTTTTATTGGATGAAAATGGAGGGGTAACCCCGCCTGCGCTAATGGGATACGCTGGCGGGGCACCAGTGAAGGGTGATCGATGAGAATGAAAACAGGCCAGTTAGCCCATCATGATGAATTCGTCAGGAATTAATCATGATAGTTTCCAGGGAGAACCGCGAGGACGACAGGTCGACCTGATTAGGTATATTGCTAGCAATGGGATTCTCAGTCTCCATTACTAACAATCCCTTTCCCCCCCTTCCGATATTTGCGGGTTCGAATCCTGTACAAACATTTATATCTATGAATACTCTGTGTATTGATCTTATGTAATATCTAACATTGTCTATGGTAGTAGTTATTACCTATGGTCACATGCAACCTTGCATTGGACTAACGGCCAATATATAGCGACTTTATAATTACTTTCTAAGTTTTACCAGAGGGCGACTATGTACAAAAGTCGATTGCTTGGGTACCTCTGTCCCATTCGTGTTTCAACCGTGAAGCAGTTGTGTTTGCATGACTGTGTTCCGGTTTCAAGGGTGGGATATGGCGTGAATTTATTGGGTACAGAGAAACAACACCTGAGTCCTCAGGAATGGCAACTCATGGGAGGTATCATGGGCGAAACAGTATACTCTGTTATGTCCATGGTACTGCTCATGTCTACAGGCGACGGTTACCACTTTCCATCAGGTGGGCCGTCAGCTTGTTTGCCATTCTAAGTTGTATAAAATAAAATAAAAAAAAAACACTTTCTAAGTGGTTATAGTCAATCTATCATGCCAGTATAGAAAAAAAAAACACTACAGCATACTACAGCAGTACTAGAGTCAGTGGATGCAGGTGGTTCAGGACCGTCCCTTATAGCAGTCTATGGGAGAGGCCTATGTCCAGCAGGGGACGGATAATGGCTGAAAGGATGATAAAGTTCATGTGAAAAACAGAATGTCTTTTTTTATATAATTGACTTTTTTTTATACAACTTAGAATGGCAAACAAGCTGACGGCCCACCTGATGGAAAGTGGTAACCGTCGCCTATAGACATGAGCAGTACCATGGACATAACAGAGTATACTGTTTCGCCCATGATACCCCCCATGCGTTGCCATTCCTGAGGACTCAGGTGTTATTACTCTGTACCCAGTAAATTCACGCCATATCCCACCCTTCAAACCGAAACACACTGCAGTTTCTTGACTTTTTACGTGATGAAATGTTGTTACTGTCTATAAACATGTACAGACTGTGTCATCATCAGACAATGTACACTGTGACGCCCTTGGTAGAATACAAGAGACGCAGTATTCTCTAATATTGCCATCTGTAAATTGAAATATTTCCTCTTGTGTGCACTTTTATCTCACCCTTTCAGATTAAGAATTTCACGTATTCCTACCCCAAAGAGTAACATATACAACTACTCTACCACCAGCTACGTATGTTAATAACCGAATAAAATTAATACTAGATAATTGAGGACGTTGACACATGAGATTCCGTCCGCCACCCTGGGATTCCGTCGCGTCCGCCGAATACGTCGCGCGTCATCCATCATTACCGCGAGCATTGTTCCCCTCGGCTCTCGGTTTATAATTTGATTTCGACAAGCTGTCGCGGCCGCCGTGTGGATTGTAGCACGTTTTGCGGTTAGCTGTTGGGATATTACTTTTCGTACTGAAATTTGTTAATAATTTAATATTTTTTTTTAATTAACATAATTTTGATAGTGTCAAATTATCATATAAAATTATGGTTTATATTTTAAGTAATTTTTAATACATTATATCTTTTATTACATTTTTGTCATTTAAATATACTCTATATCCTGAGGAGATAAAAACATCGCTACAAATATATCTTAAAATTCCTATCATTGATAGAAATTAGCAGCGAACTTTAAAAAATTTACTTACTGTCCTTACTGTCCGACTCGACCCATTGAAACTACGCAGAGATATTGCATCTCTGTGCATCTTCTACCGCATTTATCATGGGAAGTGTTCTGAGGAATTGTTCGGATTAATACCTGTTGCTGATTTTCACCACCGTACAACCCGCCACAAACTAAAGTTTCATCCCAATCATCTGGACGAGTGGCGGTCTTCCACCGTGCATTTTTCAAGGCACTTTCTTCCACGCACAACCATTCTTTGGAATCAACTTCCAGCAGCAGTATTTCCGAATTGATACGACAATATAACCTTCAAGAAAAGAGTATATTCCTTTTTAAAAGGCCGGCAGCACACCTGCAATGCCGTTGGTGTTATGGGTGATCATGGGCGGCGGTAGTCACTTACCCTTAGGTGAGCCGCATGCTCGTTTGCCCCCTGTGTTGTAAAAATAAAAAAAAAGGGCGAGCACAAAATATCATGGACAGGTCGCACGAAAATTTTGGTCTACCATTATATATATCCAACTAATGTCCTGGTAATAGCAAATATAGTTACAAACCAATCAGAATTATGGCAGTAGGTATACCCTCAAATTTGATTTAGGTAAGTAAATATTATAGAATTATAGCCAAGAACTGTCATCATTCATTGATGGGTATGTATGGGCATAAGAATAAGGGATATTGGCTAGATATTTATTTTTATGGTATGGATAACCATAACATTTGTATATTTTTAGATTATATAGATAGTGTGTCTCCATACAAATGCTTCGCCAAAAACAGGTCAACTTTTTTATCCTTGTGTGCGTAAATTGGGTTACCAGTATGTACAGTTAATACAAAGTATGTGGGAGAAATTTATAGGGTTAAATTAATTTAATTTTTTTTATGCAACTTAGAATGGCAAACAAGCAGACGGCCCACCTGATGGAAAGTGGTAACCGTCGCCTATAGACATGAGTAGTACGATGGACATATCAGAGTATACTGTTTCGCCCATGATACCCCCCATGCGTTGCCATTCCTGAGGACTCAGGTGTTTTTCCTCTGTACCCAGTAAATTCACGCCATATCCCACTCTTCAAACTGAAACACAGCCATGCAAACACAGCTGCTTCACGGTTGAAACACGAATGGGACAGAGGTACCCAAGCAATCGACTTTTGTACAAAGTCTCCCTCTGGTTCACCAACATTCACCAACATATTTGAAAGTACAAGATAAACAGTTCATAATGATTTGTAATAATACATATCTGATCACTTTGATTTATGTCTAAGTATAGATATAAAATATTATTTGGTTTTTAAAATGGCCATCATTTTAAAATTAAATTACACATTTAAATTTTAATACATAGATAGGTATTTATTAATTTACAAGTAACATATTTATATTGTATCAAAAATAGATTAAAAATTTAAATAAAAAAAAAGTAGAATTGATCTTGGAAATTTTTAATACTTTACTTATTAGTTGCAACACTGAAAAAAGCGCGTTTTGTTTTGATTTTTAAGCAATTAGCCAAATGAGGAAGTAACCGATTGAACATTGACACGTTTTTAATAGTTGATGCCTTATCTAGCACCTAGAATATATAATAAATTACCTAAATCTCTCACAGACATATGTGACATAAAAAATACAAAATTAAACTATACAAATACCTAGTGAACAAAACATACTATTCAATTGACGATTTCCTTGGAGATAAATGCAATAATTTTTCTTAATATTATAATAGTACTATGATTTTTATACTGTATATGACATTATTGGGTTTCTTTTGTTTTTTTTTTTTGTATACTTGTATATACGTGTGTGAATTTGTATACCTCGGTAGACGAGGTTGATCGTAAAGGACTTATCTTGTGTTACCATCCATTGTTATATACTGTAACCTATATATCACAAAATAAATAAATGAAATGAAAGTTATATATCTCTAAGGCTATAGGTAATAAAAATATTCTTGTATCTACGATTTGGCTTTATCTCCATAAGAAAAGGTTATAGCGTACCATTAGCCCGCTGACTTGATAGTAGATAGATAATATTACCAAAATATAACAGGTTGCGTTGACACAAAAGCAATATTAGATATTAGAGGGCCCACAATCAGGGGCCCAAACGAGTAAATTAATTAGAGACGGGCCGAATCAAGGAAACAATAACCGCAAACAGAAGGGTTCCGTAGTAACATTTGTGTCAATACACCCTTATATTGTCAACTGGATGAAATTAGACGCTATGTACTTACTGTGTTAAGGTATTGCGGCCTGCCTCGTGTTTGCTCCGCTGACATTAATTCGATTTGAATCAAACAGTTCAAAGTTACTTGCAAATTTTAAAGTATATATATATATATATTTTTTATATAATTCATTGCTTATATTATTAATAGCACTTTTTGATGGATCTTTATTGTTTAGGTTACTTGATACTATTGATTCAGAACAAAAAAATTGTAGAGCAATTATATAAAACATTTCATTTTAAATATTTGAAAATTACAATTTCAATGGTGACAAAATTTATGTGGGATTTTTATTGGTTAGAAAAATATATGAAAATTGGTTCAGAAAATGTCGCGAAATATGAGTAAGTGTGTGAGATGAAGAAATATGCCAATGGCCAACAATTATTGGCAACTCTCTTGGTGTGGTGAGTGTCCATAAGCTACGGTAATCACTTACCATCAGATGAACCTCATGCTGTTTTGTCTCTCTCTCTTACATAAAAAAATAAACATATATTTCAACAGATTAACAATTGATTTACAACTGAATACGAGATAAATGTAAAATTATATACTAAATATATAAAAAGGAAAATAAGATAGAAATGGCGGGACGACACATTAGCCAAGTACGTGCAGTGCTATATTGGCAATTAGTAAAAATTTAAAAAATAATCAATTTTCTTACTGCACTTTACACACTAAAACAAATATGGCTTGACCAGAAGGAGACTTTGTACAAAAGTCATTTGCTTGGCCATCTCTGTCCCATTCGTGTTTCTATCATGAAGCAGTTATGTTTTCATGGCTGTGTTTTGGTTTGAAGGTTGGAATACGGCAGTGATTTTACAGGGTACAGAGGAATAACACCTGAGTCCTCAGGATTAGCAACGCATGGGCAGTATCATAGGCGAAACAGTACACTCTGTTATGTCCATGGTACTGTTCATGTCTATAAGCAACGATTACCACTTTCCATCAGGTGGGCCGTCAACTTGTTTGCCATTCTAAGTCGCATAAAAGAAAATGTTAACAAGTTCAAATAAAAATGACGTCAAATTTTCGTTACTGATTTTGCTTGAAAAATAATTTGTGATAGAAGTTTTATTACGACCACTGTGATAAAAATTAATAATGATTAGCTAATTAATTACATAATTTTTATATCATCATCAGCACATCGGCCTTTAACTGTCCACTGCTGAACATAAGCCTTCCCCTTGGGGAGTTTAGCCAGCAGTTGTCACGCTTGGCAAGCGGTTTGGTAACCGCAGTTAGACTTTAGAGATGTTTTAAGAGGATCACTGCTGTCCATTATTCGCCCTCTCTTAGTCGGCTATTACGACACCCACGAAAAAGGAAGCGGTGGCCTAATCTATGTCGGGACCAGACGACCAAATTTTTTTGTTAAAAAACCTAGTTGAAAATAATTTCAAACCGTTTTCAATAACGTTAAAAAGTGCACGGAGAATTGACGCAGCATATGACGTGAACATTAAAGCAATAAATTTAATAGTGCTACTGTGAAATTTTAACAAATCGTGTGCACATTACGACCGGATTAGAAGCAATTTGCTGCGACCCGACATTGAAATTGACCACATATGGCATCGGCGGACTCCCCCTCGATCGATAAATCGATAATCCTTAAATTGCATCGGCGAATTGTAAAATAAGTTTCGCCACCGGCTACAGTAGTCGACATTGGCCAAATACTTTCTTAGTGGGCGGAAAGGGATTGTTAGTAATGGGATTTAACAACCTTATTGCTAGGAATACACCCTATCAGGTCGACCTCCACGCGGTTCCCCCTTGAAACCATAGTGGTTATTTGTTAAAGTGGTCACTATGGGCCAACTGATTTGTCATCATCCTCACCTGTCACCCTTCACTGGTGATCCCTCAACGTATACCGATAGCGTAGGCGGGGTTACCATTCCATCTTCACCTATAAAAAAATCTTTCTTAGTGGGAAGGAAGGGATTGTTAGTAATGTGGACTGCCAGTTCCATTGCTAGCAATATACTCTGTCAGATCGACCTGCACGCGGTTTTCCTCTTGGATAAAATCATATTTATTACGGTGGGCTAACTGACCTACCTTTTCATTCTTACCTATCATCCCTTATTGGTGGCCCAGTGGTGGTGGTAGTGTGATTGTGCTACCCTCACGCCTACACGAGAGCCTCTGGTATGGCTTACCCTACAATATACCCTTCGATGCACTAAGCAATTGACATTAATTTACACCGAACATGAATATGAATAGTTCATAGTTTTAGAAAGAAAAAAAGATAGAAAGAACCTTTATTTTTGCACAAATATACAACAGCACCCACATAGAGGTTAAAAAATAACTAATAATAATAATAATAATACAAAAACTACTAAATTAACAAAATTAAAATAAAATTCAATACATGCATATTACAACAGATTTAGCAAGAATATGTGTGTGTGCGTGCGTCGCAATATTTGTCAAAATTTGCCAATTTTTTTTTTTTATACAACTTAGGATGGCCGACGAGCTGACCTGACAGCCCACCTGATGGAAAGTGGTAACCGTCGCCTATAGACATAAGCAGTACCATGGACATAACAGAGTATACTGTTTCGCCCATGATACCACCCATGCGTTGCCATTCCTGAGAACTCAAGTGTTATTCCACTGTACCCTGTAAATTCACGCCATATCCCACCCTTTAAACCGAAACATAACCATGCAAACACACCTGCTTTACGGTTGAAATATGAATGGGACAGAGGTACCCAAGCAAACGACTTTTGTACAAAGTCTCCCTCTAGCCTTTTTAGACTGAGATTCGATCCCTGGACCGCAGTCAAGAGCTATCCAACTGAGCTGTGACAGCTAAACTCAAATATACTAATAGAATGGGTACATACACGTTTGTGCCCACATTAGGGGGTAGCTAGTGCCACTGAACAGTAAGGTGACACAAGTCTGCAAACCTTACCACTTACAAATATACATTGTTCACATCACATGAACCTTATTGTTAAGGGCATATAGTTTATTTCAGTACATATAATGTTATTAGTAAACTGGCGAAGCAAGTGTGCTAAGCGAGCAGTTTTCGAACGTCACTCGAGTGCTTCGCTGACAAAGCTTTTGATATACAAAGGGTCGTAAGATTTCAGTTTGTACTCATTTTGTGTATAATATGAGGTAGGCATTTTGTACGAAATAGCAAATAGATATGCGTTATTTACTTAGACCTTTAGATAGATAGATATTTTTTTTTTATACAACTTAGAATGGCAAACAAGCTGACGGCCCACCTGATGGAAAGTGGTAACCGTCGCCTATACACATGAGCAGTACCATGGACATAACAGAGTATACTGTTTCGCCCATGATACCCCCCATACGTTGCCATTCCTGAGGACTCAGGTGTTATTCCTCCGTACCCAATAAATTCACGCCATATCCCACTCTTCAAACCGAAACACAGCCATGCAAACACAACTGCTTCACGGTTGAAACACGAATGGGACAGAGGTACCCAAGCAATCGACTTTTGTACAAAGTTATTATTATTATTTACCAGAGGGATCTGGTAAATAATAATAATAATCTTTATTGTTTCCTCCAAAAGATTACAATAATAAATTTATTATAGATACAAACAAAATACAAGAAATAATCACAGTGAGAAAACAAATGGGCGACCTTATCACTAAAAGCGATCTCTTCCAGGCAACCTTTGGACGGAGAGGAGTCATTATAAACAGTTTGAAATTAAATTAATTAATTATTTTAAATGATCGATTCTATAATTTAATAATTGTATTTAATTAATTAAAAATAATTGTACAGTATAGGTATTATACATAGAGACGGGAATGAGCACGTGACAGTCCTAATCTCGTGAACGCCTATAGGCTATGGCTACAGTTTAGTTATCCATCCACATAATACCTACCTATGTTTTTAAATTAAAAAGAGAAATAATGTTACCACGGAACGATCATAATAGCAAATATTTTACAAGTAAATAAAAAAAAATATAATCTAAATCGGTGTACATTTCTTGTAATTTGTAAATTAAAAATAAAACGGCCAAACTTATTTTTTTATGCGAGTTAAAACTATTATTATATAAATATTATTAGAAATATTGTACTTGGCTTTACGTATTTTTTTTTAATCATTTAAGTTATCTCGCTTTTTATGTATGTATACCTATATATGTTGTAATTTGTGTGCTGTAAGTAATGCAAATAAATTATCTATCTATCTATCTATCTATCTATTGTTATACATAAATATAAAAATGCAAAAATAAACTAGGTAATATTTTTTTCACTTGTATTCCCACTATTTGTGTTTTTGTATCAAACATTCTATTTTAAATATGACAACAATGGAAAACTAAAAACAAGAATAGAACAATTTGTTTACACTGCAAACTAGTTATGCATCGCCATTGTTGAAATAAAATCACAATTTTTTGCAGTACGCTAAAGGGCAGTTTTTATACTCTTACAGACTCGAAAAATTAATATCACAGAATAAAATCTCTTGTAGCCCCAACAGCCGCAATTCCACGGTACATCAAATTGGGAACCGGTAGTTTTTAATCTGTGGTTTATAAGTACGTATGTGTGTACGTGTAGCGACAGGGGAGGAGCGTGACGAAATGTGCACGAGGGTAGTGATGCAACCCTTCCGTATTCTGCGATCTGCGGCTGTGTAGGGATGCTCGCGGTGTACACTTGATGTTTTGATACTTGGTATTAATTGCATCATTATTTTTAATGTCAATTTGAAATGAATAGAACACTATTCCTCTTCTAAAATATACAACCTGGAACTACTTCAAGTTATTTCAAAGCCTGTATCTTAGGATTTGCCACCACTTTATATTAAGTGCGATAAAATCAGATATAAAGACAGCCTTACAAGATGGATAAATGTCTTACAGGAAGTCGACTTCTGTTGGCGGCTCACGACTATTTATAACAAGTTTATGTTGGTAATCTATGCATGGAATTGAATAATAAATGATTGAAAGAATGATGATGACTTAGTAAATAAAAATTGAAAAATTCGATAAATGGCTAATACTAAATAATTTTAAATTGGAAGAAATTATAAAAATAAATCTCTATAATTTTTGATTTAGCGAATAAAATTCTTAAATTTCATATGCAAATTCATTTTGTAATAAATATGATAATATCCTATAACTAGCTTTTGCCAGCGGTTACACTCTTGTGTGTCAATCGATTTATTGTTCTAAAAATGTCACGTGGTTAATTTCTAAAGAGATGAAATTGCAAACAGTTTCAACCCCTGTGTTATCTCCTTATAGGTTAAATTTTCAAAATTCCTTTCTTATTATCTTTATATGCCTATGCTATATAAAGAACTTATATGAAAAATTTCTGAATTCGACTGTGAGTTGATATTTACGAGTATAGTCAATCACTCAGCATCCAAGTTTATAAACTTGTATGACCATATTCCTAATTCCTAAGATCGTTTTTTTTTAAACTAGTGTTCGAACAAATATATATATATATATATATATATATATATATATATATATATATATATATATATATATATATATTCTTTATTGCACTAAAACATACAGTAACAACAATAAGTTAATAACAATGTTAGCAAAGGCGAACTTATCTCTAAAAGAGATTTCTTTCAGTCAATTTCTTTCAGTCAGTATAATATACTCTATTAATTAATTTCATTAATAGAAAAATTAATAGCTGAAAATACAAAGAAATAAAAGCTTCAAAATTACAAATTGTGAAACCTTTTATGTGTGATGTTTCTATCTATACATGCTAAGTAGGTATAGTGTATATTTTATCATCACTCAGCATAGACAGAGAACTAGCTAAGTATGTTTTAGTATTTAACCATAAAGTATCGACTAGTATCGATTATGATGATCATCATCATCATCATCATCATATCAACCGTTAACTGTCCCTTTTTGAACAAAGCTCCTCCTATATTGGGAACTTTTGCTCGCAGTTGTTACGTTTGACAGGTCGATTGGTAACAGTAGTTAGGCTTTGGTGATGTTTTAAAAGGGACGCCGCTGCCCATCTCTCGACCATTAAGTTTTCCTAATCACCTCTTACGACACTCACAGGGAAGAAAGGGATGACTCATTCTATGCAGGGACCACATGTCGTTATTTACTATTAACTTTTTTTTTTACAACTCAGGGGGCAAACGAGCATGCGGCTCACCTGATGGTAAGTGACTACCGCCGCCCATGATCATCCACAACACCAGCGGCATTGCAGGTGTGCTGCCGGCCTTTGATAATAAAGGCGACATAAATAACTACAATAAAGTATCAACTCGTTCGAGTCGCAGTACACTCAACCCTATGTGGAAGCGTGAAATTCGTACAATAAATGCCTTTGTATTGCGGCGGTAGCCTGTTGACTTTTGGACGAGTGGAAACCACTCGCTCTAAACAATACCACCTAGATAGCTATTATTTATTCGGTAAGCAAATAAATTGTACAATCTCATTTTATACAATATATACAGGGTGGTCATGGCTGGAAAGAGGCCATATAGTATATTTAAAAAAAGAAAAAAAAAATTGTTTTCATACCATTCTTCTATTTCTTCATGTAATGTTTTATAACTATAATTTTGATATGTAAATAAATATATAAAAAAAAACACTAGTGGAACTATAAAAGTGGTATCATTTAGGAGTACGTCGTCTACAGGGTGAACACAGAATCTTTAATATTCTTTCAAGTTATTTATTTATTTATACTCTTGCACATATTAAATTATGTATACAGGGCGGGCTTAATGCCTGATGGCATTCTCTACCAGTCAACCGTTACGGTAAACAGAAAGTAAATAGCAGTGCATAGATTATTAAAATAGTGGTTTTTTTTTAATGGGTGATAATGGAATGGCTAACTCGTCTGTGTTAACGGTATACACTGGCTGGTGCCCCACCAGAGTGAAATAATAGGTGAGGATGAAAAGGTAGGTCGATCAGACCAGTCATCACCATATCATCATCATAGCAGCATATCGTTAACTGTACACTGCTAGACATAGGCTTCCCTCATATATAACCTTATAACGTTTACTTACTGCTAAATGATGTAAGGTTGGCAAACTGCATATTGATAAATTTTTGTATTGTTTTCTTTTTAATGGCATGCTCATTCCAAATGAAATGATATGAAATATTTATTTGCTTTAAACAGACATTTGCCGTTATAAGGGCCATGTGACAATACTTTTTGGCATCTGTTTAATTGCCTTAAAATTGTAAGCATGCAAATCTAATTTATTGCTTAAATAAGGATACAAATAATACTTACTTAATAATACTTAGAAATTATTATGATTATAGAATAATAATAAAAAAAAAAACAATTCTTAAACAATTATTAAGTCAAATCAATAAATGTGTGTAAGTACATATTCAATACCGTCAAATAAAATTTCAGTTTGCAAATTGTTATTGTAACTTATAAAAATAAATAAATAAATAAGAAAGGTTTGGTAGCAGTTGCCCCGCTTGGCAGATGGGTTGGCAACGGCAGTTAGGTTTTTTTTTAATGGATGATAATGAAATGGTAACCTCGCCTGCGCTATCGGTATACACTCGCGAGGCACCAGTGAGGGATGATAGGTGAGAATGAAAAGGTAGGCCAGTTAGCCCATCGTGACGAATTCAACGATAAATTAGTCACGATGGTTTCCAGGGGGAACCGCGTGGAGGTCGACCTGATGGGGTATATTGATAGTAATGGGGACTAACCTCTCCTTTACTAACAATCCCTCCACCCACGACAGTTAGGTTAGGTTAGGTGATATTTTAAGAGGGAGAACTACTGCCTATCCCTCGACTGTTAAGTTGCCTTGGTCACTTCTTACTACATCCATTAGAAAGGAAGTGTGGTCTATTTTATGCCAAAACAACAGTGCTATATAAGAATAAATAAGATCTACGTTTCATTTACCCGTACAAAGCAGTCATACAAAAAAATATTTTTTGCAAAGTTAAATATAGTTGTACCCATCTAATAACTTTAGCATACGCCATAATTTAATCCTATTTAATAATAACTCCAGTTTCGCCTTCGGGCAAGAAATACAAATGTTTTTTTCAATAGATATTTTGGCACGTGATTGCTATCTAATTTTAGATTATCAACAAAATAATAGCATTATTACACGAGTGAGTGTACCTCATGACTACTCCCTCGGGGCACGCATAGTAATAATCGGAAATGGCAGAAACATGGTCATACGTTATTATTAATTATACTATCAACGTACGCCTCTGCTATTCGTAATAGAAGTGCCTAGATAAAGATTTTTTTCTTTGTAAAAAAAAAGTTGGTGTCGAGAATTTGTGGTTTATTGCCCTTACTCTCACATTTGGGTGACTATTTTGATTAACTGTTCTGTGACGAGATACATCGATAACAAATCAAATATCGTCAAATGCATCACTATATATAAAATCCTTTATGGGGTATTGAGAGCAATTTGTAGATTTGATTATAATTAGTTAGTTGCCGCTCATTTTCATTTTCAAGATTTTTTTTAATGGGTAATAATGAAATGGTAACACCTCCTGCGCTATCGATATACGCGGTGATAGGTGACGATGAAAGCACGTCAATTACAAACTCTCTCTGTTTATCGTAACGGTTGACTGGTAGAGAATGCCGTCAGGCATTAAGTCCGCCCTGTAGACATTTTCCAATGTGTGCGAAAGTACAAATAAATAAATATAAAATATACTATATTATACTCGAAATTGAGAATAATATAAAGTACTTATTGCTCGGATAAAGTAAAAAAAGAGAGCATGTACGTTTTTTTTTTAAAGACAGTTTAGTCGGTATATTTTGTGTTGATACGCGGATTGTGAGCTTATTATATTACGAAATCAATCTAAACATCGCAGTATAATATTAGCTCGTATTAAGGCAGTAATATTCCACAATTAGGTACACGTCGTAATTATAACATCGACGCTGGGTGAAGGCGTCAATAAATTTTCTATAGGACTGTAGGCTTGGTGGCGCGCGGGCGGTCGTTATGGATCGATGTCTGTACTGCGTGTTGCAGGCGGGCGTTTTTTTTATACGACATGGAATGACAGGCAAATTAAAGACTCATGGTACTATTGGCATTACAGAATATAATAATAATTATTATTTCAGCCGTTAACTATCCATTGTTGGGCATAAGCCTTCCCCAAAAGGGGAGTTTTGCCAGTAGTTGCCACGCTTGGGAACCGGATTGGCAACCGCAGTTAGGCTTTTAAAGATGTTTTAAGAGGGACGCTGCTGCCCATTCCTCGCCCTCCCTTAGACGCTTCTTACGACACCCACACGAAAGGTTAGGGCGGCCCATTCTATGCCGGAGCACACAAATAATAAAATCTCAAATCCTTATTAAAAGCATCTGTACTCTTTCGACATTTTTTTCATGCAACTTACAATAGCAAGCAAGCTGACGTCCTACGTGATGGAAAGTGGTAACCATTGCCTATAGACATGAGTAGCACCATGGACATAACAGAGTATACTGTTTCGCCCAAGACACCCCTCATGCGTTGCCATTCCTGAGAATTCAAGTGTTATTCCTCTGTACCCTGTAAATTCACTGTAATTTATATAACCAGTACTGTAAAATAAATAAATGTAGGTATCTATCTATCAAAGTCTCGTTCTAGTTAATCGTGTTGCAAGTGTGGTAAAGCTACGTGCTTACTTAGCGTCAAGAAGATCGCATCATTATCATCATTTCAGCCATTATCCTTTCACTGCTGGACATCAGCCTCCCCCATAAACTGCCATAAAGAACGGCCCTGAGCCACCTGCATCCATTGACTCCTTGCAATGCATTTCAGGTCGTCACTCCATCTAGTGGGTGGAAGAAATTGTAATAATGGGGTCTGTTAGCCTCATTGCTAGCAATATACGCTATCAGGTCGACCTCCACGTGCTTCTCCCTAGAAACCATTGTAATTAATTCTTATGAAATTCATCACGATGGGCTTACTGATCTGCCTTTTCATTCTCACCTATCATCTATCACTGGTACCCCGTCAGTGTATACCGATAGCGCAGGCGAGGTTACCATACCATTATCATTCATAAAAACCATCTAGTGCGGGGTCGTTCTACACTGCGTTAGATCGCATCAAGAAGATTGAAGACTTGTTTGTAATTTTTGTTTCATAGAACAACTCTTGTTTAGCGCGCAAACCGCCCGTCTGTATCATCAATACCTTTACTAATATAAGTTTGAATGTTCGCCAATCCTATAATTTAGAAGGTAATGGGACAACGTGTTGCCAAACGTCGAGTTGTAACAATAATTAAAGTTTGTACTAATCCATTTGACATCGTGGTTAACGTAGCAACTGAGTCTGTATATAATTACAACACGTTATCGACTTTGCAGGCCAATGAAACTTCTGCTGGAAGATTTCTTGACAGAAAACCTCAATGGTCCAGTCCTAAAAGAGTACTAAATTATATAAATTGTATAATAAAAGTAATATTATATACATATATTTTGTTTTATTTATTTTTAAATGTGCATAAATAAAATCTTTTAATACAAACCGAGACACAGTCATGCAAACACAACTGCTTCACGGTAGAAACACGAATTGGACAGAGGTGTTCAAGCAAACAACTTTTGTACAAAGTCTCCCTCTGGTAAAATATGAATAGTAAATGCCTTGGATATTACATAACTCATTACTTCTTATGTCACTGTAATAGGAGAGAATCAGATCTTTGTTTCGACGGAAGTTAACCTTTGCCCACATTGCCTCTAATTTTAATTATTAGTATACTAGCTGTATACCGCGGTTCCACCTGCATAAATCAATTCATAAAATACACTATGTGCTCAATTAGGATATAACCTATCCTTATACCAAAATTCATTCAAATCCGTTTAATAGTTTTTACGTGAAAGAGTAACAAACATTCAGTATACTACAAACTTTTGTGTATAAACAGAACATTAGTAGAATTTCTAAATGCAATAACTATATGAATATTTTACGCTATTTATGGCGACGCCAATGAGTTTTTTTTTTTTAATAGATGATAATGGTATAGTAACTCCGCTTGCGCTATCGGTATACATCGGCGGGGCACCAGTGATAGATGACTGATGAGAATGAAAACAGGTCAGTTAGTCCAACCTGACGAATTCAACTATACATAGCCACGATGGTTTCCAGGGAGAACCAGGTGGAGGTCGACCTGACAAGGCATATTGCTAGTAATGGTGCTATTTGACCCCATTACTAACAATCCCTTTCCCCCCGATGCTAATGCGTGACCATAACTGAGGTAATTTATCTATTACAGATTTTTTCTATTCTTTTTCGACTTTGTTTAGAAAACTTTTTTCTTACAACACAGAGGGCAAACGAGCATGCGGCTCGCCTGATGGTAAGTAAGTAACTTCCTTTCTTATGGTATAAGTAACGACCGAATGTCCTCGTATTCTTATATAATAATAATATTTTTTTTTTATTTCGGACTTTTTTGGTCCATTAAATATTTATTAGTAACAATATTCTTAAAACTAATGTTAGTAAATTTACATACACACACGCACACACGCACACACGCACACACGCACACACGCACGCACGCACGCACGCACGCACGCACGCACGCACGCATATGTACGTTAATCACCGCTGCACAATTCCATTGGAAATTGCGCAGCAGCGACTAACGTACACACAGTCCAACCTGCTTGCTATCATACTCAGGATGCTAATGGCGCTGGCACGTACTCTGCGCACCAGGGACGCACACATTTTTCGCATCGTGGCATAAAAACAATCGACACGATGCTCGGCGAACATCCCTGACGCGCTACAGAATCGATAAGATATTCCTCCGACAAATATCATTGTTTTGAAGCTCGACAATATTTGCAACGAGTCCTCGGCGACTATTAATCACTGGCGACACTTCATCGCGCGATTATAAGCTTTTAAATGAGCGGGGTGCACAACCGGCCGCCGCTCTATATAAATTAGCTAGCGATGTAAACGAAAAGTAGTGATGCATGCTGTCAATGTTGTTTGTCGATATTTATGTATAGATTGGAATAATTGGTGTTTTTTTTTTATACAACTTAGAATGTCAAACAAGCTGACGACCCACCTGATGGAAACTGGTAACCGTCGCCTATAGACATGAGCTGTACTATGGACATAACAGAGTATACTGTTTCACCCATGATACCCCCCATGCGTTACCATTCCTGAGGACTCAGATGTTATTCCTCTGTACCCTGTAAATTCACGCCATATCGCACCCTTCAAACCGAAACACAGTCATGCAAATACAACTGCTTCACAGTAGAAATACGAATGGGACAGAGGTACCTATGCAATCGACTTTTGTACAAACTCTCCCTCTCCCTTTGCATAGATATTTTCTATCAACTTCTACTTTTTTCTATGACAAATTTCCCTGACACCGCCGTGTAAGGTGATCTGACTGACCGAGAAGAACATTAATCTACTAAACTTATTTAAGTGTTATTATTTTATGCAAAAAACAAAAAAATAAATCTCATATCGAAGTAAAACCAATTTACTGTAAGTCGATTATTTATTTGGTCATATAGAACGAATAACAAAATCGATTAATAAATAAAAACAATATAATTTATCGATAATATGAATTAATAAATGAAGCTACATTTCCCATTAATTATTTTTATCGACAATAATCAGCAGCGTCACCATTCAACCCTTTCCCCGTCAGGCTGCATCGCTCGGGGCGCAGCGAAACAGTTAACTAAATTAAAGTGAGTGTGAAGACCGCTGCAGGGTTAACTATTCCATTTCGTTTATTGCGCACAATTCCAGCTTAACCCTTCGCTGCTTAATAAAGATATAGAGGCCTATTAACACTGTCGCCGCCTGTACTTTTAAATAGATGCAATTTAATGTGTCGGTATGAAGGGCCTCGATGGTTAGTTACTATGGGAGATTAATATGTCCTAATACAGTAATGTTTCATTCAATTATTAGTGACGGTTCAAATCCTCTCCTGTTATTAAAATATATTCTTTATACTTTATTGTACACAAAAGGTTATAGAAATGTAAAAACAACACAAAGGCGAGTTTATCTCCAAAAGAGATTTCTTCCAGCAAACCCAATATGAGAAAACTGACAGTTTATTAGTAGCTACAGTCATACATGTGTACCAATCGACTTAAATGTTATAGTTAAAAATAAATAAATAAAATGTCTTTACAATTGAAAAAATCGACAGGTATAAATAAAATATATATAAGTAAATATATATAAATAGATAGATATATAATATATTATATATAATACACAAATATAATAAGTACGTACATTAGCATTGCGAGAGGTAATAATTCTTCAGACGTGATTTGAAAATCACAATGCTTGGGCTATTTCTAATTTTTTTATTATTTAAATTGAATTTAAAGTCATAATATTCATTATTTTAACGCGCATATTTGGAACGACTAGTTGTATCCAAAAATATATTTATGCATTTAATAGTTCGTCTCTTTATAAAGAATATAGGCTATTTAACATAACTAAACGACTATGGGCGAAGCCACGAGACACAACTAGTTTATAGTTATATTTGTAGGATAGGATGACGAAAGACTAAAGCATAGTTGTTCTTTTTAATGGATGAGAATGGAATGGTAAACTCGCCTGTGCATAGATATACGTTAGCGGGGCACCAGTGAGAGATGATAGGTGAGGATGAAAGCAGGTTAGCTCATCATGACGAATTTCACAAGAATTAACCACGATGGTTTTCAGGAGGGACCGCGTGGAGGTCGACTTGACAAGATTTATTATTTAACAATTTGAACTAACCTCTTCGTTACTAACAATCCCTTCCCCCCTAAGTATAGTGGTAGGTATGTACTTAACTAATAAAAGTTATCAAATAATGTTTTAAAATTCAAGGTGTTGATTGTATCCACGTCTACCATTAGAGTTTTGGATAAAAAAACTATAAAAAAAAACGAAATAGTTTTTGTTTACTGAATTTATTTGCATAGTTTTAAACTGAAATAATTTACGTAAATTCATATCAAGTTATTTCTAACTCTAAAAGCTAACAACGCAATGTTTTATGTATTAGTTGACAGAAAATACCAAAAATAACTCGCGGCTCATCGAAATGAGACTATCAAACGCTGAGAGCTTCATCAGAATTGGTAATGCGTACATGGTTTGCGGATTTGGCATAGTGTACGTTTCTGCATTTGCTGTTATAAACTTTGATTCGTATTTTAGTGGTGGTCGAACAAAACATAGTACAGATAATTGATTTCACTTGTACATTCGACTTACTTCAATATTTAATTCCATATTTTTTTTAAATTTTATTCATTCACACGATTTTTTTATTATTATTTCAACCATTAACTGTTCACTGCTGAACATAGGCCTTTTCCATGAGGAGGCCTTCGCCAGTAGTTGCCATGCTTGGCAGACTGGTCAGCAAACGGAGTTAGGCTTTAGTGAAGTTTTAAGAGGGACGCTGCTACTTATTCCTCGACTTTTAAATTCCCTTAGTCGCCTCTTACGACGCCCACGGGTGAGGAAGGATTATCACTAATATATTAAGTTTATTTCAGTAACTTCTCTTCATTATCAGGAATGCATTTCATATTATATACAATATATATAAATAAATAAATAGCGCCTAAATAAGAAAATATATATATTTATAAATGTTTTTTTTTTTATTTTGTTTATTTAAATTTAACGAAATTAATATGGGATTAACTTAGGATTAACTTCTGAGTAATAGTAGTAAAAGTAGAGTAGGATTTAAAAAAAGAATAAAAAAAATATATATATAATATAGAGGACAAGTGAGTATAGGACTCACCTAATGGTAAGTGATAGGAGGGAAAGGGATTGTTAGTAATGGAGACTGAGAATCCCATTGCTAAATCAAATCAAATCAAATCAAATCATATTTATTTGATTTGATTTAGCAATGGGGTTATCGTACCATTTTCACCCATCAAAAAAAAATGGTAAGTGATTACCACCGTTCAACACCTGCAGTATCAGGGAAATTGCAGGTGTGTTGCCTGCCTTTTAGGGAGGAATATGCTCTTTTCGCCGTCTAGTTCCAGCATAGAATAAGCGACCACTTCATTTCCCGTGAGTGTCGTAATAGCAGACTAAGAGAGGGCTAGGGCTGAGCAGCAGTGTGCCTCTTAAAACGTCTCTAAAGCCTGACTGCGGTTGCCAACTCGCCTGCCAAGCGTGGCAACTACTGGCTACACTCCCTTTATGGGGAAGGCTTATGTCCACCAGTGGATAGTTAAAGGTCGAAATAAAAAAATGCTCTTTTCTAAAAGGTTTCAACGTCCTATCTGTTTGGAATTGATTTCATACATTCCATATTGAAAATGGAGTAGAATTATTCCAAAACAATAAATAATAATGCATTAAATTTTCAAATATTCACTAGAGAGAGACTTTGTACAAAAGTCGATTGCATGGGTACCTTTGTCCCATTCGTGTTTCAACCGTGAAGCAGTTGTGTTTGCATGGCTGTGTTTTGGATTGAAGGGTGGGATATGGCATGAATTTACAGAGTACAGAGGAATAACACCTGAGTCCTCAGGAATGGCAACGCATGGGGGGTATCATGGACGAAACAGTATACTCTGTTATTTTCATGGTACTGCTTATGTCTATAGGCGACGGTTACCACTTTCCATCAGGTGGGCCGTCAGCTTGTTTGCCATTCTAAGTTGTATAAAAAAAAAAATATCCAAATATGTGCATTAATTATAAAATTACCTAAACATTGACTTGAACATAGTCAAAGATGTATATTTAAATGAGGCTTAATCATTATTTAGTCATGAGAAACAATATCTATTTCTTGGTATGAATATATTACCCATTTATCTCTTCTTTAGGTTACCTATTTGTCAATGTAAGTACCTAATACCGACCTACAGTAGTTAGTATAGGCTGCTGGCACTCCCGAAGGTCGTCACGATCGCTGTGAACAAGCTTACCTTACTGAGCAATTATAATTGTATTCAATACTAGCTTTTATCCGTGGCTATTAGTGACATTCTTATCATACTGTTAGCTGTATGCTGCGGTTTTGTCTAAATGTAGAAAAAAGTAATCGTCCATTTATTTCAGTACATTTCAGTCCACTTTCTAATGAACTTGTAAAAAATTTGTAATGAACTTGTTTACTTTGTATAGGAGTTCATTTACTTTAACCGTTTTAATGGATAATAATGGATTGGTAATCCCACCCGCGCTATCGATATACACCACTGAAGGATGACATGTGAGGATGAAGGAGGTCAGTTAGCCCATCGTGACGAATTCAACAAGAATTGTTCACGATTGGTGATTCCATATTGCTAGCAATGGGGTTGTCAAACTTCATTGCTAACAATCCCCTTCTCCGCTATTTCAACCGTTTAATGTCCACTCTCTAAATTTAGAGGGAGATTTTGTAAAGAAGTTCATTAATTTATGTACTAAGTATTCCTCTAAATTTAAGATGAACAATAATCCACTGAAACAAATGAATGGATATTTTTTACGTTACTCAGGCAAAACCGTGAGATACGAGTATAACTAATAATATTGTCCATTTTTTTTTTTATTTAGAAGGACATTTTGTACAAAAGAAAGTTCATATACTTCATCCGGTTATTGTCCAGTTTTAAATGTCGAGAGAGACTTTGTACTAACATTAAATTTATTTCAGCCATTAAATGTCGACTTTCTAAATCTGCAGGGAAACTTTGTACGTAATGTAATTTATTTCAACTCTATTTCTCTCTCAATCTAATTTTATAAATCTAGAAGTTTAGTATTTTTTATACAACTGAGGTGGTACAAGTACAAACAAGCATACGGCTCACCTGATGGTAAGTGGTTACCGTAGCCTATGAACACCTGCAATACCAGAGGTATTTCGCGTTGCCGACCCTGAAGAAACCTCTTTACCCCCCTTTTGAAGAGCCCCATGCTGTAGTCTCTCGGGAAAACCTCTTGGTTTAGTATAAATGTTACAAAATCATATGTATTTCACTCACTGCTGTGCTTGCATGTACTCATTTCTATGTTTTGGTTTGAAAAAAACTTTCGTATAAAGATTTAGATTACCCTCTAGATTTAGAAATATACATTTTACTATTATTTATACTTTAAGGTTGTTTGGAAGAGATTGCTTAGCGATAAGGCCGCCTTTTGTATCATTTCTCATTACAGTTAAATGTATTTACTATTTTATAAATGGTGCAATAAAATGTTAATAAATAAATAAATTGTACACAAAAATTACATTGTTATCACTTATTTCAAATAAAAATATACACAATGCGAGCTTAACTCTGTAAGAGTTCTTTTCCAGTAATTTCACCAAATTTTTACACAGCAATATATCATGAAGTTCGTCGAGATACTAAAATAAGTATAGATAATATTACATGTAGATCCATGCCAACAAACAAAGGATAAACTGTCTATTAAGCGAATAACTCGGCCGATATAATCCAGTACAGAGATGATAGAGTCCGATACTAATGCGCGGAAGTTTTATAATATAATTTATTGAACAATCTGTTCCGCGTTATACTCGTATTAACAAGGACACTTTATTTTATTAGAAACATACAAAGTTAGTACAAAAGTCGTTTGCTTGGGTACCTCTGTCCCATTCGTGTTTCAACCGTGAAGCAGCTGTGTTTGCATGGCTGTGTTTCGGTTTGAAGGGTGGGATATGTCGTGAATTTATTGGGTACAGAGGAGTAACACCTGAGTCCTCAGGAATGGCAACGCATAAGGGGGTATCATGGGCGAAACAGTATACTCTGTTATGTCCATGGTACCGCTCATGTCTATAGGCGACGGTTACCACTTTCCATCAGGTGGACCGTCAGCTTGTTTGCCATTCTAAGTTGTATAAAAAAAAATAAAAAAAAATTGTCTTGACTGTACTATTTAGCATCATCTAATCTCAAATCGAGGTGAGTGGAAAGTAGCAAGAAGAGAGCGTTAGTAGGTGACAGCGGTCCCATTGTTAGCTATATATATACATAGTTCATACTGATCAACGCTAGAAAATATATTTTTCCTTTTTGGCTTTTAATAGAACGTCGTCAAAAAGTATAAAATATATTAAAGTACTTTCAATATTTACATTTATTCACCATTTAAACAAAAATAACACTATTTTGGTAGTTTTAAAAAATAAACCAAGCACTCAATTTGTTAGTCCACAGTTCCACGGTCAGGAATAACAAATGTTTCATTTGAATCGAACATTGATATTTTTATTGGTCGTCTGGTCCAAAATATCAGTCCTCTAAAAATAATTCGTCGATGAATAATTTACTAAAATATTGAACGTTTCAACTAAATGAAATAAATTTTCATTAAGGTTTTGATACAGTAATATAAAATATGAGGTACAGATAATGTTCTATGGTTTTTTTTTTAATGAGTGATAATGGAATAGTAATCCCACCCGCGCTATCGGTATACACCGGCGGGGCACCAGTGAAGGATGATAGATGAGGATGAAGCAGGTCAGTTAGCCCATCGTGACGAATTCAACAAGAATTGTTCACGATGATTTCCAGGGGGAACCACGTGGAGGTCGACCTAATAGGGCATATTGCTAGCAATGGGGCTGTCAAAGTCCATTGCTAACAATCCCTTTCCCCTCAATTTCCCCAAAATTTTCAATTATAACAAAATTGAAAATTGGTTATGGTTTTACGTTCTGTATATCCTTATTTTTTTTTTTTAATAAATAATAATATAACAGCAAATCCGTCTGTGGTATTGATTATCTGACGGGATACCAGTAGATTAGGTTATAGATAGGTCACGTGACTGACCTATCATCACTAGAACTAGAAGTAATCTTCTAGTTCTAGTGATGATAGGTCAGTCACGTGACACAAAATGGTCGCAACTCAGTTTATTGCCATTAGGCAATAAACTGAGTACTGACACTCGCATGAAGATGAAGAATGAAGAAACTGAGCACTATGACACACGCATGAAGGAAAAAAAGAAAGAAAATTGTTGTTTTATATGTTTTGTTTTTTTTTATGTTGCATCTTTTATTTTCGTTCTTTTATCCCTTTTACTGTGTATTATGTGTATGCATGTCAACATGAATAGAACAGAGGTACCTAAGTAGACGACCTTCGTGCACAGTCTCCCTCTGATGGTGGTCAAATTGGAACATACCGAGCCAATGTACGGTAAATTATAAATCGTTCTATATCCAGCTATCCATCAAAAACAGTTAAATATCTATTAATGTGATTTAGCAGCTCAATTGGCCGCGTGGGCACCTCTACTGGGTGAGTCAAGCGAACAATAGCTATTGTGGTTGGCAGCGGCCGATTGTTTTACCAACTTTCTATTAACCTTTACTACTAGCGTTGTAAAAAACTCCGCTGTCACACGTGTCGCGTGCTCCTTGTTGTGTGGGATGTGAGAGCGTTTCGAAAATGGATGCGGCAATTAATTAATTATACTTTTATATGTAACTGAGCTCACGTATGATATGGTGGAATGTGGCAATAGATATGATCAGAGGGAGACTTTGTACAAAAGTCGATTGCTTGGTTACCTCTTTCCCATTCGTGTTTCTACCGTGAAACAGATGTGTTTGCATGACTGTGTTTCGATTTGAAGGGTGGGATATGGCGTGAATTTACAGGGTACAGAGGAATAACACCTGAGTCCTCAGGAATGGCAACGCATGGGGGGTATCATGGGCGAAACAGTATACTCTGTTATGTCCATGGTACTGCTCATGTCTATAGGCGACGGTTACTACTTTCCATCAGGTGGGCCGTCAGCTTGTTTGCCATTCTAAGTTGTATAAAAAAATTAATATCACCATAAACATCCATCATATATCACGCTTCAATTTGAAACACAGCCATGTAAACATAAATGTTTTACGATAGAAACACTAGTGGGATAGACGCATTGCTTAGTAAATCACTTTTATATAAAGTTTCATCACTGAAAAATCGTTTATATATATATATATATATATATATATATATATATATATATATATATATATATATATATATATATATATATATATAATGTATAAATATTTTACATTTAACAGTGTATATTCCTGTTACTGTGATACTTATACTGTGGTATAAACTATTGTACATTATAAATATATTGTACTTGGGATAAGGATTACCTATATTCGATTTCTTGTTTTTCATATTAATCTATTAAAAAAATTACCGTTATAAACGTATAGGTAATACCGCATCCATATTAGTTGGGTTAGTGGCTCGTGCGCACGCGCATACGTTCGAGGTTGACAGCGACATGTACAAGGAGAACATATCTCCCGGCGTGTGTACACGCAGCCAGTAACCCGCTGCCACTGTAACTGTACCCGACGTGACGCCCCATAACACAGTATTGTTGGCAGTCCTAGATTACTAGCTAAAGTCTATTTGTGAAAGTAGACCACCCACTTGGTGTGCCGGTCTCTTGTCTACTTCCTTTAAAAGTAAGGGCCGTGGCTTCAATTCTCCGGCCGTAATCATATGTGGTGATGGAGTCATAATTCAATGAGACAATTTTTTTTTGTTCTAATAGAGAAAATCGTCTTTAAATATATATAATGTTTACCATCAGGCAAGCTGTATGCTTGTTTGCCACCACGTTGCTAAATAAAAAGTATGGTTTTGTTCTATAAAAAAACGGATACTTTAATAACGACAAAATTAATATGAAATGAAAATGGAATCTATACTACTGATTACAGAATTATCAAAATATATTTTTTAAATTGTGATAGATGTAGTGTGACAACATAGTATATTATATTATTTGTATACCACAAATAAGAATACACACAATATATAAGAAGTCTTCATAAGAAGGGAGAGTTTTTACAAAAGCTTAGGTACCTCTTTCCCATTTGTGTTTCTACCGTGAAGCAGTTGTGTTTGCATGACTGTGTTTCGGTTTGATGGGTGGGATGTAGCGTGAATTTACTGGTAACAGAGGAATAACACCCGAGTCCTCAGGAATGGCAACGCATGGGGGGTATCATAGGCGAAACAGTATACTCTGTTATGTCCATGGTACTGCTCATGTCTATAGGCGACGGTTAACACTTTCCATCAGGTGGGCCGTCAGCTTGTTTGCCATTCTAAGTTGTGTAAAAAAAAAAGTGCCTTCTTTTTTAATACAATCGAAAATTCATTTACAATAATTGAACATACTCGTATTACGTAACATATCGTACACATATAAAAATTTAAAAAATGATACTATCACAATTAGAACCACCTTTTTTGAGTTAAACTTAAATGGTTTAAACCAATTTAATATTTAGAGTTATTATAGCTTGATCCAAATCCCATAACCGATGAATGCCATACGGAAAGATCTGCATCTGAAGCTATTAATGTTTAAACAAAAAGACGTCGGTGTATGAAGCCGACAGAGATGTAATTAATGTTCGAAAGTGTATCGAGATATAATATCAACAACGGTAGCTAGGAACGAATGGCTGCAGTAGAATCAGTACATGCGGTAGCATAAGATCATGTTACAATTAATGGTGCCCATAAAATTTATGACCGATATAATTTGTTAATAACTTAATTACAAAAGTATTACGGGCTATTAGACACACATATTTTTGCATTATAATTTAGATTTGTACGTATAGCTGGCTGTTATATGCATTTTGTGTGTTATTAAATAAATTATTTCATACAATTACATCAATTGCATAGTTTATTGAACAGGCATGTTCTTTAATGGAATACAGAGTTTTAGAAGTATGATTAGATATATTCTTTTTTCAAATATTTTTAATTGGCAATTTTAGATTATATTTTTTATGGTTATATGGCTCAATTTATAAAGGTAGATTCAGTTTCTTAGTAAAATTTACTTTTTAAATTTTAGAATACACAGTACCTCAGTTGTTAGGGGGAGAATTTGGCCTCCACTTTAGATATTCTTCTGGAAACCGTCATGATTGATTTAAAATAATTCATTAATAATCTGCTAAAATAGTTAACACATTTTCAACATACGCTTGTCGTACTAACTTAGGATCCAATTCTCCCCTCAACAGAATGTTATCATCGTATAATAAAGTCGTAAACGTTGACCATGATATCGACATCTTTGGTAATTCTTTAGTGCAGTTTACTAGGCTTATTAATAATATAGATTAATAATTAAGTCTTCACTAATTGTATAATTGATACTTTAGTATACATTAACACTTATCTGTAAGAGATGTATACACCTCTCATTGATATATTCATATAGCCTTAAGCTTAGAAGGGAGAAATGAAATGTTTTTGTTCAAGTAAACTTAGATTTAAGCATTTTTGAATAGTAGTTTTCCACTTTTTACTTACTTATAACGTTGTACATTGTCTGCTTAATTATTGTGAGCATATTGTCGGTGTATCTTTTAAAAATAAATAAATAAAATACGGTGGGCCAACTGACCTATATCATCCTCATTTATTAACCTTGACTGGTGCCCCGCCAGTGAATATTGATAGCGCGAGCGAAGTTATTATTCTAATGTCTCGAAATTGCATGGAAGAAATCTCTTTAAGGGATAAGTCCGCCTGTGTACATGTTTGCTATAACCTAATATATAATATTGGGGGGAAAGATTGCCAGCCCCATTGCTAGCAATATTCCCTATTAGGTCGACCTCCACGTAGTTCCCTCTGGAAACCATTGTGAACAATTCTTGTTGAATTCGTCACAATGGGCTTCACTGGTGCCCATATATATATGTAGTGCTTTTTTATTTTTATTCCTTTGTCTCTTTTGCTGTGTATTATGTGTATGTTTTTTTTTATTGTAATTTGTGTGCTGTAAGTAATGTAAATAAATTATCTATCTATCTATCTAGTTTCTGTTATCAACTATCATAAATATGAATTCTTTTAACACAATATATCAAATAATATGTTCAATAAACATATTCGTAATTGGAAAATCATATTCAGTATACATTTGTTGAGTTGCGATTAGCTACGGATTTAAAATTATTTCTAGCACTATTTTGGTAGATTATGTTGAAAATAAAATGCGTATGAAATAGACGAAAATGTCCATAATACGACTATCGTTGTCGACGTTATATATATATATATATATATATATATATATATATATATATATATATATATATATATATATATATATATATATATATATATATATATATATATATATATATATATATATATATATATTATTATTATATTTTTACATCTACTTTGACTGTCTCGACTAAGTTTGACTATGTTTGTCATCTAATTAAGTGACGGTGAGTATATTTCGTCTGTCTGCTACTTTCATTTTAAAACATAAACAAATATTTTTAATACTGATAGTGACCAAAAGAAATTAACAAACATTATAAGTACTATTTTATTAGACTACTGCCTCTTTTACACTATAGTAACAGCGGATAAACTCGGTAGCGTCCGGTAGTCCTAAGTGTTTACAGTACAAAAAATAAGCAATTATGTTGAGCCGGCGCGGCGCAGGTATAGTGAACGATGCGCTATCAGTGATTGGATCGACAATACCTACCACTGCCATACTGTTGTTAGATCGACTCTTGACTGATTGGTCTTTGAATTGTATTTATTTAGAGATGCTATATGTTATTTTCATAATATTAAATCGATGTTGCGACTTGTGATTCAATGCCACAGTTTGTAAGAAGTGATTTTTAAAGTTCTTCATTCGATTCTACCTTTAACGAAAAAAAAACTTATAGAATGAATTTGTGTGTGTATATATATACATATAATAATGAGTAGGGATAATATTTATATTATTATATGTATCACATCTCCCATATTTAGAACTAACAAAATTTTTCATCGTGCCTCCCACCAAATTGTTTTATAATTACTCCTCTCCATCCAAAGCTTGCCTGGAAGAGATCGCTCTTAGCGATAAGGCCGCCCATTGTTTTCTCATTGTGATTATTTCTTGTAATTGTTTATATTTATAATAAGTTTACTATTGTAATCTTTTGGAGGAAACAATAAAGAGTATCTATCTATATGGTAAATATTTAACGTTACATGAAGCGAACATGCTTACTGATTTGAAAGTTGATAATATGTGGTTTTTCTTTGTAAAAGAATAAATGTTATTGTTACACATTGTGTTCAGAAAGAGATTTACTTGTAGGTACCGGAGAAGATCTAGACTGACCTATTATGGTCATATAAATCATTCTTCAGCACCACATTTAATACTTCCATGATTATCCCTTTTAAATTCGAATAATCTTTATTCAAATATACTTGTTTACAAGCATTTTTATCTATTTATTTATTTATTGCATTCCATAATAATTAATTAATACATAATTATTACATAAGGTTTCAATTATGGACCCTTAATTTTAAATCGTCACTTTTTTATGATTGCGGAAAATTGTTATATATCGAAACTGCAAGTTACTCTTTTAAATCTCTGTTAACATTATGTGTATTAATTTAACTCTACTATGTCTAAAATTATTATTAGTTATTAAAAACCCCATGCATAATCGACCACCATGCACATTTGTCATTCAACTAATCGTGTATTGTGTAATAAGTTTTGTTCAATAAGTATTTTTACTTACAATTTTAAAGTTTTCCTACTGGAATAACGTCCATGCAAACATAACACTCCCAAATACAAGCAGAAAACAGTCTTCGTGAAGATTTGAATATCTCACATTTACATTTACAATTAGTTTTTTTTATACAACTTAGAATGGCAAACAAGCTGACGGCCCACCTGATGGAAAGTGGTAACCGTCGCCTATAGACATGAACAGTGCCATGGACATAACAGAGTATATCGTTTCGTCCGTGATACCTCCATGCGTTTCCATTCCTGAGGATTCAGGTGTTATTCCTCTGTACCCTGTAAATTCTGCCATATCCCATCCATCAAACCGAAACACAGCCATGCAAACACAACTGCTTCACGGTAGAAACACGAATGGGACAGAGGTACCCGAACAAACGACTTTTGTACAAAATCTCCCACTGTTTTGTGGTACTCAGTATAATATTACTGTCCTATAATAACTAAAGCCCAGGTATACGGGTTCCCGTTTATATGTCTACGGACACTAGCGGGAAAATTTAATTAAAATTCAATACGTTCACTATAATTATCCGCTATCATTGCCCATCACTTTTTTTAAGCCATTCAGAGCTCCATTCAGCTACTGGCTGCGGTAAAAACTAATGAATAATTACAGTCACCGATCCGAGATGTTTAACGAATGTTCAAAGCGAATATGTAAGTCTCTAGTAGAAAAGTACCTTTGAATTGTTTTAAAAAGGAACAGCAAATTTTTAAGTATACCTGAATATCAGTGTAGCATTTTTAAGGGTAAGGAAATAAACTGAGGTGTGACGATTGTATGTTAATGTAACATACACATGATTTGTCTGTCTGTCTAAAAATATCTACGGAATGATTTTCTCACTCGTAATCGGCATCATTCATAATCATATTTTTTTTCAATCAATCATTTATTTTCATAAATATATGTGTAGTTATAAGTTTGATGTTGTAGAAATGTATACTGTGTATTCAGCATTATACTATATATATATATAGTATAATGCTGAATTTTATTAATATAATAACAATTTGCAGCGATGTTATTATTATTTTTATAATTTATTATTACTTTTAAACATATACTCGTATGATCGTGCCCGTGGTCTTTTCCCCTATGAAAACGCTATGCACTCGAAATTAGAATAAAATATTACAAACTTGCAATGGAAATGACATAATTAATTGAAACTGGACTTTTCGTATTGTAAATTATGAATAAATGAAGATAGAGATCTGTAGAGGAATAACATCTGAGTCCTCAGGAATGGCAACGCATGGGGGGTATCATGGGCGAAACAGTATACTCTATTATGTCCGTGGTACTGCTCATGTCTATAGGCGACGGTTACCACTTTCCATCAGGTGGGCCGACAGCTTGTTTGCCATACTAAGTTGTATAAAAAAAAAAAATCTATGTAGGATCTGTTATTACACGTCATCTGTAATTATGTTAAAGTTATTTCTTATACTTGTAGAGTTAGCGAAAATTTAAAGATATAGGATTTTGTTTCCCCCCGATTCAAACCTACGACCTTTATAGTTTAAGCCGGCATAGTAAACGCTAAACCGAAGCACTCATTAAACTCTCACGACCAAAAAACAATGATAATAATCGCGGCATCTCAACAGTTATATCAAACGTTATATCACTGTATTCGAGTTATTTAAATAAACATTTTGTTATTATGAAAACGCGTGGTTTTATTGCGGTGTTCACTACATTTTATGTTTTATTTAATGGTTTAAGAATAATATCTTGGATTAATGCAATGTTAACATTAACATCTGATATGTCTTTATTGTGAGTTTTAAATATTGCGTTATGGGAGAAGTAAATTATGTTATTATATAATGAATGAATGAATGAATGGTTTATTTTCTCTTCACAAAAGGTAGTATAAAGTGACAACTTGAGGTACAATTTGATATGTAAGACCAATTCTGTGAGAGACTGGTGCTTGCGGTAGGTTTAGAAGAACCTGTGTTACAAGTCACCAGTGGCCCATCTCCATGGACTACACAAATACAAGGCAACCAATTAGTGTTATAATACAAAGACGACAATAATAAGATATAAAGTGCAAGCATAAACTTAACATTAAAACTTATTTCTAATATATAACTTAGGCAAAGTTAATTATAAAATACAGGCTATGTGTGCATGTGCGTGCGTGCGTGCGTCCGTGCGTGCGTGCGTGCGTGCGTGCGTGCGTGCTTGTGTGTCTGTGTGTGTGTTCAAGTAAATGCATTAGATATATAATTTATTTGTGTCACTTACAGCATATATATAACATTAGCCATTGGTACTTATTTAAGGAGATCTTAAATTGATGGAGACAAAAGTCCTACTAAATAATAGACTCACTATGTGACTATATCCTTTGTGACTTTGTACAAAATTCGTTTGCTTGGGTACCTCTGTCTCATTCGTCTTTTAACCATGAAGCAGTTGTGTTTGTACGGAGTGTTTCAGTTTGAAGGGTTTTTTTGTCGTTATTCGTATTTAACGTCTCTTAGAATCTCTAATATTCATGTTGCATAAATGTTTTTTTTTTCATTTCTACTAATGGTAATAGGTCGTTACAAGCCTCGCCTTAGATCGATCGTCGTCCCATGTTTCCCGGGGTTTCCCTGTCCGGCTGGCCCGGGGGCGAGTGCCGGCCATCGGTCAAATCTCTTGGGCGGCCCATCTCTGATTGCCGCTTTTTGCTACCGTTCTTATTGAATCCCGGCCTATTGGGATTATGGGATTCCAAAGATATTTATAGCCCTTCAATGGTTTATGTGTTTTTCAGCTATGGTGGTTTATATTTGTTGTCTTATTGTGTATTGTATATAAAATTAAGTGAACATAATAATAGATGTAAAAATTGTAAAATGTACTTTATGCAACATTCTATTGTTATGTTAATTATTATGCAGGCATTTGGTCAAATTTTGGAGATTTGTATTCCGTTAGATAGAAAAATTAAATACCAATCAACTTCTTCTAATATTTATAACTTCTAAAAAGTATTAATGTGGAAATCACCATGGACGTTAGGAAATATACTGTGCCGCCTGTAGTAACTCTCAACGATCTGTCACTCTTGAAAAATAGAATATTTTGTACCGTGTATTGCAGGTATTGTTTGCTTACTAATTTCTGTTGTGACACAGTAAACCATTTTAAGACAGATATACTTAGGTATTTAAAATAAATATATAATATCTACATATATATATATATATATATATATATATATATATATATATATATATATATATATATATATATATATATATATATATATATATATATATATGTATATGTATATGTATATGTATATATATATGTGTAAAATTAAGATAATAATTCTGTGGTAATGGCCAAGATGGTTCCCACTCAGCTTAAGCTGCAGCATATTGCTGCAGCGCTGATTTGCAGAAGGGCCACCACTCCATATATATATATATATATATATATATATATATATATATACGGACAAATCACACAGATTGAGCTAGCCCCAAAGTAAGTTCGAGACTTGTGTTATGGGATACTAACTCAACGATACTATATTAACAATAGATACATATATAGATAAACATCCAAGACCCAGGCCAATCAGGAAAAGATCGTTTTCCATCATGACCTGGCCGGGGATCGAACCCAGGGCCTCCACGTCGCAGGCAGGCGTGTTGACCGCTGCGCCATGGAGGACGACAATATACTCCATAGTGACGTCGCGTATAATTATTTAAAATAAATGAATTTTAAACTATAATCACTCATGAGTATATTCTAAATCTTTATGTTACAAATAAAAGTTTGAAATATTATTAATCGAAAGACGCTATATCATAACGTAAATAAATATATTTAAAAATCTATTAAGGGAAAAAATACATTACCACAAATACCGGAATCACAGACCGCGCAAACGCCAAGCGGCGTGGGCATAAAAAAAACAAATGAATCAATTAAGGGGGTGGGCCGTAACAAGCATTGTGTCCGCCGCTAATACGGGCTCTAATTCTGCTCATTTGCTCGCATTTGCTGACCGTACGCCCATTTCGGTTTTGCGGTTGGACAAAAAGTTCTCTTATTGGAAAATCGACTTGCATTTTCAGTGTAGGTGGTATCTGAATACGTGAATTGTGGTTTTAAGTGTGGCATTAAAATAATAGCCACATGTGTGCTACTAGAAGGTTATATATTTTGCCTCACTCTACGTGTTCTACTGCTTGTACAATGGATTGTGCTCAGAGGAATCGTTGAATATGATGCCCATGGCCACTTTCTATCATCGTACGGCTCGCCATTGACAGGGAGTTCACCCCCATACCTTACAGCCTAAATGGTCGCGTACAACGCTGTTTCAGAGTTGTTTTCTCCCACGAACACTCAGGTTCAGCTCCCTGCCGAGGTTTTCCCAAGAGACTACAGCATGGGGTTCTTCAAAAGGGGGGTAAAGAGGTTTCTTCAGGGTCGGCAACGCACGCGTAATACCTCTGCTATTGTAGGTGTTCATAGACTACGGTAACCATTTACCAATCTATCTTATCAATATATCATCATAGTCGTAGAATACTGACGGATCTTTATATGTAATATTCGTCAGATCCGTCAGTATTCTACGGCTATGACGATATATCCAGAGGACACTTTTTTAGTATTTAACATATCACGCGATAATTCTCCACTGTTAAACACAGCCTATGTTTAACAGTGGCAATGTGTAAGTCCATAGGTAATGAACCGATCCACAGCCAATGTATATCTATACTAATATAATAGGATATTTATAATATAAAGAGGAAAGATTGAATGTTTGTTTGTAACGGAAAAACTCAAAAACTACTCGACCGATTTTAAAAATTCTTTCATCTACACAAAGCTATGTTATCAGCGAATAACATGGGCTGTATATTATTAAAAAAAAATATATCTCTCGTGCGAAACCGGGACGGATCTATAGTACAGAATATAGTCTTAGGTCTTAGTCTGTAACGCTATGGTAATCAAATACGGAAGCTTCAAACTGTAACACAGACTTATCTGAGAGTAAAAGTCCGAGTAGCATGCAGACTTAAAACTTTACAATTTATGCACAATGTACATTTTTTTTAAACAACTTAGAATGGCAAACAAGCTGACGGTCCATCTGATGGAAAGTGGTAATCGTCGCCTATACACATGAGTACCATGGACATAACAAAGTATACTGGCAATGCATAGGGGGTATCATGGGCTTTCGCCCATGATAATCCCTATGCATTGCCATTCCTGAAGACTCAGGTGTTATTCCTCTGTACCCTGTAAATTCACGCCATATCCCACTCTTCAAACCGAAACACAGCCATACAAACACAACTGCTTCACGGTTGAAACATGAATGGGACAGAGGCTTCCAGCAGCAGTATTTCCGAACCGATACGACAACATAACCTTCAAGAAAAGAGTATATTCCTTTTTAAAAGGCCGGCAGCACACCTGCAATGCCGCTGGTGTTGTGGGTGATCATGGGCGGCGGTAGTCACTTACCATCAGGTGAGCCGCATGCTCGTTTGCCCCCTGTGTTGTAAAAAAAAAAAAAAGAGGTTCCCAAGCAATCGACTTTTGTACAAAGTCTCCCTCTGGTGGACTCTATATATATCTGACGTACTTAACAGAGGATGGTGTTCTGTACCAATCATGGTAGGCGGTACATTCAAAAATTAAGGAAACGTAAAGTAATACTTAACATATGCATATATATGTATATGTTATAACGTGAAGCGAATAGACGAAACAATATTACAAATAAAACTGTTTACTCGTGTTTACAGATGGCCCGCTCTCGCAATCAGGACGACGAGGGCACAGTGGAGGCACGATAGATTTATTTTATTTATCCATCGTCCAAGGCGCTGATTTGTGTACCGTCGCCGCGTCCCTCCATCCCCCGCCGTCTTCCGTCTTGTTTATCTTCCACGTGTACGGAGGCCTTTTTAAGATATAATTTGATCAAATGTAAATTTCAATTTGTTTAAGAGGTTTTTGTTTTGTTATTTTGAAAATGTTGACTTTGACTGTTTCTTTGATTCATTTACTTTTAAATTAGGAACGTCAGAATTTTACTGATGATACCAACATGTGACAAATAGATAAGTAAAATGAAAGTACCATAGAAGCTATTCTACTTCTCTCTCTCCAGAAGGAGACTTTGTACAAAAGTCGATTGCTTGGGTACCTCTGTCCCATTCGTGTTTCAACCTTGAAGCAGTTGTGTTTGCATGGCTGTGTTTCAGTTTGAAGGGTGGGATATGGCGTGAATTTACTGGGTACAGAGGAATAACATCTGAGTCCTCAGAAATGGCAACGCATGGGGGGTATCATGGGTGAAACAGTATACTCTGTTATGTCCATGGTACTGCTTATGTCTATAGGCGACGATTACCACTTTCCATCAGGTGGACCGTCAGCTTGTTTGCCATTCTAAGTTGTAAAAAAAAAAGAACTCTCTCTCTGAAGTGTACTCTGCAAGCCTAACTTTATATTATAGAATTTTTATAGATTCAGTTACTAGATGTGTCATATCATTCCTTTTAAAATTCCTTCTATTTACAAGAGTTGTAATCCAATATACCGTCTTCCTTATCCATTGTACTTCAAATAAGAACATATAGATAGATTCTTTTTATTGTTTCCTCCAAAAGATTACAATAGTATAGTATACACATTCACACACAACACATATACAATTTCACTGAATCCATATTGTTTCTCTAACACTATGGGCTCCCTTGTAATTTTCGTTTTTGTATTTAGTACTTCTCTGTTTCATATTATTTGTTTCACTAAGAATGTAATACAACAACATATGGCAGAGGCAAAAAAAAGAGGCAAAGGCACTAACTCCTGAAACAGATTTTTCATACCCACCTCGGGAGTTAGCGACTTCACACTATATTGTAACAAAGAGTGAAATAAAGATTTATTATTATTATATATTATTGTAGTAAACTGAATAAATAGATACAAATAATTACAAGAAATAATCACAATGAGAAAACAATGGGTGTCCTTATCGCTAAAACCGATCTCTTCCAGGCAACCTTTGGATGGAGAGGAGTAATTATAAACATATAATACAATATCCTCTATTCTTGAAAAATCATTGTCATAGTGAAATTTATTAATCAATAATTCTTAATTTAAATATTTTCCGTGCCTCTTCAAACGGACGTATAGACGTACCATATTACAGTAAAACATGAAGTAACCCTACAAATTCCTACATGCATGGTCCAACACGAATTCCACTAGGCTAGGGGAGCTGGCATTCTCAAGATGCCGCACCGAATTTTTGCAAGACAAATAGCATCTTGACCGAAATGACATATGGCCGGCGGACTTGGGCACGCTTTATACACTCCTCGGAATTCGTAGTTTCGGCCGGGGAATAGAATAGTTGCCAATGATTTATGGGAAACCGACAACTTTCAGGTCCACTCGCTTTATGATCGCGCGTATTTATGACGTTTGTTTTAGGTTGCGCGCAGTTTATTTATTGTTGGCGGCCATATTTGTAAACTAGTTGTCTGTAGCTCAATTTGTTTTACAAAAGACCTTTACCTTAGGTAAATGTAACAATTATATGTCCAGTGTGATAAATAAATAAATATATTATTTTTGGTAGAAAACATAGTACTAAATAGGTCTCTAATTGATGTTAACGAAATATAACCCCACCTGCGCTAACGATATACGCTGGTGGGACACCAGTAATGAGATGGTAAGTGAGAACTAAAAGGTTAGTTTTATCACGATGGTTTCCAGGGAGAGCACGTGGAGGTAGACCTAATATGGAATATTGCTAGCAATGGGACTGATAGACCGGCTTATTAACAATACCTTCCCCTCTTACTAGATAGGACAACCGTTAAAATAAATCTATTTATCTTCACGCCGAATTCCTTGCGATGTAGGCAGAGGGAATAGAGTGCAAAAGACCAAGCACTTTTCTTGCTTCATGTAATCTAATAACCCATCTCATGCACACACGCCAGTTCTTGACACTGCCTCAGAAAGATCTAATTATAACATTCTAGTCTAGATCCCTCCTCCCCCCATCCGCTAACTACATCCATTAGACTAAAATGTATGATTATGCATCATGTGACAGGGAAAATTTTATTTTCAACCTATTTCAAAAAAGGAGGTTTCAAATTCGGTTGTATTTTTTATGTTTATTACCATAACTCCGCCAGTTGTAAACCTATTTAGAAAGTTCTTTTTTACCTAAAATTATATACTTACAGACTCGTTCTGTAGGAATTTCAACAGAATCGGTTTAATAGTCTTGTTTTTTAATCAAAATAACTAGTTTTAGCACAATTAAAGTCGTTTTTATTTGTGGAACACATTCTTAATTTAAAAATTGTACAAAGCAATATGACGTATAGTAAATAATACGTTACTCATAATAGGTAATAAAAAACAATGTTGTACTATATATAACATTGTTACAATCTGCGTAGCACTTAGCTAATTGTTGTCAGTACTATTTTTTATAATTAATTTAGAAGCATTGCCTTGTTCTAGTAGTTTGTAATTGAGTAATTTTATATGCGGATGGATATGAAAGCTTTGTGTATGTCTACAAAAATGATAACTGGAAACAGAAACTACAGTTTATTGTTGAAAAAATGACACTTAATAAATATAGAAAAAAATATTAACTACAGGCGTAGCGAAACCACTAATTTTGATTTAAAAACTAATAAACTGAAACGATTTTGGTAAAATTTCTACGAGACTAATCTGAGAGTATAGATATCCTTTCGGATAGAAAAAATAATTTTCCATATTGATTTGTAAACGACGGAATATAGAGGTAACTATTTTTTTTTTATACAACTTAGAATAGCAAACAAGCTGACGGTCCACCTGATGGAAAGTGGTAACCGTCGCCTATAGACATGAGCAGTACCATGGATATAACAGAGTATACTCTTTCGCCCATGATACCCCCCATGCGTTGCCATTCCTGAGGACTCAGGTGTTATTCCTCTGTACACAGTAAATTCACGCCATATCCCACCCTTCAAACTGAAACACAGCCATGCAAACACAACTGCTTCACGGTTGAAACACGAATGGGACAGAGGTACCCAAGCAATCGACTTTTGTACAAAGTCTCCCTCAATACAAAAACATAAAATTCAATTGGGAATAGCCTCCTGTTTTTGAAGTCAATTCCATAAAATAAAAATCATCAAAAATACTTTATCTTAAGTAATTTACACATTATGTACAGATTATACTATAATTTTAAATTAACGATATTTTTGCATGCTACTTAGAATGGCAAACAAGCTGACGGCCCACCTGATGGAAAGTGTTAACAGTCGCCTATAGACATAAGCAGTACCATGGGCATAACAGAGTATACTGATTCACCCATGATAATTGCTCCATCGAAATAATAATACAAAACACATATGAAGTACAAAAGAGGATCTTATCGCTAAAGCAATCTTTTCCAGACAACCTTTAGATAGATAGATATATAAATAAACTAGCTGACTCGGCAAACGTTCTTTTACCATATACATTATTTTTAGAACTGTACATGAAAATTTATCGTACTACAATTAATATATTGGATTGCCATCTTGCAACCCTATTGCAGCATATAAAAATCGCAATTAAAATACAGGGGTTGATCGTAAAACGATGAAAATTTAAAATTATATGTATTTTTCAATGCTTAGTTATAATAAAATAAAAATAAAAAAAAAATGTCAAAAAATATTTTTTTTTGGGAGTGTCACCCTTGTCCTTGAGGGGTATGAAAAATAGATGTTGGCCGATTCTCAGACCTACCTAATATGCACACAAAATTTCATAAAAATCGGTAAAGCCGTTTCGGAGGAGTTTAGTAACAAACACCGTGACACGCGAATTTTATATATAAGATATTTAAACACTATTTGTTCATTAAAGATACTTGTTACTATTAACAAGTAATAACTTGGTACCTATTTACATTCATGTCTAGACTTCCATTTAAAAAAATAGCATTTTTATCACGTATAAATATATATATTTTTTTTATACAACTTAGAATGACAAACAAGCTGACGGCCCACCTGATGGAAAGTGATAACCGTCGCCTATAGACATGGGTAGTACCATAGACATAACAGAGTATACTGTTTTGCCCATGATACCCCCCATGCGTTGCTATTCCTGAGGACTCAGGTGTTATTCCTCTGTACCCTGTAAATGCACGCCATATCCCACCCTTCAAACCGAAACACAGCTGCTTTACGGTTGAAACACGAATAGGACAGAGGTACCCAAGCAATCGACTTTTGTACAAAGTCTCCCTCTGGTAATTAGGGAAACTTTAACAAAGGTAATACCAACAAAACCGCTTTGTCAAACTTTAATTGAAGTTAAATAGTTATATTAAACGAACCATAACTGTAATATTATTACGGATATATTAACAGGGAGGTAAGAACAATAAACTGTTATAAGTGCCGTCTGTGGTGATGTTACCGTGCGACCACAAAGTGGTAGCGATTAGGCCGACCGCAGTCGACCGACAAATTAGCCGCACACTAGAGCGCGCCCTTTCCATCATAACTTTGAACATACTTAATAAAACAATCCTTATTAATTTATAAATGTGTAAGTCAGTTTGTTTGTTATTTCTTAGTACATTAATAACTGAAGGAATCATCATGAAAAGTATATAAGTAATATTACACATATTTTCAGTTACACGACGTCGGGGATAAAAAAAAAAACTAGTAAATAACATATAGTATGTCACAATTATATCCGCAAAAGAACCAAAATAACCGACACAGCCCGAAGGATAAGCAAGCTGAAGTGGCAATGGGCTAGTCACATAGCTCGAAGAACCGACAGCCGATGGGGAAGAAAGGTTCTTGAGTGGCGACCGCGTACGGGTAAACGCAGTGTAGGACGACCCCCCACTAGATGGAGTGACGACCTGAAATGCATTGCAGGGAGTCAATGAATGTCATGGTCAGGACCGATCTTTATGGCAGTCTATGGGGGAGGCTTATGTCCAGCAGTGGACGGATAATGGCTGAAATGATATCACTGCATGGTCCTGACATAGAATAGGCCACCTCTTCCGTTTCCGTGGGTGTCGTAAGAGGCGGCTAAGGGAGAGCGAGGGATGGACAGCAGCGTCCCTTTTAAAACATCTCTAAAGCCTAACTGCGGTTGCCAATCTGGCCGCAAAGCATAGCAACTGTTAGTAAGACCCTCAAAGGGGAAGATTATGTTTAGCAGTGAACAGTTAAAAGCTAATATGATGATGATGATGAAATAATATATACCATTAAACAAAATTATAAAAAAAGCCAGAGTAAAAACGGAAAGCGTAATGCTTAAAGGCAGAGAAGAGAAGGGACCTGATTAGAATTTTAAGTGATTAATTTTAAGCGGTCTTCCACCGTGCGTTTTTCAAGGCACTTTCTTCCACGCATAACCATTCTTTGGAATCAACTTCCAGCTTCGGTATTTCCGAACCGATACGACAACATAACCTTCAAGAAAAGAGTATATTCCTTTTTAAAAGGCCGGCAGCACATCTGCAATGCCGCCGGTGTTGTGGGTGATCATGGACGGCGGTAGTCACTTACCATCAGGTGAGCCGCATGCTCGTTTGCCCTCTCTGTTGTAAAAAAAAATTAAGTTCCACAGCCAAACTTTCCATACACTAAAGGATGTAAAATAAAATAGTTATGTTCTTGAGATTGTTGCCTTTACACGTCTTTGAAAGTAGATTCTCTCTGTCCACTTCGCGATATACATAGCGTGATATTAGTTTATCACAAGCAGGTCTACGTCACAATGACACGCAGTAATCCTGCACAGACCCTATTAGTTTTCTTAATACTCCCTTTTAAAGTCCTGTCAATTGCGCCGGACACGTAGAGCGGGCGAACGTCCGGCGTCCAGCGTCCGGCGTCCGGTCGTGCAGTATTTGCGTAAGCCGACCGCCGGCGATGCTCTAATCCGTCCGGTATTATTGACAAGACCGCTCTAACAACGTCGTATTATCTTAGTATAGGGTACAAGAGTGCAGCGTTTTCATATATATATAATAATTAACATTGTTCGGGACTTTTGAATTAGTCTGTAGTTTTAACCGACTTAAAAAAGAAGGATTTTTTAATTTCGTCTTGTATTTTTATATATTTGTTATCTTATAACTCCGTTAGTTATAATCCAATTAGGAAAATCCGTTTTTTTTTTTTTTTATTATAATATGTGTTTAGTACGTAAGTTTTTAAAACAAAGACTTACTTTATATATAGGTAGTTAAACTAGTTGGTTTAAATAAATACACAAATTAATTTATACTGTTTTTTACCAATTTTTTTTTTAATAAAAAATTATCTCTCTAATTACAGTAGTATTTTTCTTATTTTTTGTTTACAAAAACTGGTCATATTTTATGACATAATTTATTCGAGTAACATATAATTATAAATTTCGATATACTACAGTAAATATTGTATATAAAATATATAGTGAATGTATTCTTTATTGCATCTGTAATTGCATAGATAAGACAGTTATAAATATTGTGAACAAACTTATCTCGAAAAGAAATCTCTTTCAACCAGCCCAATACAGTGAGAAAGCATGTAGTTAGCGGGCAGCTAAAATGCAAGAGTGCTGTTTCTTACAGCTTACTATATAAAGCGCTAATATATAAATTATAAATAAACGACTAAATTAAATATTAATATATAACATAATTTGCCGTTCCGGAATAGAATGAGTCACCCCTTCCTTTCCCGTGGGTGTCGTAAGAGGCGACTAAAAGAGGGCGAGGGATGGGCAGCAGCGTGCCTTTTAAAACATCTCTAAAAGCCTAACTGTGGTTGCCAACTCACCTACCAAGCATGGCAACTGGCAAAACTCCCCTTATGGAGAAGGCTTATGTCCAGCAGTGGACAGTTAACGGCTGAAATAATAATCATAAATAAATCATAATAGTACATAAATATAAAACCCACCTACTTACTTTATTATATAAAATTTTAAAATTAATGAATATACTACTTGTATTAGGAATTTAGTTTAATAATTAAAAGATATGTAAGTTAAATTAAAAAAAAATGAAGAATATAAATTACGAATTGAGGGGAAAGAAAATGTAATATCAACTTTTTATTATATCATACCTTCATTGGAAATATAGTTAATAATTAGAAAATATAATTAAGTATAGTAACGTTAATAAATTTAATCGCTATATCTTCAACTTTGTACCATACAAAGCAAGACGTCCAACGGCAGCCAACTAGCAAAGGGTCAGCTTAACTATGCCAATCTAGTCCGACCTTTATTTACCTTCCTAAATAATACTTTATTGGCCTAGGACAAGTTCTCTGTATACGTTACCAAACTTATGCAGTAAATTCAATAATTTTAAAGTGTATTTAAATGAATGTAATATGTATGGATTACAGTTGTTAGTACTCAATCATGACTGTAATATAATATGTGCATATTTTAGTTATTTATAAATATCACGGTCGCTAAATGATCCATTTGGGATCATTTATTTGTAAATGAAAATATATTAAACAAATTATTAGTTTTGTTTATTAATGTAAGTATGACAATGTAAAAAAAAGATGATGGTTACTCGACCAAAAACAAGAATAATTAACAGAGTAATTGACAAGCAGAGAAACAATGGCGGGAAAGCCTCGTAAACTGTCACTCCCGCGTAGTCCTGTCATGTGACATAGATTACGAAGCATAGATAGTATATTTTATTAATTTTAATTATAGATAACATTTCACATTTGAATGTTATTAGAAAATAAAGGAAGGAGGTACTTTATACGCTTGTTTGTCTGAAAGTGTATAAAGGGATATGTTTGTTTTATTCTAATTGAAAAATAATTATATTTTTGTCTTCAATAGGGTTGCTTTTTTGGATTACTTTAGGATGTCAACATCATATTCTAAAGTTAAAAGTGCGATTAAAGTTGCTGTGTTTTGTAGTGAAACAAATCTAAAATTATTCTCATTACATTTTATCGTGTGAAAAAAATATATATTAGTTATATTATAAATATAAAAGTCAGTTTGTTTCTCTATTTGTGGGCCTATAGCGACTAAATGGCTTGATCAATTACTATGAAATTTGGTACATACATATTATATGGGTTGAAGAAGGATATGAGATACTTTTTTTTATCTCAGTTAGTAAACATATCCCGGACACGCGGACGAAGTTACAGGTAAAAGCTCGTAATAGTAATCATACCTTTAGTCCCTAATTGAGTAGGCAGAGCCATTTGCCAAGTCTATTATCGTTGTGGAGAGGCATCCGTATTTTTCCGAGCCTATTAGAATCCGATACTGAAGAAGCGAATTACAGCTGTTACAAGATATAATTTCGTTTATTAATATTAGTTTTATTAATTAATTAATTATTATTTTATTTATTTATTCGAATGTTTAGTTTTTGTGTCTACTAGAATTAAGCTAATCTTTGGAGTTTAAAATAATTTGTAAATAGATTATATGAATGTTTTAATTAAAATTATGAAAGGAAACACAACGAACACATATGAAGCGTTCATTTAAAATATAGCTACAGTATTCGGCGATAAACAGTGGGTTTTCGGGGCGTTTAAGAAAATCGAGTGTCGGGATCAGATGGGAGCATCGTGGCCGGGGGCGAGCGGACCCGCCGCGCTGCGTTCTAATGATGTACACAACTCTTTCTAAACCACCTTAGAATTTTAAGAGATGATTTTACCATTTTTTTGTAAACAAATATATACGTAAACTATACTAAAATAATAAAGTATTTCAACGCACCAATCTCTGGAAATACCGGTTGGATTTGAAAAAGTCTTTTTCATTTGTTTCATTAAGTTTCTCTATTAATGTGCCATGAAGACAATTCACCATGTATCTTTTTTATTGAATAAATTAAATATAATAGGTATACTCCCTTATTCATAAAATGTGTTTAAAGTCGCTTGAAAACATTTTACAAATCACACACACACAAACACACATATTCTTCCAAATTAGGAATTTAGATTAAAAGAAAGAGACAATAGAGTTCTATAGTTAATAATAAGTTTATGAAGAGTTATCATCGAGATGTTTTTAAAATAAGGGCATATTTTATTAGTAATGGAATAGTTAGAGGCATTTGTCGATTGTTCTCTATTTTTATATGGTATACACATCTCTATGAATGTCACAGTATGTTTTAGAGAGAAAAAAAATCACTATAAGAGTAAGTGCGAAGGCCTGACATCTCACCCCGGGGTCTTTATTGCGCGCCCCGACCGGTTCTGACGGCACGGTATCTGATGACCGGGCCCTTAACACAGACTTGGCCCGCTCTTATCATGTGTTACTCTTCACATACGCACCGTATCACTTGCTGTTTATTGCGTCGTAAAACCTACACTCTTCAAGTGGCTACTGTTGAACAGTTCTTAGATTAAGCTTAGATTAACCTTATAGGTAAATGTTAATTATTATTTATAAGTAATTATTCAATAATGTACTTTTTTTTATTGTTACATCAACCGTTAACTGTAATTTGCTGAACATAGGTCTCCCCCTTCAAGGGGGGAGGTCTTTGCCAGTAGTTGCCACTATTGGTAAATATTGGTGATATTTTAAGAAGTACGCTGCTGCCCATCTTTCGACTATTATATTCCTTTAGTCGCCTGTTACGACACCCACGAGAAAGGATGTTTGATTAACTGTATTATAAACCAATTTTTTTTCAGTGTGACAAACAATTTGATTAATAATTTTCTAGATCAGATTGCTTTTTTAATTTGATTTGGAAATAATTTTATCTGATAAAATATAAATAAATATTAGCTCATGTTGTTATTAATTAATAAACATGTATTAATAAAAACGGCGGCTACTTCTAATGAGTTTAACAATAAAATAAAGTAAACAGAACATATCTACTATTCAATTGACGATTTCCTTGAAGATGAATGTAATAAATTTCCGTAATATTATAATTTTTTACTATAAATGTGACATTGTTGATTTTTTTTATATATAATTTGTTTTTTCTTATATAATTGCAAATTTGTATACCTCGATATATGGGGTTGATCATAGAGGACTTATCTTGTTTTACCATCCATTGTTACCTATGTATCACAAATTAAATAAATAAATAAATAAGTCTATTCTCAAATATAAGTAAAAGTAATCAGTGAAAATAAAAATCAATGTTCTTTGTTTTTATTATCGACTTAATAATACAATATAAATTTATCCAACACATTTAGTATTAACTTTACATACTGGTAACCCGATTTACGTACACAAGGATAAAAAAGTTGTTTGTGGCGAAGTATTTGTATGGAGATAATCTTTTTTTTTTTATACAACTTAGAATGGCAAACAAGCTGACGGCCCACCTGATGGAAAGTGGTAACCGTCGCCTATAGACATGAGCAGTACCATGGACATAATAGAGTATACTGTTTCGCCCATGATACCCCACATGCGTTGCCATTCCTGAGGACTTAGATGTGATTCCTCTGTACCCAGTAAATTCACGCCATATTCCACTCTTTAAACCGAAACACAGCCATGCAAACACAGCTGTTTCACTGTAGAAACACGAATGGGACAGAGGTACCCAAGCAATCGACTTTTGTACAAAATCTCCCTCTGGTAAAACTATCTTGTATTCTTACTTCATCACCACATAAAGTTACATTATGCAGATATAAAGGAGTGCTCAGAGGAATTGTTCAATGTGATGCCCACGGCCACTTTCTACCATCGTACGACTCGATATCGACAGGGAGTTCATCCTCATATCCTACAGCCTCAATGGTCGCGTACAACGCAGTTTCAGAGATATTTCCTCCCACGAACACTCAGGTTATGGAATGAGCTCCCTGCCGAGGTTTTCCCAAGAACATGGGGTTCTTTAAAAGGAGCGTAAAGAGGTTTCTTCAGGATCGGCAACGCACGCGTAATGCCTCTGGTATTGCAGGCGTTCATAGGCTACGGTAACCACTTACCATCAGGTAGGCCATATGCTTGTTTGCCACCTCAGTGGTATAAAAAAATTACATTTTTTGAATGAATTATAAACTGATAAAAAGTGATAATTAACCGACTTTTATGCTTTATGGCAACTAATGAAAGTTATTGTACAATTTGAAGCAAAGAAACCTATAATTATGCAAAAGCTATACACATTACCATAGTGATACAAACATCATTTTTTACACAGATGTTTATGATTTTTTGCTCCGAAATCAAGACGTGCTGCCGCTATATTTTAATTGCTAGTTTTATAATTATGCAGTAAATCACGATGCAGTGTGCAATAAAAATAGATTGTAGAGAGGTTGTGTGAAAGTAGATGGAAATAGGTTAATATGTCACTATAAATATTTTAAATGTTAAATAATATGTTGCAAGGGAGGATTATTTATATATATATATATATATATATATATATATATATATATATATATATATATATATATATATATATATATATATATATATAACTGAACAGTAATGCCAGTCATATTTATAATAGATACCAACTAATAACCGCGACTCCGCGACTCCATCTACGCAAAAATTTCATAATGGAAGGATTCCGATGAAACATTTCAATGATATAGTTAATATATAAAAAAACACATATTTAAAGATATTGTTATATATATATATATATATTGTACTTATTATTATATTATTTCTTTCATGTATGTGTCTGAGTGAAACAGCTATATTTACATGGCTGTGTATCACTTTAAAAGAAAGGGTATATATGACGAGATGTATGTAGTTCTAAGGAAATGCAAAGTACGAACGGTACTATAGAAATAACGGTGTTCATGTGGGGGAGAAGAGATTGTTAGTAATGAGACTAGCCATTTGCTAGCAATATACTCTATAAGGTCGACCTCCACGTGGTTCTTTCTGGAAAGCATCGTAGTCTATTCCTTATATATATTGTTCACGATAGCTTGCTGCTTTCATCCTCATCTATCATCCTTCACTGGTGCTCTGTGAGCGTATACTTAATAGTATAACGCTTATGGAATGGTAACCCTTGCTTACGCATTAGCGTAAACCAGAGTTAGCAAGGGTTACCATTCCATGTTCATTAATTAAAAACGGTGTTCAGGTTTATAGGCGACGGTGCTACCTCTCGTTCAGAAGCGTCGTCAGCTAACTCGTCATTAAAAATTGCAGAAAAAGTATTTACTTTATGTCTTATTCAACTTTACGTAATGAATTACAGACCAATACAAATCATATTTGCATGTCGTATCTGGTTTCCTGAAACTGTTATGTTCCAGCCATCTTGTTGTTTGTAACAAGTTTGTTTAATTGTTTCGTTCGAATGCCATTGCGTCACGCACTGAGAGCACCGGCCAGTGGTCAATAGCTAAATTTGCATTAATTTTGAACTTTATCCTGTAGGAGATAGAGGTTGGGGTTTTAAGTGTGTGTACATAATACAAGTTGAAATAACGTGTTTATTATTACTAAACCTGGCCTATTATGCTGTCATATCGTTGCACGCAAACTATGCTAATGGCGGCGAACGCATTTAATATTGTTTGCTGTCTGTACAATATTTCATTGTATGATTTTTTGAAATTACGTGAATTTAAAATATTAAACCTTACAATCACGCCGACCACTTTGGGATATAAAAATACTTGGGATATAAACTCTTTTACCCACTACTATTCGAATCATCTAAATTATTTTAAATAATAACCTTTTGCATGGTAACTTGAACCTTGTACCTCAGAAGAACAAACGTGATCGACATAGCACGAAGGAAAAGTAAACTGAAGTAGCAATAGGCTGGTTACATAGCTCGAAGAATTGATAATCAATAGGGATGAATGGTGACTTCGTACAAGGAAATCCAGTATAGAACCACACTCCACTAGATGGAATGACGAATGACTTCAAATGCACTGCAGGTGACCAATAGATGCATGTGGCTCAGGATTGTTCCTGATGGCAGTCTATGGGGGAGACTTACGTTCAGCAGTAAACAGAACAGATAACAGCTGACATGATGCTAATAATGATGGTATCTCGTATACTTAGAGCACCGAGACCAAGAGCTAATTTAGAACTATTTGTTTCCAACGTGTCCCTGCCTGGGAATCGAGAATAGGACCTCATTTTTACAAAGTAACACATCAACAAGCATGCATTATTGAAATGTAAACCAAGTTCATAGTAAGTAAACAGATATTAGAGAGTCATCAATCGTTAATCAGCTGCCTGTCGAGGCCCCCAAACAAAAACCGTGACCAGTTTTTAGATAAACCAACTTTACTTTCGATTTCAATCGTCCCTAAACTATCCTTATCGAATAAGATCTCAACGGCCGAGGCCTAAATTAGGCGAATCCACCGGCTAACGCCGTAAGACAACCGTGTCCACTTATACAAAACGCTAATAAAAAAGCTGCTTTATACTTAGCTATAACTTTAATCTACAGGTAGGGTGGCCCATCTTTCCGCTTCAGACCTCACGCGAAACTGAACTTTATTGCAAAGCACAAAGTTATATTTTAAATTACTAGTTAGTTGTTTGTGTAATTGTATCTTGGTATATCAGGGTAGTACGTTGTTCGAGACGCAAGGTGCGCGAGCGCAAGGTGCAAGGTGACCGTTGGTTGACGCACCTTCTACGCCGCGCCGCCGCCACAGGGTAAGTAATAATAGCAGAGCCGTAACAGGACCGTATAACAACTGATTAGTCCAACGTAACGATGACATATACCGATACGAACATTCGGGGGTAGATCGGCTGATTTTGTAATGACCCACTTCCTTTTAAGGCGAAATTTATTCGGGTAATATTGCACTTTAATAAGTATAATATATGGTCACGCCTGTGACTGGACATGAATGAATAAGCAACATGAAAATATTGACGAGCTCCGTGGCACAATAGTGGATACGTTGCTTTATGTAAATGAGATCCTGGGTTCAAATCCCAGTCGGGCCAATTTAACAAACGAACTCTTCTGAATTGGCTTGGATTGGATGTTCTCGACTGTGCATCTAGAGGTTCGATGCCTAGTTCTTCGTAGTACAGAGTATCCTAGCTTCAGTTTGCTGTGTCTGAGTGGTACTATTACTATTATTGCATGGCGTTCTTCCTTACTTGCTGTCCCTTGAGATTTTTATTAAATTTTTATTTCAATTCTATTTTGTACATACTTTAATACAGAAAACGTCTGATAATAATCTATTTGATTAAGTATGGTTTCTGTGAACTATCATTATCATCGTCATCCTCCCTTTTGGAGGGTTTTGTCAGTAGTTGCCACGCTTGGCAGGCGGATTGGCAACCGCAGTTATGCTTTAGAGATGTTTCAAGAGGGAAACGAAGTGGCTATTCCCAGGACCACACGGCCATACTACACATTTGTGGACGATAGCTTTGAGAAATTCACTGTACCTAATACACAACTCATATGGTACCATTTCTAAAAACAAAAATTTTACACTTCCATATCCGATAATGTTACTACTTATCTTACTATTCCAACCAATACACACTTATGTTGATAATCATACCAAGTTCGATAAACCTCAACCATTAGATGTTTAATCCAGGTCATTATCATTTCATTCCTTTATTATCTATTGGTAAACCCTGCGTCTTCGAAAGACTTCCATAAGGAATTTAGTCCTAAGCTGTCTCCAACCATCGCATATAACCTGCAATGCATCGCATCTTCAAATAAGGAATTATCCCAATCTCTTCATTCGTTTAATGCTTTCATTTTATAATTTTTTCTTCTTCTTTACAATGATAAGGTAGGAAAACTACATTTTGTGTGGCATCAAGCAAAAACAGGTGGTAAAACAAACGCATACATCACAATTCTCCTCATTGTCTCGGAGAGCTTGTCAGCTCTCCGAGTCACGCAACGAGCTCATTATATCAGAGCACACCACCATATTGTATATCAGTTCCATTGTCCCCACATCCGACAACTTACCACATTTGAATCACCGTAACATGTTCTTGTTAACCATTTAATTAGACAGTTCATATACACTGGAACATTGTACCCGAGTAGCGAGCTACTCCCGCCTTGTCAATTGTAATACTTCACTACACATTTTAATTAATTTCCTTACATTCACTACCTGACCATATTAGGCGTGCAAGCTTCATTAAGCTCGGCTAGGGAACCGTACGAACATAAGAATCTAGAGATAAATATGGTAGAAGTATATGATATACAGTGGTTTGCGCAAGAAATGATAGAGGAACAAAAACTAGTGATGGTAAGTTATAGAAAAAATTGGTCAAGTGTGAGTCGAGCTCGTGCAGAGAGGGGTCCGTATTCAGAATCTATAACTTAAATGAGTACTAAGAAAAAGTTTAGTTTCCGTCTATTATTATGATACTATATAATACCTACCTACCTCTGTCCCATTCGTGTTTCAACCATGAAGCAGTTGTGTTTGCATGGCTGTGTTTCGGTTTGAAGGGTGGGATATGGCGTGAATTTACAGGGTACAGAGGAATTACACCTGAGTCCTCAGGAATGGCAACGCATAGGGGGTATCATGGGCGAAACAGTATACTCTGTTATGTCCATGGTACTGCTTATGTCTATAGGCGACGGTTACCACTTTCCATCAGGTGGGCCGTCAGCTTGTTTGCCATTCTAAGTCGTATAAAAAAAAATACCAGGTTTGAATGTTTAGGTTTTGATACTCATTCATATTTAAACGGCTGAAAAATCGACTCTCTGTGAAACCTATAGTGGTTAATTCTAAAAGAATTGGTCACAATGGCCCAATTGGCCTGACTTCCATCCTTTACCGACAATACAACATTCACCACTGTACAATCCGCCACAAACTAAAGCTTCATCCCAACCATCTGCACGAGTGGCGGTCTTCCACCGTGCGTTTTTCAAGGCAGCATTCAAGGCATTCAGTAGCATTCAAGCCCGTATCTCTCTTTTAACCATGTCGAGTGTGACTTCTGTTAAACTATGCAAATAAAACTATTAGATGGCATTTCTCAAACTTAATTTCTAATTTGTGTCTTTAAAATATAAAATGAAAAAGATGTTTGCATTTAATACATATAATAAATTACTAAATACACTTATTTTTCAAGATATTTCCTTACTGGCAATTAAATTGAACATACGGGCGTTTATCTTTTTTTTTTATATCGCCTCGATGTTTGCAAGATCATAAAATAGTTTGATAATTGGCGATTATTTTAATTGCACTTTTAACGGTGACATTCTTCGCAATGTAAATACCAATAGTAAGTACAGATATAAATTATAAATTATTTTTATTATATACATATTTTTTTTTATGAGAATAACTAAAATCTAACAAAATTGATAGGCACTGACCACCCTATATGTAATAAATATTTTATAATTACTCCTCTCCATCCAAAGGTTGCCTGGAAGAGATCGCTCTTAGCGATAAGGTCGCCCATTGTTTTCTCATTGTGATTATTTCTTGTTATTGTTTATATTTATAATAAGTTTACTATTGTAATCTTTTGGAGGAAACAATAAAAAGTATCTATCTATCTATCAATATGTCGATTAAAAAATAAATATAAATATTTGATAATGACAGAAGAAACATTAGAAATGTCTCTTACTACCTCATCAGGTTTTATAGTAGTGAATTTATATATTTTTTTTTTTAATTTTACATTGACATTAAATTAAGAAAGTTTTTTTTTTATACTCTTTATAATTATTGTCTATATGTGAAATAAAATCTACATAATAAATTGCATAGCATTCTTACTCGTCACATTTCAAATCACACGAGGAAATCGGTAAACTCATAAACCATCTATTCGCATAGTTTTTTGCGACGTTTACTATAACTCGAATGGAATGCATTCGCATTGACCATCGATTGTAACCATCTGTCCGTGCAGTTGGTGCTTTAGTGCATACAAATAGTAACATAACTCGATTATTATCGTATTAGCTGATTGTTCCCGCGATACTGTCTGTGTCTAGACTTAAAAAATAGAGCCCATGAATTGAGGCACAAAAAAGAAATCGATTAATTCCCTCGGATATGCTTAACTGAAATCATATGAGGCGGAATCGTATTGGTTTTATGTACATTTCTAGTTTACAACTACAAAAACTCAATTATTTCGCTTTTTTAACTAGTAAAAGCATTAGATTATAGGAAACACGCAAATGAATTTAATATCTCTGCTCATTTGCATATCGCAGAAGAAAAAGGAGTATGCTTATAAACAAATGGGTTTTGCTTCGCAAAAACAATGACTCCTGTCATGTCAAAATTGATATCACCTAGTAATCTCATTATGAATTCTTACTAGCTTTTACCCGCGTCTTTCTTTGAGTAGATTTCGATAAAAAGGAACATAAAGAATTACTTCCTTGTTATCAATATTTTTTTTACTTTTTAAAAGGCTGGCAACACATCTGCAATACCTTCGTTGTTTGCAGGTTTGCGGATGCTCTTGGACGGCGATGATCAGTTACCATCATATGAGCCGCATACTGCATGTGCTTTTTTGATATATTAACTTTAACATTGAAAAATTTCATTGGAATCCGTCCATTATGTAATTTTTGCGTGGTGGAGTCGCCGTTATTAGTTGGTATTTTTTTTATACCACTGAGGTGGCAAACAAGCATACGGCCCACCTGATGGTAAGTGGTTACCGTAGCCTATGAACATCTGCAATACCAGAGGCATGCGTTGCCGACCCTGAGGAAACCTCTTTACCCCCCTTTTGAAGAACCCCATGGTGTAGTCTCTTGGGAAAACCTCGGCAGGGAGCTCATTCCACAACCTGAGTGTTGGTATTTACATATAATATAATATAAATATAAATTAGACAGGCATTACTGTTCTGAGCAAAAAAAAAATTTACTAATGTACGTGTTATTTTTTAATTTACGAATAATCGTAAGAAATTAATAACAAAAACTAAAAAAAAAAACCAATTTGGGCGCTGCATTCCGACCGCGTTTGAACTTTCCAACTCTTTCGATAACCGAGCACGCCGTGTCCGGGAAGAAAATAGCCTTCAAGAATTTCACTTCGACCCTCGCGACGGTTAATAAATGTCAGTAAGCATTGACATTTGTCGGGGGACAGGGACATCTGCCCCGCTGTCCTGCAGCGTTAAACCGCGCCACGGTCCGCTGCCGGCGTTTATCATGCTATTCTACCCTTTCTTTGGGTCTTGGCTTCGACTTACGTCTAGACGTGTAGATTTTGCTCCCTTACAAACAGCCAGTTAGACAGTGACAGAACCTGTATTGATTCTGTCTAATTGTGTCTAGTTGTTCTTATTTTAAAATTTAAAAAGAATGATATATACAATATTTGAATTTAGAATGTTGTTTTTTTTTTTTGTCTACAGTCTATAAATCGTCATAGTCGTAGAATACTGACGGATCTTTATCTGTAATCTTTGTCAGATCCGTCAGTATTCTCCGACTATGACGAAATAATATATGAAAATGTAAACAAATTTATTGACTTAATCATAAGATAGTCCACTAATATCCAGTAGCACCTAGTATAAATCAAACATGAATGAATTAATTGAACGTTTTATTTTGTTACTAATATGATTTAGAGCGTGTTTTTCAACAAAATTTTACAACATTTTTATTAAAATCTGTTAAAACATACAAATAAAATCTTAAGCGAATTCAAAAAAGTTCTGTAAGTAGTGAATATATATTTTATTAAAATTATTAGGTAATATATAATAAAGGTAATATATTATTAATACGTCATCAGATTATTTATTACTTTTTAGATTTTTTTTTTTATTTTTTAGTTCCATAAAAAGTATGATTATGCTCCACAAAGAATGCAGCCTTCAATCAGGACAAAATTAATCTTATTATAAATAAACGCTGTCGATTTAAAAAAAAAATCATTAAATCGGCACAGAATTGACGAAGATTCGCGTAACACAATTCACGTAAGAAGCAAACTTCGTTATTAAAAAGAAAATAATATTTGTTCTCTAAAAAAATAAATAGCAAAATGTGTGTTCGCACAACAAACTTATTAATAAGTAAATAACTCGAGTAAATAACAGCTGAACAACAAATCAAATTGTCGTAAAACATTCCTTAAACAACTATAAGGCAACAAAGCGATCGTGACAGCGGACCGTTCCGCGAGTCGTTACGTGGCCTTATGAATGCCTCCTAAACTTTTATCGTATTTTTAACCGACTTCAAAAAAGGTAACTCTTAATTCAGTTCATAGTTGCAGTAACATTAAAAGGAGCTTATTTATTTCTAATTAGGCTCATATTTGATCATCTAATTTTTTTATTTTTTATACTTTATTGTACACACTAATACTTAATAAAAAATCATGCTCGCCTATCATCACACACTGGTACCCCGCCAGCATATACTGATAGCACAGGCATGATCACCATTTCATCATCACCTCATAAAAAAATAGTGGAAGGGCAGGTCGTCCTCCATTATCTGCTTATGTGAGGTTATCACACAAAAATCTTTTTTCCCTAAAGTCGTCAATAGGAGACCATTTAGAAGATGCACTATATGTCGCGCTAGGATGCGACAAATTGCAATTTAAATGGATCTCTCGCTCGGAGTTTTGACTGCGATATAAAAGTTAGTCGTCCAGTAAGTAGGTAGTCATGACGGCTCAAACGATTGTCTTGTTTACGGTTTAGCAACACTTGTTTATTCGCACTTAACTTATGAAATGGATACATTATTCTGTATTAAGTGTTGAATTGTTTTACTATTTATTTACTGTGATGATAGAAATTTCATATTGTTTTTGAGTTTTATGTCTATGTTTTTTGATAATTAATTATTATTTATTATTGTTTAAAATTATTTCATCCTCAATGAACTCGCTTTCCAGAGTTTGTTCTTTATTTAGAAGTCTCGTCTTATACTGGCAACTAATTCATTTGTTCTCTTCAAGCCAGCTCTATTCCAGGCCATATCCAGCGTTGTCAGCTGCGAATTTAGATTTTTACTCTAACGTCAAATATTTTTTCTCCAAATCGATAAATAAAACTAAAAGGTCGACTAAAAAGGATCGTTTCGTCCGTGCCTTCTTCTTTTCTTATCCCATCCTCTGTTATGTAACCTTCGAATCGACCTTTTAATGTTATTATGTGCCTTATATATATACACAGAGTTCACAAGTACTAAAACTGTTATGCAAAATTTCCCAAACAGAAAAAAAATTATCCAAAAAAAACTCTCTTGACACCACTCAGTTTCTCGCTGTATATAATATTTTTCTATGTACTCGTATGGTATAAATAGCTATGTCCAGAAGGTATGGGTTACATGTTTTTTTTTTTCGTATAAAACAGGGGGCAAATGAGCACGCAGCTCACCTAATGATAAGTGACTACCACCGCCCATAAGCACCCGCAACACCGGGAGAATTGCAGGTGTTCTATCGGCCTTTTAAAAAGGAATATGCTCTTTTCTTGAAGGTTATGTTGTCGTATCGGTTTGGAAATACTGCTGCTGGTCGTCGTCGATACCAAAGAATGTTACGCAATTATGTTAATAATTCTAAACCTGTTTTAATAATTCATTTTTCAACTTTAATTCATTTAACTTAATTCATTTTATCATTTTATTTTATATTTATTTTATGATAATTGAAAGCACCATTTTTTTTAATATTTCCTAGAGCAATAACAAGCAGTAATTACTTTAGTTAATTTGTCCCTTTTCCATTCTACAGCTTTTACTCCTACGTTGATGCTGTTCAAATTTTGTCACAGTTACAATAACTGTTTTGTGAAACAAAAATTAAAATTATGCGATGCAATCCTTAATCTTTTATTTCAAAAAGATCAAACAACTATCGATGACTGCCCCTTGTCTGCATAGACCTTAAAAGTGACCTTTACCGAGCAAACGGTCAATTAGAAAGCTGTTACTTACTCCACTTTACTTTCCTGTATATACAATTATTATGGTTGTAGACTAATCCACTGGCTACCATTTAATACGTAGGTGTTTAATGCAGCGGAACGTTTGTTAGTTCTTGTTGATCTTGGCGCCTCTATGGCCCATTTAGCATTGGTTTAACTCATATGTGAAAAAAAATTGTGTGTTTTTAATTTTTTTTTTTTCTCTTTAGTTCAAATAACAAATAATATGCACAATAATTTGATTTGATACCTCTCCTAATTAAGTAATTACTTACAAATTATGTAAATGCTAGAAAATATTACTCAAATGCGTAAAAATTAATATATCCAGGTATAATGGTAGAGTAAGTCCAAGAATAACAGTTGATAAGGATGACTAGAAAAGGAAGACATAAAACACCGCCGTTAAATATATCAAAAACACAAGGCAATGAAGCAAATGAGATTTTTTTTAATGGGTGAAAATGGAATGGTACTCCCGCCTGTGCTATCGGTATATACCGACGAGGCACCAGTGGAAGATGATAGGTGAGAATGAATGCAGGTCAGTTGGCCCACTATGATGGATTCGACAAGAATTAAACATGATGGTTTCCAGGAGGAGCCGTGTGGAGGTCGATCTGAGAGGGTATATTGCTAGCAATGAGATTATTAGCCCTCATTACTCACAATCCCTTTCCCTCCAGTAAATGAGATTAGGTACTTATGTATTTCCCCTATGTTATACTAGTTATGGTAAATATATCACACATATAAAAAATATCTCTCGATGGTAGATTTCATTAATTACCTTGTAATTTGAAAATTGTTATTCGTTAGATATCGGTAAAGTTTGAAGACGTTCGCGGTGCACAATACTTAACATAAATGAGGTCCCGAGCTCGAATTTCCAAAACTGGCTCGGATCTGTATAATCTGGGTGTTAGCCCTAGATATTCCTCTAGTTACCAGGTTTCTCATAACACAAGTGTTATGAGAAACCTGGTAACGAATATACTAGCTTGGAGACCAGGTGATTAGTAAAACTATGTTATGCTTCTTTATTTATTTAATGACACGTAAAATAAAATATTTTATTTGCAAATTACATCTTACGCTAATACTATGTTCATTTGCATAACATAAGATTTATTAATTGCATGCTATTAATTATTTTTAGCATAGATTTGAAACTTGACTTCCAAAAGAGATATAGCGTAGACTTCGCGACCATGACGCATAGAGAAACTGATTTGCATTTTCTGAATACATTATTCAAATTATAAGAATGCATTTATCATCTCGATGTATATCTAATCTTAAGGTTTCAGTTTAAGAAAGCTAGTTATTCTTGACCTGTACAGTATTATGTTATCTGGAACTAATTTCTGTTTCCCTCTAGAATAGAATAAAACAGAAATCATGTTTTTAAGGTACCGTATCGCCAAAGAAAAAATCAGAACTTTTATAGGATCACTTAGTTTTCCATCCTTCCATCTGTCCGTCTATTAAGACCCTTTTCTGAGGAACGCGTGAAGGTATGTTGATATTAATGTCATATATTCATGTTTTCAATCTATTAAAACAGTGAAAAAATCAAGCTTCTAAATCGACGCAATTAAAAGATACGGCCGTTTATGTCCCATTTATATCGCATATTTTGACATTCGCAAAGGGAATCAAAATCTATAGGGTACTTCCTGTTTACCTAGAATCATGAAATTTGGCAAAAAGCAATGTCATAGAACACAAGTTAAGAGAAAATGCCAAAAACCGTAAATTTGTAGTTATTTTACAAAAACAATTAAACTTGATGATTTTATATGGAACCTTCATTTCGCGAGTCCGACTTGCATTTGATCTGCTTTTTTTCAAATAGACTTATTAACAAACTTTTTGTCATCTTTTGTAATTCCACTCTTAGGTTCGGAATATTGTTACCTGCTGAGAAGGACCTGTAAGAGACTTAACCTGTCACTATGAAATTTGATGTACACGCTTCATGGTATACAGAAGGATATAGAGTACTTTTATCTCAGTTTGTTACCATATCCCGGTCATACATACGAGGTCAGGTAAAAGTTTTTTTTTTTACAACACAGGGGGCAAACGAGCATGCGGCTCACCTGATGGTAAGTGACTACCGCCGCCCATGATCACCCACAACACCAGCGGCATTGCAGGTATGCTGCCGGCCTTTTTAAAAGGAATTTACTCTTTTCTTGAAGGTTATGTTGTCGTATCGGTTATTTTTTATATAAACTAATAAACATTCATATTCACTTTTTTAACTGTAATTAATTTACTATTTGTGACTGCAGTTAAACTTTTTCAATAATAGCAATAAATAACTGAGATGCCTGTAGCGTACAAGTACGAGAATAGAGTAAATTTTTTTTTGATGGGTGATAATGGTATGGTAACCCCGCCTGCGCTAACGGGATACGCTGGCGGAGCACCAGTGAAGGGTGATAGATGAGAATGAAAACAGGTCAGTTAGCCCATCATGATGAATTGACCAGGAATTAACCATGATAATTTCCAGGGAGAACCTCACACGGTTCTCCCTGGAAACAAACCTCCCTGGTCGACCTGGTTGGGTATATTGATAGCAATAGGATTATCAGTCTCAATTACTAACAATCCCTTTCCCCCCATAGTTAATATTTGACACTAAAATACTTCGTTATCTTAGTATCTGAAAGGTGTTATACGCGTAATTTAATATTTTTGATGAAATCATCGTGAGAACTAAGATTTTGTAATTTTCAAATATATCTACACTAATTAATTTGCCAATCTCAACTCATATTTTGTGTTAAGTGATGAATTTGATTTATATCATAGCAATTTAGTGAGCGCTTCTTTCTCGGGGCGTTGTTATTCGTTTAATGGGTGTTGCCAATCTTGGCTTTGCATAACCTCGCTATTAGTGTTAATGATACATATTTAACAATAATAATAGTCTCGTAGTTTTTTATGAAGAAATATTTATTGACAAATATATACATTTAGTATATATATATATATATATATATATATATATATATATATATATATATATATATATATATATATATATATATATATATATATATATATATACAACTTAGAATGACAAACAAACTGACCCATTGAGCCCACCTGATGGAGAGTAGTAACCGTCGCCTATAGAAATGAGTAGTACCACGGACATAACAGAGTATACTGTTTCACCCATGATACCCCCCATGCGTTGCCATTGCTGAGGACTCAGGTGTTATTTCTCTGTACTCTGTTGTACTCTGTAATTCACTGCCATATCCCATATACATATCTTAGATAATTAATAACTATTTATGTTTTATTCCCGTGTGGTCCCGGCATAGTATATACCATCTCTTCCTTTCCTGTGGGTGTCATAAGAGGTGACTAAGTGAAAACGAGGGATTGTCAGCAGTGTCCCTCTTAAAACATCTCAAAACAAAAAAAAAATAAAACATCTTGCCAACCGTAGTTAGGTAACTACGGTTGCCAATCCGCCTGCCAAGCGTGGCAACTACTGGCAAAACTTCCCTAGGGAGAGGCGTATGTTTAGCAATAGACCATATGGGGGATTGCCAATAGTTACCGTGCTTGGCAGGCGGGTTGGTAACAGTTAGCGGTGGTAGCAGTTAACGGTAGTTAGCCTTTGGTGATGTTTTAAGAGGGACGCTGCTGCTTATTTCTCAACCATTATGTTCTTTTAATTGCCTCTTACGACACCCATGAGAAGGGAAAAGGTGGCCTATTATATGCCGGGACCATACGGCGTGTGGTCTCGTCAGGTCTCTATATATAGATAATATATTTTTTAACGAATTACCAGAGGGAGACTTTGTACAAAAGTCGATTGCTTGGGTACCTCTGTCCCATTCGCGTTTCAACCGTGAAGTAGTTGTTTGCATGGCTGTGTTTCGGTTTGAAGGGTGGGATATGGCGTGAATTTACTGGGTACAGAGGAATAACACCTGAGTCCTCAGGAATGGCAACGCATGGGGAGTATCATGGGCAAAACAGTCTGTTATATCTTATAATCTGTTATGTCTATGGTACTGCTCATGTCTATAGGCGACGATTACCATTTTCCATCAGGTGGGCCGTCAGCTTGTTTGCCATTCTAAGTTGTATAAAAAAAAAAACGAATGATATAAAGAAAGGACTGTAATTGTTTTATGAAATTATAATACGGTCACTTGTAGTAGAGAAAATATATTTAAATAAAGTCAATGTCAAATAAAGAAAAAAATATACAATTATTTATCATTTAAAAATATAATTCTAAAGGTATATAGTGCGTTCCGCGCAATCTTCTACAAAGTATCAACATAACATTTTACGCTCACCTCAAAAGCGTAAACTTAATTTTTTCCGCTACCTTTAAAAACGTTTCCAAGCACACCAATAATTAGAAACCATAATTATCCTCCAATACAACACACTAGTTAACTTTTTCCGTCGCCAATTTTACGCACAGTTTATCTCGGAGTAATGGCGTACCGTCACGGAGCGATAGAAAAGTGTATTATTGAGCCCTAACTACGAGTATAACCGCTCAAATATCGTTCCAAGGTGCGCAAACAAAAATACCCTTTAACTCTAGCCGGTGTAAATTACCCGAGAGATCGCCTTTATGCGCCGCGGACTTACCCCATTGTCCGACACCAGACCACTTTAGGGTGACTTAAATCCGAAATTGGGTATTTCGAAAAATGTGCATGTGTCATTTATCACGACCCCTCGTTGCGGGAGGAAAAAACGGACCTAACCCTATTTAAAAAAACTACCCCCTCTTTAATCCGGGCGCTAGTGTCGCGCGGCACACACTAACTGTATTAAATTTTCCACTATTAATACAATGGCGGCGGCGTGGCAAATAAATATTGGATGAATGTGATGCACGACGGATGAAGATAATCCTTATTAAGTGAGATCGAATGTTGGACCCCGCTGCGGCGTGGTGAGGTGATCAGTTGACTCGACTTTAGATTAAAATTCATGTCTTATAATACAAGAGTATTGGTTATTTTAAAATAGAAACACAGGTTGTTATAGAATATTAGTTGTTTCTATTCTAAATTACTTACCTATGTTAATGCACTTTACAAAATTTTTGCCCGTTTATTGAACCAAAGTAGAATTATAAGTTTTGAGTTTTATTGATACTAATGATTTTTTTTAGGTGGTAAACAAGCATACAGGCCGTTTGATGGTAAACGGTCATTGTAGCTTATGAATGCATGCAGCATTAGGGGTGTCACGTGCGCGTTGCTGACCCTGATGAAACCTTAATATATCTTTTTTGAAGAACTCCATACTGTCTTCTGTATGTGATCCTGTATACTCTATATATAAACAGAAGTATGTTTTATTTTGATTCTATAGATATTAAATTTATCTATTTCATTGGTTTTCCTACACGCGAACGAATTAGTGAGCAAAAAGTTAATTATATATAAAATGTATTAAATTAAATTTGTAATGAAACTAAATTCTACAATTTTATTTGGAGTGATATAAAACAAGTAGGTGAAATAAAAAATATTATGATTGGACTTCTTCAAACTGATGGTTGAAATTAAGACGGCCACGTGTCCCATTAAAGGCTAAACTACCGTTCTGATATCCGGCCGGGTTTTCAATGCTCTGCGGTTAAACTTTTCAATATTTTGGTTGGCGGCTAGGTGGCACGTGGCGACGCGTGCCCCGCGTTAGACCCCCGCCGCTTCGAACAACGCTTTATTTTTTATTATTTTCATAATTCATATTTCACAATAACAACTGAGAAGGCGTTTCGCACGGTTAGCTTATGAAACCACTTTCGTGAGTTCGTGGGGCGCTCGAGACTCGGGCTTACCGCAAGGACCACTTATGGGCCCGCTGTTATTTATATAACACGGTTGCATTTTGTGATCCACTTTATCAAACGGTTTACAGAGATCGCCTCGCGTGGGGTTGAAACGACTCGGATAATAATTTAGCTCGCATTCTTCCTGTGACGCCGCGATGGCTTATTGTGTTTTTTTGGCGCGGGATTAGTGAGTCGCGGGCGATGGCCCATAAAAAGCTTCTGTTCGACCGTTCCGACGATAACGGTAATCCGTGATATTTTTCATTGTTTTTATGATATATTTCATTTATCAGTCCTAAACATAAATAGCAGAATAGGGATAAGCTAGCCAAAGTGGCAATGGGTTGGTCACATAGCTGAAGAACCGACAACAGATAGGAAAGAAAGATGTGTGGTTATGTGGCGACTCTATACAGACAAAAACAGTGTAGAATGACCCCCACCCTTGGTTTGGTTTCATCTAATAAGCTAGATGGAACAAAAACCTTAAATGAGAGAGAGTGAGAAAGAAAGAGTCAGTGAATGCAGGTATCTCGATACCACAGAGTAACACAGGCTTCCCTTATAGACCACCGTAAAGAATGCATTATGGCGGTCAATGGGGAAGGCCTGCCAAGCGTGGCAACTACTGGCAAAATCCCCCCTTTGAAGAGGAGGACTATTCAGGAATAGACTGTTAATGGCTGATACAATGATGATGATGAAATGTCATTGGATAATTTATTATTATAATCACTAACTGTTACTCCCAACCACGTCCATGTGACCGGGATATGTTCTCTAACCGACACCAAAAGCAGGCATATTCTCCTGCTACAAATAGTAGGTACGTGTGTTCAAAATTGTATGGTGATTAATTAAATCAATAAGACGTTGATTGTTTAAGACGTTAAGGACAAACAAACTCACTTTCACATTTATAATGTTAGTAGGAATAAAAATAAAGGGAATGCATATAATAAATGTAATTACCCTTAATTCAATTAGAATTTAAAGCCATTACAGAAAAGACATGCGTTTCGATTAAAACCTTTCCAATTTTATGACTGTAACGGGGAAGACATTGGAAATATCAGCGTGTGCATATTGGGAGTTGTTTCTAAGTGGAATTTTTAGTGTTCCGTACCGGGGGAGTCTTATCCAAATTGCCGTAACGGTAAGGGTTCCGTGTTAGAGGGAGACTTTTTTATTTTAGAGTAATTTGCCATTACATTTTACGTGAGTCAGAAATTTGTGGGGTAACATTTTTTTGCAACAAACCACCGTTGTATTCTTATTTCAGTATATATAACAATACAATCCATATAAGTACGTTTTGCTGTGCAAAAGAGAGAGAACGAAAGAGAGAGAATCGCTTCAAACAATATTTTTAAAATAATTAATTATGCAATATCATGTTGCCATATTTCCATCTGACAGCTGCTACTTAGTAATGAAGTTACTGAATCCTTAAAAATGGCAACACTTATTAATTTGTACCAAGGCCTTTATAGTGCATTTTATAATGTCCAACGTATAACATTTACTCAATATGTGAACCATTCATTATTGCCTATTTATTATGTCTATTATTAATTGACTCTATTGTTAATCTATTAGTAACGTGAACGCATTTCGTTCTTGACTGCTAACTAAAAAAAAAAACTTAAAGTTCCTCATTCAAATTCTTCGAAGAAGCAATTAAGTTTTTAATTTCGGTGAAGCGTAAACCGGAATACTAAGAGTATAAGCCGGCAACAGTAGCCCTCTTGGATTAAAAAAAAAAAAACGAAAATATAGATTAAGATAGTAACTGATCTGACGCATTAAAAATGAAAGAATAGACACGTATAAGTTGTTGAAATATTTAGACACATCGTTAGAGGTAATTGAAATATTTTCAACTATTAAATATAATAATAAATTGATAATATTGTACATACCTCTACTTTATAAACAAACATTTACAAAAATAGTATTATTTTTTTATATGTTTTATAATATATAAGGTTTTTTTTATACCTTTAATGACCGATTTAATTACACTAAAGTAAAATTTGTATAAAAGTTTCTACCGTGAAGCAGTTGTGTTTGCATGGCTGTGTTTCGGTTGGAAGGATACAGAGGAATAACACCTGAGTCCTCAGGAATAGCAACGCATGGGAGGTATCATGGGCGAAACAGTATACTCTGTTATGTCCATGGTATTTCTCATGTTTATAGGCGACGGTTACCACTTTCCATCAGGTGGGCCGTCAGCTTGTTTGCCATTCTAAGTTGTATAAAAATAAAAATAAAAATTATATATAAAAAGTATAGTATATAAGAAGTATTAACTTATGATTATAAATTTCTTAACTATTAACGATAATATAATATATAAATATAAAATAATTTAAATAACCCAATATCAACTCTAATAAATACAATAGTTTAAAACATTAATATTGACACAGCAAAAGTAAAATGCGACAGAGTCGTGCTATAGGAGTTCCCTGTGCTTGAAATATGAGTGGTACGTGTAAGAAGGAAATATTAAAGTCGTACAAGTGAGCCCCACGGCCGGGGACCGCGCGCTCTTTAAATACAACCGATAAAAACTAAACGCCCGGCCGCCCTCCAGATGAAAAAAACTACCCCCGGGACATGGAGAACGGGAACGTCTATAAAGGAAAATTTATCCGCAAATTAATTTGTACCGGCACTAAATTAAATTAAAGAAATTTTCTGATAGTATTGCATTTCTAAATGACGCAGTGCTTTTTCTTTGTTATACGACTTTTTTTTTATACAACTTAGAATGGCAAACAAGCTGACGGCCCACCTGAGGGAAAGTGGTAACCGACGCCTATAGACATGAGCAGTACCATGGACATAACAGAGTATACTGTTTCGCCCATGATACCCCCTTATGCGTTGCCATTCCTGAGGACTTAGGTGTTATTCCTCCGTACCCAGTAAATTTACGCGATATCCCACCCTTCAAACCGAAACGAAACAAAGCCATGCAAATACAACTGCTTCACGGTTGAAACACGAATAGTACAGAGGTACCCAAGCAATCGACTTTTGTACAAAGTCTCCCTCTGTGAAACGTCGATGAGGCCCTCCTTCGCGATTGAGGTTCTCGCAATATGTTTCCATCCACTTCTGTTTACAGCCGAGCGAGAGCATTCCAGATGTAACCAACCCCAAAATTTATATAACCGGGATGAGAATAGGAAGTATACAGACCTCAAAATTGGGATGATACCTCAAGATTGAGATATCGTTTATTTACTTATTTTATTATATGCATACAGATCTCGAGTTACTATAGTTGTTTATGTAAATGATAACTATTAAATATAAGCTTTATTGACTGTGTCTATTTGATTTATAAATATCTATATTACGGTACTCGGGCAGATGTTTTTGTATAAAATTGTCTCTCGTACGTCCGGCCGTTTCGAACTTGGCCTCTATCGGCCGTTAATTTTCAATTTGTCCCGTAATTATGACAGCTCGTGTAGCGACGACATAGATTGTGGGAACTCGATTTCGAAATAGAAGAATTTCGCCATTAAAGTCTACTGCCAGCCTCCTATGTGGCTCATGATTTATATTACACCGATGTACATTACATTTTTATGTCGGTGTCTCAAAGGCTGTAAATTTTACATGTACAACACACAGGAATATTAACGTATCTGATTTATTTATTGAACCACTATGATGGATGGTTGTAGCCGAAATACGTCTAGTGGTGAACTTTGCCTTTTCCATATAAATAACATCTTCATAATAGAGTCCGGCTCTCGCCGACACAACTTTTGCATTTATCAAAAGAATATTAGAGCTTTCGAATTGCGATTTCTGAGAGCAACCGACAATTTAGTGTATATAGTAATTAAGGAGATGCTATCTGACTCTTGATAATAGCACGCTATATTGGTTTATTGGGAATAAATAAATCATTTTCGTCCAATTCGATGTTAGTGTTTGGTTTGGCTTGAAGATATTTTATTTTACATATAAAGTAAAATGTAATTTTAAATTGTTTCTTTAGGAGGAATTCATCTCTTAAAATGCCTTGATCAAGAATTGAACCAGAGATCTCATTTAGTTAATGTTCCTACTAATTTCAATACGAAAATTAATAATATCTTATTATTGTAGTAACATGACTTATGTTTTTTTCCCGTTCGCTAGATGATAGTTACATCTTAAGCATTTTAAGTACTACTCATACTATTACGTATCTATCAACTACTACCTCTGTAGTGTAGTTTTGCTTTATTTATTGTTACATCGCCAATTTTATATATAGTTCATTACAATACAACACTTATTATAAACATGGTAATATATGCACACCAGTTAAAGATGTTTCCATACGAAATATAAAATGTATGGCAAGTTTTAAAACAAAACTTAAGAACTATTATTTGAGCAAGTTATCATCTTCTTAATATGTTTATATGTTTGGTTAGCATGCTTGCATACTTTTTGTGAACAGTATTTATATATTTTTATGTATTTGTGTAGGCGTTTATATCCATGTATGTATATGTGTATATGTATGTATGTATGTGTGTATGTATGTATGTATATGTATTTGTATATGTGTTAAAATATATATATATATATATATATATATATATATATATATATATATATATATATATATATATATATATATATATGTGTGTGTGTGTGTGTTCTCTTCACAAAACGTAGAATAAAGTAACAACATGAGGTACGATTTGATATGAAGACCAATTTTGTGAGAGACTGGTGCTTGCGGTAGGTTTAGAAGAACCTGTGTTACAACAATATAATAATGAGTAGGGATAATATTTATATTATTATATGTATCCCATATCCCATATTTAGAACTAACAAAATTTTTCATCGTGCCTCCCACCAAATTGTCTATAATTACTCCTCTCCATCCAATGGTTGCCCGGAAGAGATAGCTCTTAGCGATAAGGCCGCCCATTGTTTTCTCATTGTGATTATTTCTTGTAATTGTTTATATTTATAATAAGTTTACTATTGTAATCTCTTGGAGGAAACAATAAAGAGTATCTATCTATCTATCTACACAGCATTGGCTATATAATAATCATGATATGTAGCAATATGTAATTATATGAATTATTTCTATTTATTGAAAAAATACTGCAAAGAAGGGAAAGAAATTATTTAGATTCTTTAACAGCTTTTAATGTGATTTATATTTTAAGGTACGGTATGAACCATGGAAATTATCGAGGGCCTTTATTTTTACATTAAATTCGTTATAAAGGGAATATATTCTGACAATAGTTTGGTGTAATCATAAATTGGTTTTATATTGGCCAAGACTGAATGTTACATCAGAGAAGTGGAGAGGGATATATTAAGGAATTATATTAAGATATTATAAGGAACATTGGTTTGCGAAAATAAGGTGCCAATTTCGATTTCTAGTTAAGCCAAATTAGGAAACGAGCTTTTTCTGAATTAACTCGGATCTGGGTGACCTGCAGTGGGTTCCCCGATGTTAGCTATCTAATTTGTTATTATCACAACAAAGTGAATAGCCATCTAAAATATTTTGCAATTGTTACTTAACGATCCATTAAAACAAATTAAACCGGTGACTTTAGTAAGAGGAATTAGGAGCCACGTGAGCAAAACCAGGCGTAACTAACGTCTAGTATTAACTACAAATTAAATGGAGCAGTTTAAAAAATATAAGACATCGTACGTTAAAATTACGGTATACATCCTCCGACCCCTAGCAGCATCGCATAGTATCGAAACTAATCTAATGCTTTCGTATAATTGGCTAATCTTTCGAGTTTAAATAGCTGGTGCTTAATCTCACCACGTCCCTCAAGGTGAAGCCGTGCCTGAAATGATTTTTTTAAACTTCCCCGTTACAACTTGAGCTAAACAGGAGGGAGACTAGATTTAGAGCCGATTCTTATTGATTGTAATACATTTTTTTTTTTCATGCACCGTTGACTTGCAGATTGAGAACTGTGTTGGTACACGATGATATAATTTAATTCGAAATTAACTTTTGGGAACTGATTGTTCTAACTTATTAGATCATATATTAATGTGGCTAAAGTGATATTACAGTTAAAATATTAGGTTAAACTTTTAATTTATATGAATAGATGTGATTTAAAATATATTTCTTTTATTTCTTTTCTTTTGGCCGTGTGGTCCCGGCGTTGTATAAACATCCCTTCCTTTCTCGTGGTTGTCGTAAAAATGGATTAAGTGAGGGCGAGAGATGGGCAGAAGCGTCCCTCTTAAAACATCCCCAAAGCCAAACGGCAGTTGCCAACCCACCTGCCAAGTATGGCGACTACTGACAAAACCCTATATTCGACAGTGGACAGTTAAAGGCTGATATGGTAATAATAATTTCTTTTATGAGAGAAAAGAGGCAAATAACCTCCACAAGAGTTGACTATACATTGCTATTTTTTCATTATTTATTTCTATAAGTAAGTTCAATAAGTAAATTTAATTATAGAATGTTTTATTTTAAAAATATATTTAATAAAAATCAATCAATTTACCAGGAAAATGCATTGTTTTTAAAATGTAACTTAAACAAAAATATCGTAGTAATACGTATACTTTATTAAAATTAAATCTTACAGTCTACTTGCGAAGAATTTTAAATTTTAAAATAAATGAAATGAACTGATAAAAATTTATTACGAGTAAATTTTGTTTTAAATTTAAAAAACAAACAGTTAAGAAAAGATTTCTAAAAGTCTCCATGGTCCACTATTAGTATATTTTATGTACTTTTTCTTAGAAAATATTGTTCCAATATTAGTGGAGAGTAGAAAGTTCACGAGAATATTTTTATGGCCAGTGTTAATTAACATTCCGTGTTCAAGGTCGTATGGTGGTCAGCAGATGATACTTTACGATACAGAAGTCGTTATGTTGCATTTACATAATTAATAAATAAGAAATGTACCGCTATTTGCTAATGAGGAGTGGACGTCATAAATTAGAGGTGGGATAAAGTGGGATGCTGCGGTCAGGTCTTAGAGTTCAGTTTGCAAGTAAAGATTTTATTTTTATTTTTATACAATTTAGAATGGCAAACAAGCTGATGGTCCACCTGATGGAAAGTGATAACCGTCGCCTATAGACATGAGCAGTACCATGGATATAACACAGTATACTGTTTCGTCCATGATACCCCCCATGCGTTGCTATTCCTGAGGACTCAGGTGTTATTCCTCTGTACACTGTAAATTCACGCCATATTTCACGCTTCAAACCGAAACACAGCCATGCAAACAACTGCTTTACGGTTGAAACACGAATGGGACAGAGGTACCCAACCAATCGACTTTTAGACAAAGTCTCCCTCTGGTAAAATAAATAAAGAATTTTACAGAGGAATCAGTGTCTTACCATTAATTGTATTTTAATGGATTTTTTTAGTAGAATAGTTTGTAGGTAACCTTGTTAGTTAAGCTAGCATGTTATAGGTATACGTTGACGGGGCACCAGCGAGGGTTGGTAGGTGAGGATGAAAATAAAAACTCAAAATCTACTAAAATAATTTTAAAAATTCTATCGCCTATAGAAAGCTAAATTATCCGCGAGTAATACAGGCTATATTGACTGTTTACTCGTCCTAAACCGCGGTGTCACTATTCTTATAATAAGGGGGGAAAGGGATTGTTAGTAATGGAGACTAAGAATTCCATTGCTAGCAATATACCCAATCAGGTCGACCTCCTCGCGGTTCCCCCTGGAAACTATCATGGTTAATTCCTGATGAATTCATCATGATGGGCTAACTGACCTGTTTTCATTCTCATCTATCACCCTTCACTGGTGCTCCGCCAGCGTATCCCGTTAGCACAGGCGGGGTTACCATACCATTTTCACCCATCAAAAAAAAAATCTTATATTAAATTGTACAGTTGTACATTAAATATTGAAATAAATTAAACAAATCAATTATCTAAACGATTAACTATAAAAGGAAAAGAAAAATAACTTAATCAACCGAAAAGGTCGCGTGTTATCGCTGTATGCGAGTAAACTGTACAAAACGTGCTTTCACCAAACGATTTGAAATCGATCACGGCCATAAACACACATATTAACAGTACCACTCATTTATAGTTCTAATACTATTACGTTTGGCACTTTACTGTCCACCGTCCAACTTTCCATCTTGTAGTTTTTTTATATCATGCCGACTTTACACGCTTGTTGTACAACAGCTGACGCCCACAAGCACAAAATAAATATTTTATGTTTGTGTTCCAAGGACATTGTTTTTGTTTTTGTGTTGGATGTGTGGTGTGTGAAGGGTGGGATATGGCGTAAATTTACTAGGTACAGAGGAATAACACCTGAGTCCTCAGGAGTGCAATAGCAATATAGCGACATGCCCTATCAGGTCAACCTCCACGTGGTTCCCCCTGGAAACCATCGTGAACAATTCTCGTTGAATTCGTCACGATGGGCTAACTGACCTGCTTCATCCTCATCTATCATCTTTTACTGGTGTATACCGATAGCGCGGGTGGGGTTACTATTTCATTATCACCTATAAAAAAAAATATCGATCTTTGTGCTTAATCAAAGGGAAGACTGCGATTGATTTACCTAAATTATGCCAAGCGATAGACACGAGAGCGAATTGCGGCGAATGGCAAGCGTGTAAATCCGACATTAGAAAGGTTCTTACGTCGGATTTATGGGTTACAAAACAAGCGGTGTTTAGAATTAAAGAAAACGGTCAGATAAAGTGAAATACTGGACGCGTTGATCAATCTTTATATTTACAAACAGTTACTCGTGACTTCGTTCGCTTGTAATTAATATTGTCTGTAGCCGTGTGAAATATTATCAAGAGTTTGGGTAGATTTGTTTATTTTAATAGACTGTAAGAAAGAAATGAATCTCGATTGGGTTTTATTTGTATTAAAGGTGTCGATTTATTAGTATAATGTAGCATGAATTTGGATTCTATTTTGCTGCTAGTTCCATCCTCACCTTTCATACCTTGGCCAGAGGCAGTGCCAAGTGCCAGCGTATACCAGTAACGCAGGCTATTCCATTTTAGGGGGAATGGGATTGTTAACAATGGGGATTGAATAGCCTCATTGGTAGCATATATAGTCTAACAGGTCGAACTCCTGGTTTCCTCCAAAAACTATCTTGGTTAAATCTTGTCGATTCCATCACGATGAGTTAACTGGACCCCTTAGGTACTAGACCTTGCTAGCATATACATATATATACGTAAAAATTCCAGTCCATTTTTATGTATTAAAAAACTATAGATTCAAGTATTTATAATATAGGCAACTGGGGGGAAAGGGATTGTTCATTACTAACAATCCCAAGAGACCAAAAATTCCATTGCTAGCAATATACCTAACCAGGTCGACCTCCACGCGATTCCCCCTGGAAACTATCATGGTTAATTCCTGATGAATTCATCATGATGAGCTAACTGGCCTGTTTTCATTCTCATCGATCACCCGTCACTGGTGCTCCGCCAGCGTATCCCTTTAGATACCATTTTCACCCATCAAAAAAAAAATAGGTAACTTGAATACAATATTTGTTATTAAATCTACGCCAACTATAAATAATAGTAAACAATTTGTATGTAAATTATAATGCGCGAAATTATAGTAGATATAGCGGATGTGGGTGAAGGTCGTGATACTTTCGGTGCGGAATGCGGGGCTAATGGTCCTCTTACGACCGTATCGGATACAATGTCATATAGTTTAGCGGCTGTTATTGTAAACTGAGGGCCTACCATGAAATGTTTTCCGAAATTTCGTAGCCAAACGAAACACAAATTTGATGTTAGAATTACATAATACATGCCGTTTGGAAATATTAAAAATGTTAAAATATTGTTCCTTTGGACTTTTATGATAGGATGTATGACGAACGAAATGTTAAACTCCATTTATTGGTCCGATTTTTGGTATAAACAAAAACTCCAAATAGAGTCCGAAATTTTGGAATTTCATTTCATCTTAATACCGACACCCGCTGGTGTCGGTATTAAGATATTATAATGAATGTGTTTAAATAAAATATGAACTGAGATATTATTGAATGAGACAGTGTTTGCATTTGAATGTAACGATGTTGACAGCTACTGTGATACGTTTAACGATGTCAGTCGTATTAAAAATTCGCGGCCGTGTGGTCCCGGCATAGAATAGGCAATCCCTTCTTTTTCCATGGGTGTATAGTTATATTAATTTTTTTTTACAACACAAGGGGCAAACGAGCATGCAGCTCACCTGATGGTAAGTGACTACCGCCGCCCATGATCACCCACAACACCAGCGGCATTGCAGGCGTGCTGCCGGCCTTTTAATAAGGAATATACTCTTTTCTTGAATCGTTATGTTATCGTATCGGTTTGGAAATACTGCTGCTGGAAGTTGATTCCAAAGAGTGGTTGTACGTGGAACAAAGTGCCTTGAAAAACGCACGGTGGAGGACCGCCACTTATTTAAAATAAGAATCTATATAATATATCATGAACGCACCCGAGTACCACTTCCTCTGTTCTATTTGAACGAACTCAACCAGAGAGAGACTTTGTACAAAAGTCGATTGCTTGGGTACCTCTGTCCCATTCGTGTTTCAACCGTGAAGCAGTTGTGTTTGCATGGCTGTGTTTCGGTTTGAAGGGTGGGATATGGCGTGAATTTACTGGTTACAGAGGAATAACACCTGAGTCCTCAGGAATGGTAACGCATGGGGGGTATCATGGGCGAAACAGTATACTCTGTAATGTCCATGGTACTGCTCATGTCTGTAGGCGACGGTTGCCACTTTCCATCAGGGGGACCGTCAGCTTGTTTGCCATTCTAAGTTGTATGAAAAAAAAATTCACTAGGGTAACAGCGCCAATGCACGGCGGTCGCGGTCGCGGTCGCGGTCGCGCTCGAACGCATTCCACACGCCGACATTCCACCGTTGACACGTGGAGTAGGAAGTGGGCGCTAGTGCGCGGACTGGTACCGATGCGCGACGTAAATAACGCGCGATATCAACGTCCACTATGTATGGATACGTACGTAGACGGTATTATTCCATTTATACTAGTAATGTAGATAGAAAACTTTATGGTTATTTTCTTTTTATATATCGATAGCTAATAAGGATGCGATCTGTTTTTATATATGAAATGCCGTGAATTTACTGGGTATAGAGGAATAACACCTGAGTCCTTAGGAATGGCAACGCATGGGGGGTATCATGGGCGAAACAGTGTACGCTGTTATGTCCATGGTACTGCTCATGTCGATAGACGACGGTTACCACTTTCCATCAGGCGGGCCGTCAGCTTGTTTGCCATTCTAAGTTGTATAATATATATATATATATATATATATATATATATATATATATATATATATATATATATATATATATATATATATATATATATATATAGTTACAAATGGAATGTACTAGTATATTTTTATAGGTGTCCTCCTATCTGTCGTTGGAGGAAAGACAATTCAATGATTTTTTTTCTTAATTTGACAGCTCTAATCTCAGTGTTGTTGTGTGCTTGTGTGTGTGTGTGTGATTTAAAATTTATTTTTTATCTGTTATTGCATAAATTTCTATCATATACATTTCTCAATCGCTTCGAAGTGTTAGTTCTATGAATAAGTCTTTTTACATACACCTATAAATTATGACTATTAGGTACATTACACATATATTTACATATACTTATTAGCTACTTGTATTATATGAATAATATATAATGATATTATATTACGACCACCTGGCGCCGTTATTTATGCAGGCAGGAATTCACATAGAAATGTATATATCTATTAAATGTCCAAGAGACACGAGTAATAATACTGTTTTTTTTTTTTATTTTTTTTTATTTTGATTTCTATAAATGTAAAGACATTTAAAAGTACAATTAATACAGTTTCGGAATTATTGGTATCATCCAACGAAAGCACAAAAAAACGCACAAAGTTTAAATTTGTACCATGGATTCCTTAAAGTTACAAAACCTAAAATACAATAACTTTATTTATTTATTTACTGCGTCACTTAAAGAATAATACAAAAAAATACATTAAATTACATGTATATAGCACAAAAGGTGATCTTATCGCTAAGGCAGTCTCTTCCAGACAACCTTTATATGTGTATTATTGTCAGAAAAAAAATAATAATTAAAATATATAAATGTACTCATGACTATAATACCTAATAGGGTAGTCAGAAGCAATAGTCGATTATTACCTCTATTCATTCAATATTTAACTAACCCATATTTCATCTAGCGTATATAATCCAACGTTTATAAAGTACATATCGTAAAAACTTGCAGTTTATATTACAGAAACTACACACATTTGTTAGCATTCTATATAATTGGCTGTCCTGTAAGCAACTATAGTCATTGAAATAAATTTCTATTGAAGAAAAACCATGTTTAAAGTCGACGAGAGCCTATCACAGTTCAAGCCGAAGTTGTGTTTCTCAGGCAGAAGGCAAAAATATCGCCTCTAACTCAGCGACATCAAAAAATTTACATTTTCAAGGAGTTCCAAAGGGATCGGCATTCATAAGTCAGGCACAAGGTGCGGGCACCAATTCGCGGCTTCGACGGCTTGCAAATAACATAATGCGATTTGTGTGACAGGCCCGCCGTACGACTGCAGTGGGTGTAGATTATGACGCGTCTCGTTATCCCGGCTTTATTGTTTATCGGTTGAGTTTTAACGGAAAACACCGCGGGGTAGGTTATACGGTGCCGTTACCCGATAATACGGTTGGAGGCGCATTGTTGTTTTGTTTCACTATAATAAAATACGTTATGCTTACAAGGTATGAAGTTTTCAATTTATTTTTATAAATCAATATTATTAAAGAAAAGCCAAACTTGCCAACTATTTGGTAACCCCCCCCTGGAAATAGGTTCATAGCTGAACATAGGTTCAGCAGCATGCAGATTTGATGTTGTAAGAATGATGCTAGTGTCCATCCCATGACAATTAAGTTCCCTTAGTCGCCTCTTACGACACCCACGGAAAAAGAAGGGCTGGCCCATCCTATGCCGAGACCACAAAAAGACCTCAAATTAAGTAGGCGTAAGTGGGGGGAAAGGGATTGTTAGTAATGGAGACTGAAAATCCCATTGCTACCAATAACCTAACTAACCAGGTCGACCTCCTCGCGGTTCTCCCTGGAAACTATCATGGTTAATTTCTGATGAATTCATCATGATGGGCTAACTGGCCTGTTTTCATTCTCATCTGTCACCCTTCACTGGTGCTCCGCCAGCGTATCCCGTTAGCGCAGGCGGGGTTACCATACCATTTGCACCCATAAAAAAAAGTAGGTGTAAGTACCTACTTAATTTGTTCTAATAATAGATACATTGCGATAGATATATCGATCATCGATTACAGTGTATTTTTTCAATCGATTTCAAAACGGGATTTCTCAATTCGGTTGTATGTTTTTTTAAAACCTCATAACTCCATCTTTTATATATCGATTAGGAAAATTATTTTCCTATTTAAAAGGATATACTTTCAGTTAAGTTTCATAGAAATTTTATCAAAATCGGTTCAGTAATTTAGTTTGTAAATATTAATTTTAATTTATTTTAAATTATTATTTATAAGAATAAATCAAATTTTATTTTAATATAGCTATAGAGCATATTGATTATTTACTTTAAAGTCGTCGAGCATCTAGTATTTAGTTTCGAATTAGGACGATTACACACCGGCGGCAATGCGTCAAGCCGCGACGGGGCGCTGGCGTGGTGCACGTAGGAGTCCGTCAAACCGCCAGGTGTGGCGGCTGCCTTATTTATTGCACACCGTGGGCCCCTGATTTATAACACCCTATGCACTTAGTACAGGGAACTGGGTGCACAATTATATTTATAATCAATCTACAAGTGAGTCCTCCACCGTGCGTTTTTCAAGGCACTTTCTCACACGCACAACCACTCTTTGGAATCAACTTCCAGCAGCAATATTTCCGAACCGATACGACAACATAACCTTCAAGAAAAGAGCATATTCTTTTTTAAAAGGCCGGCAGCACACCTGCAATGCCGCTGGTGTTGTGGGTGATCATGGGCGGCGGTAGTCACTTACCATCAGGTGAGCCGCATGCTCGTTTGCCCCCTGTGTTGTTAAAAAAACAAAAAGAACTATACTTTAATAGAGATTAATATTAACTCTGTCCATATCCTTAATAATCCATCGTAATATTACATTAATTACATTGCTGTGTGGTCCCAGCATAGAATAAGCCACCCTTTCTTTTCCCGTGGGTGTCGTAAGAGGCGACTAAGGGAGAACGAGGGATGCCCAGCAGCATTCATTTTAAAACTCCTCCAAAGCCTAACTGCGGTTGCTAATCCGCCTGCCAAGCATGGTAACTACTGGAAAAACCCTCCAAGGGGAGGCTTATCTTTAGCAGTGGACAGTTGGTATGATGATGATGATTAAATTAATATTAAAGAAATATTTTTTGTTTTAATTCGTCAAGTAATAAATTCTAATGGATTAACAAAGAAAACCCGCTCAAGTAATCCTTTAAAGCTTCGGATTTCCTTTTAAAATACGGAACCCTATAAACTTCTTATATTCAATTATTTATTTATTTATTTATTCATTAGTACAAATATGTATACATGGCGAACTTAATGCTAAAAGCATTCTCTCCCAGTCAACCATAGGGAAGTGTCAGAATACTCGAATGCGGTACTACTAATTATTGATATACATACATACTAAAATTACATATATAAACGAATAAATATATATGAATAACAAATATACTTACACATATATGATATATACTATTATATAGTATATTCAATTATTTATTACTGATATATCATTAAACAAAACTATATTGCAACTATTTATTATTTTAAATTATAATACCTATAAATATTAATATGACATACTAACATATGTACGGTACTATATATTTTTTTTATATGGGTGAAAATGGTATGGTAGCCCCGCCTGCGCTAACGGGATACGCTGGCGGAGCACCAGTGAAGGGTGATCGATGAGTTAGTTAGCCCATCATGATGAATTCATCAGGAATTAACCATGATAATTTCCAGGGGGAACCGCGAGGAGGTCGACCCGGTTGGGTATATTGCTAGCAATGGGATTCTCAGTCTCCATTACTAACAATCCCTTTCCCCCCACGGTACTATATTATGAATTGTTACTTAATTATTAGAAATCGTATTGAAAAAAGACTTAAAAAAAAAAAGTATTAAACACGTAATTTCTTGTCTTGAGAGAATGTAATCAAATAGTGTTAGGTCCTTGTCACTCTCAACGCGTTTTCGGCGACATTTCATTTTCCAACGAACCAAATTGTTTGAAACAAATCAGATTGAAAGATAAAATATAATTTCAAATAGTAAAATACAAGTGACAAAGTGTATACCTGTTTATTCGTGTTATAAATATTCAGACAAGTGATTTATAATCATTATACAAAATTATAGGCTCAGAGCTGAAGTGTGTTACAATAAGCATTTATATACAATTATTGTTTCAGCCGTTCACTGTCCACTGCTGGATATAAGCCTTCCCCATAAGGGTAGTTTTGCCTGTAGTTGCCACGCTTGGCAGGCGGGTTGGCAACCGCAGTTAGGCTTCTACAGATGTTTTAAGAGGGCCGCTGCCCATACTTCCTCCATATGCTCCCCTAGTGGCCTCTTACGACACCCACGGGAAAGGAAGGAGTGGTCCATTCTATGCCGGGACCTACAAGGCGGTATTCATTTACAATAGCATTTACTAGATGAAAGCTTAGTATAAAAGCCGTATGTATGGATTTTTCTATCCCATACGTGTATGAAGTAGCTATTCGTGAATGACTGTGTTTTTGTTTGTATGGCAGTGAAGTTACAGGGTATAGAGGCATAACATGTTAGTGGTCGGGGGGAAGGGATTGTTCGTAATAAGAGGGTTAGTCCCCATTGCTATCAATATGCCCTACCAGATCGACCTCCACGAGGTTCTCGCTGCAAACCGTCGTGACTAATTTATACTACTAGACTCGCAGTGTATTCTGTGATATAATCGCTCCCCATCAGGTGGGGCAGCTCGTTTGCTTTTTAAGTATCATGCAAAAATAGATAGGAAAAGTTTTATTTTCCTTAATTTTAATACAAAACTCTTGATTTTAAGAATAGAAATAAATAAAAAATATTACTGAACGGCGATTGTCTTCTTTTTATTATTTATGTTTGTATTAATTTGTTTTATAAATAATTGTTCTGTAAGTTTGAATATATTTGTTTCATTGCTTAACAATTTTAAAGCTTTCTATTTGCTTGTGTTTTTTATGTATATATTATTATATTACTAGCGACCTGTCCCGGCATCGCACGGGTAGACATTTTTACATTTAAAAAAGTAACCATTAAGGCTCCATACGCGACGGAAGCTTAAAAATGGAGTTACTTCTCCCTTTTTCCCAACATTTCCCTTCACTGCTCTGCTCCTATTGATCGTAGCGTGATGAAAAGTATACTATAACCTGCCCAGGAGTATGAAGAATAATTGTACCAAGTTTCGTTAAAATCCGTCGAGTAGTTTTTTTTTCTATAACGAAAATACAGAGAGACAGACAAAAATTTTACTGATTGCATTTTTGACATCAGTAGTCAGTATCACTAATCACCCGCTGATAGTTATTTTGGAAATATATTCCATGTACAGAATTGACCTCTCTACAGATTTATTATAAGTTATTATATTATGGATCACGTGTTATTCCAGTATTGTATTGTACAAGCGCAGCCGGCTCCGGTACTAGGAGCGTATCTCGTCGCATTATAAATTACTTGGTTGCGTATTTACAACTCGAGAATGTATTTACTTGCTGCTCGCTTGAATTATACACTCATTTGCACTATTCGTATTTGCTTGTAAACGGATTGATATGTGATTCAATATTATAATATTGTTTATTTACATATATCATGTTTTATGTACATTTACATTACTTGAATCGTTGTCAATTTACGTAGTAAAGTGGATATTTTTTTTATGGATGATAATGGAATGGTAACGCCGCCTGCGCTAACGGGATACGCTGCCGGGGTACCAGTAAGGGATGATAGGTGAGGATGAAAAGGTCAGTTAGTCCAGCGATGGGTTCCAGGGGGAACCACGTGGAGGTCCACCTAACAGGGCATATTGCCAAAAATGGGGCTGTCAGACTCCATTGCTAACAATCCCTTCCCTCTCCCCCCGTACCATAGTGGATAAGCTGATATTTTGTTGATAGAGGTTCTAAATTTGGTTCTACAGAGGGGCATTTTTGGTGATTACGTTTTTTTTTCATAATGAGTTTGCACCGTGTCCTGTCATGATGATGATTAGATATATTATGAATATCAATGTGTTATATAGATTTATCGACAATTCCTTCCTTTCTTGCTTCGCCAAACGTTTCATAAGTCTGTTTTAACTATCTAGTGTTTTAATTAATCAAATTTCTAAACTAAAAAAAAAACAATACACTCTACGAGTTAAAAAGGTTTTGTAGAAGGATTTATTTTTTATGATCAATATGGCCTATGTTTTAACTAGAATTTTCAGAGATAAAAATGAGCACGAATAATTGAGTATAACAGAATAAAATATAATCGAGTAGGACAGGCTAAAATAGGATAGGATAGGATAGGAAAGGAAAGGATAGGATAGAATAGCATAGAATAGGATAAGATACAATTTTATTACTAATTATACACATATAGCAGTCGATATTAGTTAGACTGATTTTGTTTTTTTTTTTTGTATTTCGTGCTCATTCTTATCTCATCACGAAAAACGATCACTTAACTATTTATTAAATTCTCACTAACATTTAACTCAAAACCGTCATAAAAATTGACAACATATTTTTTTTTAAAACTACGTAGTCCTCAGTGGTCGCACTGAAGTCAGATTCGATATCCCCTAACTAGATTTCTAGCCCTTCTTTCAGCGGGTTTATTTTACCCCAGTCATTAGGGAAGGGTTAAGATTAACTCACCGATCCGAACGACCCCAGCGCAGTTGTACTGTATTTCAACGCGAATTAGCGAGTTAGGGGTTACTTGGCGAGTTAATTAGTTACTTTTAATAAGGAGACCAGAATTTATTGAAGTTACAGTATGATCATCCTGTGATGGTAAATTTATTAGTTTTTAATATAGCAAATGTGAGGATGCCCATTCTATAGTCCGTTTCGATGGAACTTAATAAGTTAATGTTTCTATTAAATACTAATTTCATTTGCTTGGGCACCTCTGTCCCATTCTTGTGTCAACCGTGAAGCAGTTGTGTTTGCATGGCTGCGTTTCGGTTTAAAGGGTGGGCTATGGAGTAGAGAATTTACAGGGTACAGAGGAATGACACCTAAGTCCTCGGGAATGGCAACGCATGGTGGGGTATCATGGGCGAAACAGTATACTCTGTTATGTTCATGGTACCGCTCATGTCTATAGGCGACGGTTACCAATTTCCATCAGGTGGACCGTCGGTTTGTTTGTCATTCTAAGTTGTATAAAAAAATTTAGAAAGCGCTTCTATGATGTCTTCTATGGAGTTATATCTGTGTATGCGTGCAGTATAGTAAGAGAATTGTTTGTTAATTAAGAGGTTTAATAATTGTTAATTTAACACTGCAAGTATAAGGTTAACGTGTCGCCTCGCCATTTTTCTCTCAATTCCTTTTATTATATTAGTAATATAGGATTATTTTTATCTTTTAATATTATCAGTTGAGAGTTAGTTACAATTCAGTTGACATATACATACGTCTGTACTAACCTCGTCGTTTCATTTCAACCCGCAATAATTTCAATAAAACTTGACCACCTTTAAATTCTACATATACGTATATATCTGTCACGCCTCTCTCCCATTAGGGTAGGCAGAAATAATGGAACGCCAAATGCTTCGATTCAAACAGACCTCTTTCGCTTCTTCCACATTCATCAATCTTTTCATACACGCTCGCCGGTTACGGGTACTTTTAATTTGGCCCTTCTTCAGCACGTCGTCTATTTGGTTGATCTTTAAATTCTATTAAATTTTATTGAAGCATGCTATATGTCAATGATTAAAGTGCTAAAATAGAATAATAAATGTTATACAATCACACCAATAGCTTGATCCTCAAACTAGGATATCCTATGTTAATGTAAACCGAGTAAGGAAATCTAGAGAATAATCCAGAACAACAAGACTTGAGTCAAATTAAAAAACTTAATATCCAAATTGACACGACTGTAAATCGAACATAAGATAGATAGATAGATAGGTAATTTTATTTGCATTACTTACAGCACACAAATTACAACATACATACACAAAAAGAAAAGCGAGATAAATAACATGAATGACAAAAAAATACATAAAACCAAATGCAACTTTCGTTTGTGTGTGTGCCATAGCAATACAAAATGGCCACAACTCAGTTTATTGCTTCGCCCTCAAAAGAGCAAAGCACTGATATTCTGTTGCGGCCAAAGGGAATAGGGTAACAATAAAACAATACTACCAGATTACCCGTACAATAAAAAAAAAAAAGATTAATATACAGTCAACAGACAGATATGACAATTCACTAGCAGACAAATGGGACATGGAGGTAACTTGCAGGAATGTCTAACTTTACCTAACATAAAACCTCATTACTCAAAGCAATATGCCTACCGCTGCTCCATAGAGGTCGTCAAATAATTTCATTTTTTTTATCAATACAAGGATCAGGTTATTACAGTATATTATAGATTACAAACTAATATCAAATTAATATTACATACTTGTACTAACGCACCATTAACTTCGCAATGGCCGAGCAGATGATGAAATCCGAGCCTCTCACCCATCTTTATTGTCCATGCGCCGTAAAATAGCTGGACCACGCGCCTCAGTAAAAAATACAACCAACCTGACATTAGCAGTGTTTTTATTATTAGGAGTTGAAGCTAATTGATTAGTGAGGCAGAGGCGCCACTCTGGTCGATTATTTTACCTATTCGCTTGGGCAAAAGGTTAGTTGTAGTTTCAAATAGCTCTATTACTAGCAATCTTACTGTAAGTACATTAAACTCTAATCTACTAGTATATTCGATTGATTTTATAAATAAATAAATAAATATACCCAACTAACTCGACACTCGACTCTACACTTCTTTCTGGAAACCATTATGGTCAATTCTTGTTAAATTCGTGTCTGTCTGTCTTGTGCCCCGTCTGCATATACCGATAGCGTAATCGGTGTTAGCATTTTATTATTACCCATTTTAAACATATGCTCTATATTTGAATCCATATATTTAAAAAAAAGATCTTTTCAAATTTATGAAATTATTGATATTTAGATAATTTTATTAAAAAAATATGTTATCTCCTTCTCTTATCTTAATTTCGGTGATATAAATTATTAACATACATATACGAAACAGAAAATTGCAGAAATAATGTAATCAGCAGACGCGTCAAATTAAAAGATATATAAAAAAAAAACAGCAAAATAAAATAAATTTTAAATAAGCATAGTCTCAAATTCTTTGAACACTAATACATTTTTCTATTTTTAAGAACCTCTTTAAGAAACATTTTTTTTTATTTATTTTTTATTAATAATTTTTTTATTAAAATAGTTTACGTTCTGCATGCTCAGGTTATGTTTAAAAACGAGTATATAACTTATAAAAAAACCCATAATATAGCATTATTAAACACCAGTTTATTCAACTACATGATATATATGTAGGCGACTTACGTGCTTAATATAAAATATATTTTATTTATTTATTAACAAATATTTATTTATATATTGCAGGTGACTTACACGAATAATACAATAAAATTTTGACACTTCTGTTTATAATTTACAAAACTAGTCTTTGGTGAGGCATTGAAATACCGCCGCGGGCCGCGATGGCCAAATGTCGGCCGAAATAATTTAATTAGTTACCGTAATTACTACAATGCAGGTGCGTTCACGTATTTTATATAGTTGGATGGCTTCATTTGAACATATCCCAGCGAGATGAACAGATAACGCTAAGAACTTTATCGATATATCGATATCTGCTTGGAATTATAGTATTACTGGAATTCAATAATTAGTTTCATTAAATTTTTAATCATGCACTTTTAAGTTACTTTTGTAATTACGATTACTGTTATCAACTTAAAATCCAGTGTTATGGTTCTAGAAACTTCCAATGTTTGCCAGCAAAAAGTTTTTTTTATGGACGATAATCTGCCTGCGCTAACGGTATTCGCTTGGGGGGAAAGGGATTGTTAGTAATGGAGACTAAAAATCCCATTGCTACCAATATACCCAACTAGGTCGACCTCCTCGTGGTTCCCTCTGGAAACTATTATGGTTAATTCCTGATGAATTCATCATGATGGCTAACTGGTCTGTTTTCATTTTCATCTATCACCCTTCACTGGTGCTCCGCCAGCGTATCCCGTTAGCGCAGGCGGGGTTACCATTCCATTTTCATCCACAAAAAAAAGAAACGGTATTCGCTGTTGAGACGAGTAAGAAATGATAGGTGAGAATGTAACGGCAGGTCAGTTAGCCGAGAGGGGTACAACGGTTACCAAAGAGGGGGTACTTGACAAGGTATATTGCTAGCAACAGGATTGTTAATTCCGTTTACTGACAATCCCTTTCCTACTAGCAAAATGTTTACACTTAACTGACTTTTAATCATAATTAGAAGCTTTTCCAAAAGAGAATTTGTTTCAAGTGTATAATAAGTAAATAAAAATTTATCATAATTATCCAATAAATACAGATGTTTCCATAAAACAGCAATATATAATATTTATATTAAAAATTTGTCCTAATATAAAGAATTCTAACTAAAAAAGTATATAAATAACAAGTGCTTTATATTAGTCCCAAATTCGTGTATAATATAGTATACATCATATATGTGTAAGTATATTTGTTATTCATATATATTTATTCGTTTATATATGTAATTTTAGTATGTATGTATATCAATAATTAGTAGTACCGCATTCGAGTATTCTGCCACTTCCCTATGGTTGACTGGGAGAGAATGCTTTTAGCATTAAGTCCGCCATGTACACATATTTGTACTAATGAATAAATAAATAAATAAAAAAAGTAAATAACAAGAATTAATATATTTAGTGGATATAGATAAACAGACATATATTATTATTATTATTATAAATGGTGGTCGTCACCAGAATATAAATCCGTTACTAATTAAACAAACCGGTACAGTGCACAGCAAGCTATAAATTTTCCTGATATTATGGTATACCTATATAAAAATTGTTTTATACATCTACGATTTGGAAACTACCGTTTTACTACAAATTCGAGGCAATAAACTATTATACGTATGGATATATTATTAAAATATACAACTTTATTTTATGCAACTTAGAATGGCAAAAAAGCTGACGGCCCACCTGATGGAAAGTGGTAACCGTCGCCTATAGACATGAGCAGTACCATGGACATAACAGAGTATATTGTTTCGCCCATGATACCTCCCATGCGTTGCCATTCCTGAGGACTCAGATGTTATTCCTCTGTACCCAGTAAACTCACACCATATCCCACCCTTCAAACCGAAACACAGCCATGCAAACACAACTGCTTCACGGTTGAAACACGAATGGGACAGAGGTACCCCAGCAATCGACTTTTGTACAAAGTCTCCCTCTAGTGAGTACCATAGTTTACTTTGATAATTTTAATATTGAAATATTTTTTATTCATAATTTTTTATAGCTACAAACATGCTAAAACAACTGTGAAGTCTTGGAACTAATGCTGTTAATTAGTTAACAGTACTAATTTCCACCCAGTCACTGTATTGCCATGTTAAAATCACATCCATTTGAAAATTGCCCCATCGTAATATTTAACGAATTAATTTGCAAAAACCATATTATGACTCCAACTGTCCCACGGTAACATGCCACTTTCCTTTATGGCTATTTCGCGGGTATAAAAATCAATGGGGCCCATTACTATGAGCCGTATATATCACACATAAACAAATAAAATATTATTAGGCAATAATATAAACGTTTTAGATTTGTGTAGACTTAAGAATAGTTTAGACAGGGCAAAAATAGTATATTTTTTTGTTACAGTATTAAAATATACATTTTGTTCGAAAAACAAAAGCATTTTCAATTGTAAACACACATATTTTAATAAATAGTATATTTATCAAAGAGTACTTTGTACAAAAGTAGTATGCTTGGATGCGTCTATCCCATTCGTGTTTCTACCGTGAAGTAGTTGTATTTGCATGGCTGTGTTTGGGTTTGAAGTGAATTTACAGGGTACAGAAGCATAACACTTTAGTTCTCAGGAATAGAAATGCATGAGGTATATCATGGGCGACATAGTATACTCTGCTATGACCGTACTGCTCATGTCTATAGGCGACGGTTACCACTTTTCATCAGGTGGGCCGTCAGCTTGTTTGCCATTCTAAGTTGCATAAAATATATATATATATATTTAAATTACAACGCGGTATCACGTTATTATATATATTTTACCTCGATACAAGCATTTTTTACTCAATTATCATATTTAACGTATTTGCTAAATTATTATAAAAAATTGCCAATCTTCAGATTCTGATCGCTTTACCAGCATAACGTACGGTATGGGGTAGCCGAGGTGTTACAGCAAGCTGTCGGATTACTACACCCTAACCACCATAACGACGTCATTCGCCACACCTACACACATATAATGATTTGTTTTTATCTTTAATAAATAATTCTTACCATTGTTATGTTCATAAGGACTAATACCTCTGACTACGTCATCTAGGGTTAGAGTCGTGGTAATATTGATTATTTTATTAAATTTTTTTATACTTACTACTTACTAACTTAGAATTCTGGGACGAGAAGGCGGTGATAGGGTTCGAAACCAAGATCGAAGGTAAGACAGACAATTAGGATCATTAAGTATATTAGGGATTGTTAGTAATACGGACTGCCATTATATATACATATATATATTACAATATAAAAGAGATATTTTTATAAGATGGTATACTTACCTTTTATTTTAATTTTTTCTCATTTTTTTTTCTTATTCTACAGCGACCTACTATACTCTTATTATGGAATATTTCCACGAAGCGTGTCAGTGTCAATTATGAACTCTCACCTGTCAATTTGTAGAATAACCAAATTTGAGGAAACAGGTATTTAAGGACGCATAGAGTGTTTTAATTGGATAATTTCGCGTGGTTTTTTTTTCTTCTGCAATTATCAAAATGCTCTAACGATTCACTTACCAATCAAACGTAATAAGCGGATTTACAGATTGGACATACTCAATCGAGTGATGCCCAATAAATTCTACGTCTAGTAAAAGTTTTATAATTACTTTTCAATTTTAAAATCACAAATGTTCGCGATAAACAACGTAAATTGAAATCAAACCAGTTTTTGACATTAGAGGGCCTACTATGAAATGTTTTCCGAAATTTCAGAACCGAACGAAACACAAAGTTGATGTTAAAATTACATAATACTTACCGCTTAAAAACATTAAAAATATTAAAATAATATTCTTTTGGACTTTGGTAGGATTTATGACAAACAAAATGTAGCTTACATTTACTGGGCTAATTTATGTATAAATAAAAACGCGAAATTGAGTCCGAAACTTAGGAATTTCATTTCATGGTAGGCCCCCTGCTATCTTTTAGTAACAGTATTTTTAGACACACTATTGAATTGAAATATATTATTTTCTATCTTAGTAATGACATCACATTTATTTATTTATATGTAAGGTAGTAAATTTTCAATTTTTTTTTTTATTTTCTTATATTATTTGTATTAAGGGTTACTTAATCATATTCAAGTTTGCTGTTATTAAAAGTAAACTCAAAATTATTTCACAGGCTGTTTTAGCACACATTAATTTAATCAAATTAAAAATTTCATATGAGAATTATTAGTTAAAAACCAAAATAAAAAAATATCTTTATTGTGAGATCATAAAACAATTTGCAGCCAAATATCTTGGAATGTTTATTAGGTGTAATCTAATATGATAATATTTTCCCATGCAAATAGATATGTGAGATACAGAGGCGAGTACAATCGACCTAATTCGCTAAAAGTATTCGTGGTCACAACACAATAAGCGTGTCGACATTTATGCACAGCGGCGGCCGGCCAGAAATCACTGCTTAGGTTATCGACACCACTCAATTTCGCGAATAGATTTCGGTATTTTCTACTATCGAGTGCATGAAATATATTAGAGCCATAAAAAGAGGCTCTCGGCATTGGAGTCGTAAAAATAGATGTACAGCGCGTAACGCGCGTTCCGCATCAATAATTCAAGATTACTTACCGCAGACGAGGCCGATAGATTTCTCATTTCTAGTATTTACTTAGCTCTATGCGAGAGCGAATTTCACACTTGCTTCGCAGTGGTAGAGTTCATATCGCTTTGTGTGCAGCTTGTTACGAAATACTGATTTATTATTATAATTATATAATTTATTTTGTTGTTAAGTGCCGAGTGTAAAGAAAATTGATGTTTTTGTTACAAAATTAAATGGTTTACTTGATACGAGTAAATTTTGATTGTAACTAATATTATGAGTACAATAAAAAACCATCTAATGTAAGGATATTCATTTAAAAGTCACTTTTTCACATGCAACAATTGCTTTCAAAAGTGACCTATTTTCATCTGTGTACCAAATTTTATCGAAAGCATTTTTTTATACCACTGAGGTGGCAAACAAGCATACGGCCCACCTGATGGTAAGTGGTTACCGTAGCCTATGAACGCCTGCAATACCAGAGAGTATTACGCATGCGCGTTGCCGACCCTGAAGAAACCTCTTTAGCCTTTAGAAGAAGCCATTCCAAATATCAGATTTTCTTTATAAACTCTCACTTTTATAATTGGTAGCACTGATTAAAAAAATCACTAAGTAGGTGTATGTTACTGAAAATCCCGCACATTGGTTAACCTTAGATTTAACTAGTATCTCTTAGGATTTCCCAATTCTTAATGATAATAGTTCGAAATGTTCTGTTATCATAGTTATTTACCCCAGGGACGTGCCAAGTGCCCAAAAATAGATATAATATTTAGACATAAATATTTATTGCATGGTGCACATACTCGTCATTGAAAGCTAGATTAGATTATGGTTTGTTTGGTAAAAGTCCAAACAATGATCTTTTTTTATTTATATAATCCAACGACATTTTCCAAGCCATGCCAGTAAATCCTAAGATTTACTAGTTAAATCTAAAATTTACCAATGCACGGGCTTTTATATAGGAAATTTAAAGAACAGCTTGAAGACGGTAAAGTAAGTTTACAATACTTGAGATCGCGTCGGTAATATTTCTGCGTGCAATAAAATGAGATAATATTATTAGGGGGACAAGCCCGCGGATCCAAAACCAGCGGGCTGTCAAAAAAATAACGTTCCACATTTAAAAAGATATATAGTAACGACGAGGCCCTACGTGCCGCGAGGGGATTTTATTTTGTTACATTTTCCGTGCGGTTTTGTCGGAATACTGGCATAATTAAATATTTAAAAAAAAATGTAACGTGTGAGCATAACATATGTATGTACTTCTTTATGAAGCCTCATAGATTTTATTTTAATACCTCGATACTTTGAAGTTTGTTTCAAAATATTGGGGTAATCAGAAAATAATAAATTATTGTATCACTCTTGCATATATATTAAGTATGCGGACTGACTGGTGCAAAGAGCATATATATCTTCTGAGCGCTCACAACACCAGATGTATCATTAAACTGTTGTCAATCCATTTTCTTTTTACAACAAAGGACAAAGAAATGTTAACAGAAATGCACAGTAGAGGACGGTCACTCATCCAGATGGTCGGGATGAATTTTTTAAATTACCATAGTGATCTATATTTAATAATAATAAGTTTATTTCAAGCTGACGGCCCACCTGATGGAAAGTGGTAACCGTCACCTATAGACATGAGCAGTACCATGGACATAACAGAGTGTAATGTTTCGCCCATAATACCCCCCATGCGTTGCCATTCCTAACGACTCGGGTGTTATTCCTCTGTATCCTGTAAATTCAATGCCATATCCGACCCTTTAAACCGAAATACAGCCATGCAAACAACTGCTTTACGGTAGAAACACGAATGCGACAGAGGTGCCCAAGCAAACGACTTTTGTACAAAGTCTCCCTCTGATATATCTCATTCTCTTATAGTAATAAGACAGTAAAAAGGGAGTATCTTTAAAGTACAAAACAGGATTTACTAGTGTAACCAATTAGCAGTACTAATAGGCGAGAATGAGGTATTCATGCAACAACTTTGTACAAAGTTTCTTTCTGGTATTTACGTTGTCTGGTAACTAATATGTCTTCACATACACATACATATCTGTCACGCCTGTCTCCCATTAGGGTAGGCAGAAACAATGGAACGACATATGCTTCGATTCAAACAGGCCTCTTTCGCTTCCACCACATTTATCAATCTTCTCATACATGTTAGCCGTTTACGGGTACTTTTAATTTCTTTCTCTATTTCAAAGATAATTGTATTATCTAAATATTCTCAAGTCGTATAATGAAAAGGTGTACTTTATACAAAGAAGCCTGAAAATTTCTATCCCACTCGTGCTTTTGTTGTGAAGCGAATGTGTTAATATGGATGTACATACATACATATATCGTTTTGAAAGGTGAAAAATGTGACAGTGACATTACTTTAAGATTTTAGTCCTAAGGAATAGCAATGCCTGAAGTAGTAACACATGCCGTGTGGTCCCGGTATAGAATAGGCCACCCCTTCCGTTCCTGTGAGTGTCGTAAGAATCGACTAAGGGAGGGCGAAGGATGAACAACAGCGTCCCTCTAAAACATCTCTTAAGCCTAACTGTGGTTGCCAACCCACCTGCCAAACGTGGCAACTACTGACAAAACCCCCCACGGGAGAGGCTTATGTTCAGCAGAGGACAGGTAAAGTCTGATATGATGATAATGATATATGGGCGTTATCAGAGGGAGACTTTGTACAAAAGTCGATTGCTTGGGTACCTCTGTCCCATTCGTGTTTCAACCATGAAGCAGTTGTGTTTGTATGGCTGTATTTCGGTTTGAAGGGTGGGATATGGCGTGAATTTACTGGGTACAGAGGAATAACACCTGAGCCCTCAGGAATAGCAACGCATGGGGGGTATCATGAGCGAAACAGTATACTCTGTTATGTACATGATACTGCTCATGTCTATAGGCGACGGTTATCACTTTCCATCAGGTGTATATCAGGTGTATATATATATATATATATATTTATTCTGTGTTGTTATAGGAGACGGTTACATTTTCACATCAAATGGGCTTTTAGCTTGTTTACCATTTCATGCTACATAATAATTAAAGATATACGACATAAAGATATGGGGACCAATCTGTAAGTACTTCCTTTCAGATAAATAAGAATTTTCCAAATCGGGTTTGCACTTAGAAAAAAAAATAGAACGGAGTTACGAGGTAATAATCAAAGAAAAAAATCCACCGAATTAAGAATTTCCTTTTTCTAAGTCCTTTGATATAATGAATGTAATATAATTTACACTCTCTCTCTGTTTATCGTAACGGTTGATTGGTAGAGAAAGCCATCAGGCATTAAGTCTTACTTATGCTTTAACTCTTTCTACCCAAAGGTTGTCTGGAAGAGATTGCTTAGCAATAAGACCGCCTTTTGTACTACACTATACGTATTGAAAATTGTTTTAACAAATCATGTTATGTTGGTGCAATAAAGTGTTAAATAAATAAAATAAATAAGTCCGCCCTGTAGACATATTTTAATGTGCGCAAAACTATAAATAAATAAATAAAATGTTAGGTAAAATTTGAATGAAAAATACAATAATAATACAAATCGTCATACAAAATCCGTGTCTAAGACAATCAAAGAGAAGTTACATGTCGTACATTATTATTATTATCATTTTATTGGGCTTGTTTAACAGCGGGACATCGTAAAATGTATATTTATGCAAGTTGTAGCATAAAATTGCGAATTAAACGGTCTTAAATGTATACATTTAGCGAACTTACGTTCACGGGGCAATATAAAATTCATTTAAAAAGGTATCCACGTTGAGGTCTTGTTGCCAACACGCACAACTCAGGATCCATTCAATTTCGCGTCTCGAGCAATAAAGTGTGATTGTCACGCACGTACACATTGCATAAAGCGGCATTACGGCGCGGCGTGGTGCGGCGCGGGGTGAAACGGAGGGGTGGCGCAACCCCACGGTGGCGATTAACGCACGGAGGGTTTTTGAGAAAAAAAAAACAGTCTTTCAAGTCAAAACCAAAACATGACGGGAGAAGTGGTCGGGATTTTCTTAAAAAACATTTTTTCAATTATTAAATCTTACTATGTTAAGGAGTTGCGGTCTGCACTGAGATATTTTGGATAGAGTTCTCACGTATCAGGATGTGATTCTCAATTCGTCAACATTTTTTTTCTTTTTTTTGTGAGACCACCAGCGACCGAGGTGAACTGTACACGTATTTAGCCGTATAGGTTCCGGTACAGAATAGGCCATCACTTCCTGTCCTACAGGTGTCGTAAGAGGCGCTAGGGGAACTTATGGTGGAGGGATAGACAGCAGCATCCGTCCATGATACCGTTCATGTCTATAGGCGACACTTACCACTTTCAATCAGGTAGGTCGTGAGCTTGTTTGCATTCTATGTCGCATAAAAAAATAGGGCTATCACGTAATCCTGAAGAAACCTTAATATACCTTTACTCCTCGAATCCATTAGTAGTAAGAGAGTTAGTGTGATGTATGCTTGATGTATGTCTGTATGTAATGATATAAGGAGACAGTACGAAGATTAGTGTTTCACTTCACCCCATGCGTTCCGTTGGATGCCAGGTACAATTTATTGCACCACGTAACTACCTACGAATAATAGAAATAAGGTGAGACATGTGAACTAAATAGCATAGTGATTGATTAAGTCGCGATTTAAAATTTATTAAGAAACAATTTTTAAGGATTCATTATTCACCACATTTAAAAAAAATATTTAGTACAAAAAATGCTTTAAAAAAATCTCAATTTGGTTGTATTTTTTTATGTTTGTTACCTCATAACTCCAGCTTTTATAAAGTCATTTGGTAAATTACTTTTTTTTATTTGAAATGATATCTTTTCAGATTAGCCCCACATAAATTTCATCAAAATCGATTTAATAGTTTTGTTTTCTGAACAAAATCTGTTATTCCAATTTTTTATCTATCTATCCTATAGCCACTCAATACATTTAACTTTTACAAGTTATTCAATCATTAATAATTATCAACGAATTAAAATATATATACATTAAGATGATTTCCATATTCTAAATTAATATTTGTTATTTGGATTTATGTCGACCGTAATGAAAAAACTGATACATTAGGTCAGTGATTCTCAACCACTGTGCCGCGGCACTTTTGTGTGCCGCCAAATTTTGTAAACATTTAAAATTTTTGTCATAAACTATTTATGCAGTGTGTGTGTGTGTGTAGTAAGTAAATAATTTTTATCTTTTTCTTTGTGTGCCGCCAAATTTTGAAATCGTTAAATATGTGCCGCAACAAAAACAAAAGGTTAAGAATCACTGCATTAGGTTCTGATTGAATGATTAATGTAATCAAAACTCATTAATCTAGGAAAAGAAATTTACCTACATGAAATTTTGTACAGAATTTAAAGTTCTCTATTTAATACATTGTATATTTCATTGATAGCTTTTACACATGACCGTGATATTTTATCGGAATAAATAGTGGCCTATACTCTTCTCCATTCCAAGTAGTACGTGTTGATATCAAGAAGAGATTGATCGAGTCGTCAACAAACAAACAAAAAATTCATTTAATTTACAATATTTGTAAAGATTCATTGTATTGCATATGTACGTTCACAGTCTTGACGACTAGTTAGCGATAACACGTGTAGAAAATTTAATTAGAACGCATCACGTTTGTCAGCGCGAGCGCTGGTGCGGCAGATATCTATTCCTCGGAGAGGCATCGATTGACCGAATCCAGGCCCGATCCAGGATAGGGCGTAATTTCTCCGCGAGGGACGTGCGCGGAATCCGTAAACGGGTACAATCGGTCACCCCATTACGCTACGATACGGTGCGGTGGTAGCGCAAAACGTAAGCGGTAGCGGAATAGCGGAGAGCACCTACTAAATTGGATGTGTTTTTGGATGATCAAAACAAATATATTATATATATATATATTATAGCCTTAAACATGTTTTGCTTGAGATCTTGCCGCTTATTGTTACAAAAATACAGGACTAAAGTATTAATAGATTAGCTATAGGCCCTCAAGTTTAAGTTTATTGGTATGCAGTCTATACCAATAAAGCGTTGCCTAGCATTGCCATAACGTAGTTACATATTATCTGTACTGTAACTATCATATTTAAACAGACTGTATACTGAAATACAAGTAATAAATAGAGCAGGGGGAAAGGGATTGTTAGTAATGGAGACTGAGAATCCTATTGCTAGCAATATACCCAACCAGGTCAACATCCTCGCGGTTCTCCCTGGAAACTATCATGGTTAATTCCTGATGAATTCATCATGATGGGCTAACTGGCCTGTTTTCATTCTCATCTATCACCCTTCACTGGTGCTCCGCCAGCGTATCCCGTTAGCGCAGGCGGGGTTACTATACCATTTTCACCCATCGAAAAAAAATAGAGCAAATACTCCTATTATATATAGACAACATATGATAGAGGCATATATATGTAAACCTAATATGAACCTTGATTATATTGTTTACTACTTTTTATTTGCTCCTTCGTCCACGTGACTGACATATGTTTATCGATCGACATAAATATATCCTTCGCACATTCCAAACAGTATGTGTATGGCAAAATTTCAAACAAGCAAAAAGACTTGTTTATACTATTAACAAGGTTTTTAAAAATATATACTTACGTTTACTACTTGAACGACAGCGGAGAACATTATCCGCATCGAACTGAGATCGAAGTGAGGGCAATCAGTCGTCTTCTTACTGGAACTTTAACTCTCGCCTTTATTGTCGCAGCTTAAGGACTAAGGTCCCGTGGCGTTCGCAATAAATTATAGGCATTTTTCAGAATAGATCCTCCGAACTAATTTATGATAAGGAGAGATAAGTTTCGCTTAATTTGTTTGTTACTAACTTTAGTTCTGATTTATTGATGTTATGCTGTAACTCAGTGAAAGCGTAACTCTCTAGTTTCAAGTGGATTTTATTAAAATTGGGTCAAAATAATTTATTTATTTATTTAACTCTTTATTGCACCATAAATAAAAATATACAATGACAAGTGAATAATTCAAGTGAAATACAGTAACGTAAATACAGATTGAAATATACACAATCATATATACAATTTATTTATTAACAGAACCTATTGATTATTTTAATGACTACATATACAAAATTTACCACATACAAAAAATTGCGAGTGGTCCCAGCGTAGAATGGTCCACCCCTTTCTTTCTCGTAGGTATTGTAAGAGCAAACTAAGGAAATTTAATGGTTGAGAAATTGACAGCAGAGTCCCTCTTAAAACATCACCAAAGGCCTAACTGCGGTTGCCAACCCGCCTGCCAAGCATGGCAACTACAGGCAAAACCCCCCGCATAGAAGAGGCTATGTTCAGCAGTGGACAGTAAACGGCGCAAATGGTTTTTTTTTATACAACTTAGAATAGCAAACAAGCTGACGATCCACCTGATGGAAAGTGGTAGCCGTCGCCTATAGACATGAGCAGTACCATAGAAATAACAGAGTTTCCTGTTTCGGCCATGATACCCCCCATGCGTTGCTATTCCTGAGGACTCAGGTGTTATTCCTCTGTACCCTGTAAACCCCCATGCATTGCCATTCCTGAGGACTCAGGTGTTCCTCTGTACCCAGTAAATTCACGCCATATCCCACTCTTCAAACCGAAACACAGCCATGCAAACACAACTGCTTCACGGTTGAAACACGAATGGGACTGAGATAACCAAGCAATCGACTTTTGTACAAAGTCTCCCTCTTATATGTATAAAATATGGTACAATAAAAGTATGCAATCTTATTTTTTCATAGCCGTGCTTACGAAAATGCATGTATTATAAAATATATAAATTCATATCTTACTTATCTAGAGGGACTAGTTTAATCTTTCGTTACTAAATCTTATAAAAAAGGCTTATCCGATAATTTTGTTTACACTTGGTGGAATTCCAAGTTCATAATAAATAAAAAAAAATTATATACCTACTAACTAATAAAGCATGAAACGTCATAACACTGCATCATAACTGCAAGTAAACACGTTAAATGTTATAGGCCTTTGATAGTGCCATGAGGCCAAACCGATCAGGTAATAATATAAAAATAAAACTATGAAATATCACAAACATTTGTTTGTGTTACAATGTTTATAGAAAAATATTTATTATGAGTAAATAAAAAATTGTTTTTTTTTTTTTTTATTTCATAAAATCGATCCCTACTTTTATATACAACGTAACATGACAAGTTATTTTACAAAATTAATCTTATATAAATCTGTAGAGAGGTCAATTCTGTACATGAAATATATTTCCAAAATAACTATCAGGCGGTGATTAATGATCTATACTGATGCCAAAAATGCAATCAGTAAAATTTTTGTCTGTCTATCTGTATGTTCGTTATAGAAACAAAAACTACTCGACGGATTTTAACGAAACTTGGTACAATTATTCTTCATACTCCTAGGCAGGTTATAGTATACTTTTCATCACGCTACGATCAATAGGAGCAGAGCAGTGAAGGGAAACGTTAAAAATGTTCACCCGTGCGACGCCGGGATGGGCTAGTCTTTTATATAATACATTATGTAAAATATAGTCTCAAGTCGAATAGGTGATACAAACGACCGTAGAGATAAAAAATTTAAACTCTCTTTTAAAAGTAGACCTAAAAATATTGTGGTGCATTATTTTAACCACGATAGTTCCCGCTGGAAACCACCGTGGTTAATTATTGATGAATTCATCACAATGGGCCAATGGACCTGCTTTCATCCTCACCTAGTATCTATCACTGGTGCCCCACCAGCTTATACCGATAACGCAGGCGGGGTGACCATTTCATTAACATTCATTAAAAAAAACATATCTTTGTATATTGAACTGAGACTCGAAATAACAAATACCACATTTAACTTTGACTTGGTAAAAAAAATCAAGTAGAATATTTACAGAACCAAACACTACACGTGTCACACACTCTTGACTGGTTGTATTAAAAAAAAACACTATTTGGAAATTAATAGCTATAAGTGCACGGTCGTTCGCGTTAATTTTATGGTTTTGTTTATTGAATAGACGTGAGACGTAGGTGCGCAGGAGTCGCGAGGAAGTGCGGGCGGCCTTGGCGGTGCGCACGCGCTGCTGCGCGTTACATCCTGGTCCATTCGTGTTATAGGCGAGCATTTAATAAAAACAACGCACATTTTCTAGTCACAAGGTCCAAAGTTTATATAACAGACGAAGAAATATCTTGCGATCACTCGAACCGATGAGATTCGAACCTATATCTATTTGCTATCCGGGATGAGGGGATAAAGGATTGTAACTAATGGGGATCTATAGAAAGGAAGAAACTTTATTTTCTCGTCATCGTGCTCAGCATTCTGCTATAGTGTCAAGGACACTACAGCGCTGATTTTCAGCACAGACCTCGCCAACTCGCGGGGTCCTAATAATAACAATAAATTTTGGATAAGTTTGACCAATACATGTGCTTAATATGTATTGTGTAAAAAAACATAATAAAAAAATATAATGCAAAAAATAAAATAAATTTGTGTATATATTAAATGATAAATTATCTATATTTATGGCACATTACTATCTGACATTCAAGTTATTAAATTTAGAAAAGAGCCTAATAAATGGTTTTTGAAATAACTCTTTTATTAAGGAATATTATTAATATAAGGAATATATTGTATATAAATTTTGACAATTTAATTATTAAATACTATTTTTCTTTATTCTAATTTTAAATATAAGTTATATGTATATATAAGAGACATTATGTACCATAAATTTAATTTTTAATATATAATGATAATTTAAATGACATAATTTAATCATAATTTTATTTCTCGCTTTTTTGTAAAATGTAAATATATATATTTTTTTATACAACTTAGAATTTCAAACAAGCTGACGGCCCACCTGATGGAAAGTGGTAACCGTCGCCTATAGACATGAGCCATAGCCATGGACATAACAGAGTATACTGTTTCGCCCATGATACCCCCATGCGTTGCCTTGCTTCACGGTAGAAACACAAATGGGACTTTTTTTTTATTGGTAGAAAATAGAATAGTAACCCCGCCTGCGCTACGGGATACGCTGGCGGGGCACCAGTGAGGGGTGATCGATGAGAATGAAAACAGGCCAGTTAGCTCATCATGATGAATTCATCAGGAATTAATCATAATAGTTTCCAGGGGGAATCTGGTTGGGTATATTGCTAGCAATGGGATTCTCAATCTCCATTACTAACAATCCCTTTCCCCCCAATGGGACTATTAAAATCTATTAAATGGGAAATATTAAAATCGACTCTGCGCCATTCACTGTTTCATATTTAAACATTTATTTCAACAAGTGATAATTGTCGATATCAGTATAAACAAAGTGGCTGAATCACTAATTCATAGAAATGCTAATATTATTTTAATAACGGTTACGTTTGTTTAGAATTGTATTATAATATTGTATTCAATTTAAATAATTGATAAATAGACCGTGTGATTTTTACTGTGTACTTATGAATAACTTTACATAAATAATAATTATTCGGTAGCCTCGGACGTCCGTAATGTTTTTATATCGCACTGATCATTATGGTAAATGCTTGTGTCTATGTTTATTTTAATAGAAAAAAAAAATATATATATTTTAAATTCAATTAATGATATTAATAATTTATAAAAGAATAATAAATGCATTCATTAAGATAGATGATCAATTATGGATTTTGTTTTGAGAAAAAGAAATAATTTGTGTATTATTGTTTTTATTTTATTTAAATCCATATTAGCGTTTTTTGTTTTATACAACTTAGAATGGCAAACAAGCTATCATGGCAAACGACCCATCTGATGGAAAGTGGTAACCCGTCGCCTATAGACATGAGCAGTACTATGGACGTAACAGAGTGTACTGTTTCGCCCATGATACCCCGCATGCGTTGCCATTCCTGAGGACTCAGGTGTTATTCTTCTGTACCCAGTAAATTCACGCCATATCCCACCCTTTAAACCGAAACACAGCCATGCAAACACAACTGCTTCACGGTTGAAACACGAATGGGACAAAGGTATCCAAGCAATCGTCTTTTGTACAAAGTCTCCCTCTGGCGTTTTAATATAGTTATTATTTATTGTTTTTTTTTTATTTTCAAACAGTTTTTAAAAAGAAATATTACGGCTGATTCCGAGGAACCACTTCTCTAAACTTAACGTAATATTTAAATTAGATAATTTCGGAAAATTACTCTTTTATGAAACATAGTAAAATAAATTTATAATTATTTTGACTTAAATCTATTAGAAAATTCTTATTGGCCTTTATAATAAAAATTTGGCTGCGATATCAAATTGAAATGTTAGTGAAATAATTAAGTAAAATGAAGCCTCAGACTCGACCCCAGTTTCGATTACATTTGTCGTATGGTGCGCGATATCTCCGCCAAGTTTATATTAATTGTTTAACTTCCTTTCTAATAGAAAGTGTTTTTGCACGATTGACCCTCTATGGACTATCATTTTATAAAAATGTCATTTTGCACATTTTTACACAGCTGGATAGGACATGTTCGGAAGTTAAAATTTCTCTGTCACTTTTAAACCCATGTCTCTTCGGATAATTTTACATTTGTTCCGAAGATTTTTGACTCCTCTCTAAAATACGGTCTGTGATAAAAGTCTTTACCAGTACATCAGTTCTCATTCGAATTATATATCCATTTCACCTAATAAATGTTTCCTAGTAAATTTCCTAATCAGACATCTTCATCATCATTTCAGCCTTTACCAGAGGGAGACTTTGTACAAAAGTCGATTGCTTGGGTACCTCTGTCCCATTCGTGTTTCAACCGTGAAGCAGTTGTGTTTGCATGGCTGTGTTTCGGTTTGAAGGGTGGGATATGGCGTGAATTTACTGGGTACAGAGGAATAACACCTGAGTCCTCAGGAATGGCAACGCATGGGGGGTATCATGGGCGAAACAGTATACTCTGTTATGTCCATGGTACTGCTCATGTCTATAGGCGACGGTTACCACTTTCCATCAGGTGGGCCGTCAGCTTGTTTGCCATTCTAAGTTTTACAAAAAAAAAAAAAAAAAAAAAAAAAAAAAAAAAAAAGCCTTTATCCGACCACTGCTGTACATAAACCTCCCCCATAGACTTCCATAAGTAACAGTCCTGAGCCACCTGCATCCGCTGACTCTCTGCGATACACTAGAAGTCGTCACTCCATCTAGTGGGAAGACATCCTACACTTTGCCTGTACAAGATCGCCGCTCAAGAACCTTTCTTCCCTATCGGTTGCTAGTTCTTCGAGCTAAGTAACAAGCCAATTGCCACTGCATCTTGCTTATCCTTCAGCTACTAATCAGGCATATAAGTTCATTATTGTTGATAGCTGACTATTCTACCTAATCTGTTGGGGCATCACAAAAAAATCCGCTCTGAACAGTTGGGTGTGTGGCAGCGGCGCGGTGCGCGGTGTCGTGACACGAGGAAGCGATTGCGATCGCTCGCCATTAATCACAGCACGTGGATGTAAATCTTTGTACAATACGCATTTAGACGTGGTTCTACTGGTAGTAAAAAAAACACTTACCACAATATGAGGTTTTTTTCCTGATACTTAGAATAAACAAACAATTTGACAGTTCACCTGATGGGATAATCACGAACAGCATCAACGACTCACCTGAAGGAAAGAAGTAATCGTCGCGAAGTAACAAACAACACCATGGACATCATAGGCTACTTTGACACGAACGATGCCATTCATGGGTTGTCACTCCTGTAAACAATAGTGTTTTCGGGAATTACAGGACAAAGTATCCTGTAATTATAGTATCGCATTCCTGCTTTCAAACCGAAATACAGTCATGTGATCATAGCTGTTAATAGTAATATTAGGGGGAAAAAGAATTGTTAGTAATCCAATTTCCCCACTACTACCAATATACCCTATCAGGCCGACCACCACGCAGTTTTCCCTGAAAACTATCGTAGTTTATTCTAATGGATTCTATTGTAAAGAAACTGGTCACTATGGACTAACTGATCCGTCTTTTCATCCTCACCTGTCACCCCTCACTGGTGCCCCGCCAGCATATACCGATAGCGTAGGCAGGGTTACCATTTCATTATCATCCATTAAAACAAATTAGTAAAAATACCTCCTCCGGTCCTTATTGCTTTTCTGTTTCTTATTATTTCTTCTTTTTTCTTATTGTTATCAAGCCGTATCGTTACATTCTAAGTCTATGAGAGCTGGTGATTGGAGATCACGCGCACCGTGACCTAAGCGGCGTCAAGAACTTGACATACACGGTATTAGCGTTGCTTAACAATCATTGGGTATCGATTAATCGATTTATCGGTTATGGCCACAAATTATCTAATAATTGCATTATAATCCACAATACGATATATCATATATAATGAGAGAGACCTATGTTCAATGGTGGACGATGACAGATCGTGATTATGGCTAAGAGATGTCAATATAATTCAGCCTCTCGATAGTATTGCTGAATCGCAATCGAATAATTGACTATAATCGAATAGTGTCATTTCGAATAATGTGAAATAGCCTTTCTTTTGACGAGTTTCTTCATTGTATAACCTCGATTCCTTCAAACGTAGCGTGAAAAGTACTTAATAAGCCAGCATAATTCAGCAAACCGTGGAGCATGGAACGTTTCTTTTCGGTTGGTCTTATTCAGGGATCATGTCATCTCTATGTTCACACAGGATAGTGTTGTAATATATCGTGTTTAAATAAAAAAAATACATTAAATGTTTAAATTTAAACAATACTACCGATATCGATCCATGTAGATCAGTAATTTCGATGTTTCTGGGTCAAAACCATCGATGAATTGATAATCGATTATTGGGCAGCACTACTCGGTATATTGGCAGCTGATTGTTTGGCTGAGAAGATTTTAATAACTCCGGCGAGATATCGCCGCGTTAGTTCTTGTTATTGACCTCGATGGGGTTTCGGAAGCTATTTCTTGTTGCGATACGAATCTACGTTATAACAAATGTATGCAATCGATCATTAAAGAGAGGGATGTGAAATAGTCTTGCCATACATACATATAACAAAACTTGATAGTGTCTAGAGGCGACTAAGGGAACTCATGGTCAAAGGATGGGCGGCAGCGTCTTTTTTAAAACATCTCTAAAAACCTAACTGCGGTTGCCAACTGGTAAGGCATTATATATTATGGGAAAGGCTTATGTTCACCACTGATCAGTTGACGGCTGAAATAATAAAATAATAACCACAACGGCTTCTAGGAGTCACTACGTCGTCTAACATGGTATATGGAGACTGATGTCTCAAATACTAACAATATCTTCCTCCCAGACCTGCAACTCTACCAGAGGGAGACTTTGTACAAAAGTCGATTGCTTGGGTACCTCTGTCCCATTCGTGTTTCTATCGTGAAGCAGTTGTGTTTGCATGGCTGTGTTTCGGTTTGAAGGGTGGGATATGGCATGAATTTACTGGGTACAGAGGAATAACACCTGAGTCCTCAGGAATGGCAACGCATGGGGGGTATCATAGGCGAAACAGTATACTCTGTTATGTCCATTGTACCGCTCATGTCTATAGACGACGGTTACCACTTTCCATCAGGTGGGCCGTCAGCTTGTTTGCCATTCTAGGTTGTATAAAAAAAATATACCGATAATGCGGGCGGGATTACCATTCTATTATCACCCATGGACATCACGGTGTACTTAGTTTCATTCACGGTACTATCAATTCCTATAGGTGACGGTTACACTTTCCATGTGGGGCGCCGTTTTTACTTGCATAATAAAATCTCTAGTCCACAGTACATGCATAAGTATACATATATAACATACAAACAGGTAGTAATTACAAAATGGAACCTTCTTTTTATCGCGGCCGTTAAACTATATTTTCCTTACGGAAGTGACATTAAGCGACTATACATCATTCTAACATATTATGCACCGTCATTATATCGACATGAATGATGGTATAATTAATTTCTGACTGTTTTATTGTCATAACATTCAAATGGCGATGCGAACGCGCTCAAACAAACATATAAATTATGGTTCAAGGAGATCAAGCTCAGTCCTGGGAAGCAGATGCCTTTATTCTAGACGCTAATTGCACTGTGCGAATGTATTTACTCGATAGTTGACTAATTGACAAATGATACTTAGTTATAGACGTGTAGATCCCGGCATTGATTAGGCCACCCCTTCCTTTCCCGTGGGTGTCGTAAGAGGTGACTAAGCGAGCTTATGGTGGAGGGATGGGCAGCTGTGTCCTTCTTAAAATATCATCAAAAGTCAAACTGCGATTTCTATCCCGCCTACCGAGCGTGGCATCTATTGGCAAAATCCCGCTTATGGGGAAGGCTACGTTCAGCAATTGACAGTAAAAGGCTGATACAACGACAACTTATTAATAAGGCAAAATCAGACAGACAAAAGCAAATAGAAAAGAAGCTAAAGTTATAAATCGTAAAAAAAAAACGAAAAGTATATGTATATGTAGAAAGAGTTTTGGAATTATAAATATGAAATATCTGTAACAATATTTACAAATCGCGCTACTAAGCACGGATCTTTCCACCGGTCTTTCCTTATGAGAAAAATGTATATAATATATTTAACATTACCACATTAGCTAGGCAAGTACCGCTTGTACAGCCTCAGAGGAATTGTTTAACATAATGCCCACGGCCTCTTTCTACCATCGTTCACCCTTAGAGAGTTCATCCTTATACCTTAGAGTATGAATAGGTGATTCAGAGATGAATCCTTTCTCGATCGCGTAGGTTATAAAACGAGCTCACTATCGTGGTTTGCCCAAGAGACTACAGCATGGGTTCTCTAAAAATGGAGCAATGAGGTTTCTTCAGGGTCGTCAACGCACGCGTAATGCCCTTGGTATTGCAGGCATTAAAAGGATAACCACCACCAACAGATGGGATATATACTTGATTGATAGGTATAAGAAATAGTTCAGTATAGTATTTGGGGTCGAGATCTCTTTGTTTCTTTGGTGAACTATGTGTTATTCCCTTTATCGTTTCTCATGATATTCCGTAAATGAAATAAAGTGTCTTTATTATTTCCTATGAAATACAAAATAAAACAAATAGCAAACATAACAAGCGGCCATAGAAAGGTCCCTCTCAGGATATATTTGGATGGTGAAGAATAATTACAAATAGTTTGGTCAGGGCTAAGGTTAGTTTATGAAAATACATTAAATAACATTTCTACATTTACCACTGTAGATATCGTCTGCAAAATAAAAGAGTAAAATGGCCATGATCCGTGTTCCTATAATAGGTATCTAGTAGCTTTATTCGTTATTAAATATATCAGAAATTATTGATCGCATATGTTGTAAAAACACTGAGATGGATGCAGCGAGCGAAGGTTGTGGTACTCTGTTATAAATCAACGGACGTCATGCAGTTAGATATTTTTTATAATGTGATTACGGTTACGAAACGATAGTTTATAGCATCGGAGCACAGCTATATGTGGCAAGCCACTTTCGTATCAGATGAAATGCCGAAGGTTGGAAATCCTCACTAATTGATTGTGTGAAGAGTATTAACGGTTCTTTAATAATGATATGGGCTGAGGTGCCGACGATACGTCTTGACGTTATTAGCTATAAAGCTAGAGAACGTGCAAGTTGAGATGTTTGAGATTAACATTCGATCTTGCTTATATAAACCATTTCTAGGGTTCCGTATCTCCAAAAGAAAAAATGTACTTAAACCTTTTTAGATCACTTCGTTGTCCGTTCGTCCATCTGTCCATCTTTTTTTTATACAACTTAGAATGGCAAACAAGCTGACGGCCCACCTGATGGAAAGTGGTAATCGTCGCCTATAGACATGAGCAGTACCATGGACATAACAGAGTATACTGTTTCGCCCATGATACCCCCATGCGTTGCCATTCCTGAGGACTCAGGTGTTATTCCTCTGTACCCAATAAATTCACGCCATATCCCACCCTTCAAACCATAGCCATGCAAACACAACTGCTTTACGGTTAAAACACGAATGGGACAGAGGTACCCAAGCAATCGACTGTTGTACAAAGTCTCCCTCTAGTAAATCTCCATCTATCTTTCCGACCCTTTTTCTTATCAATACGCAGAGGTATCAAATTGAAATTAATATCATATACTCAGATATGAAATCTCTTAAAGCTGTGAACAAATCAAGCTTCTAAATCGACGCAATCAAAAAATACGACCGTTTATGTTCTATTTATATCACATAATTTGACATTCGAAAAAAGAATCAAAACCTACTTAAACTTACTTAACTTACTTAAACTTACTTAACTTACTTAACTTACTTAACTTACTTAACTTACTTAAACTTACTTAACTTACTTAACTTACTTAAACTTACTTAACTTACTACTTACTTCTACCACTTACTTAGGTACTTCCCGTTGACCTATCATCATCATATATCATCTTTGAAATGGTTGATTGTTAATTTGATGCCGACATCATCTGCTTCTATATAATCTAATACTGTTGCCAGAACTCTATCCTATACCGAATCGCCTTCTACAAGCTTCATTATAAGCCAAATCCTTTAGTAATATGGATAAAACCATATTACGCCGACCCCAAATAATAATTGGGATAAGGGTAGGAAGACGACGATAATGGAATGGTAACCCCACCTGTGATTATAGTATACGCTGGAGGAGCACCAGTGAGGGATGATAGGTGAGAATGAAAAGGCAGGTCAGTTAGCCCAACGTGATGAACACACCCCCTTGCTCCCACTAACCGCTGTTAGGCTGTAATGTCAATAGGGACGCTGCTGCTCATCCCTCGACCAATAAGTTCCCTCAGTGGCCTTTTTCTTCATAACTAGTTTTTTAATTAGTACAGTTAGAGCGTCACTTAGTGTTCTTCCACAGGGGGGAAAGGGATTGTCAGTATCTGACAATCCCATTGCTAGCAATATACCCAACCAGGTCGGCCTCCACGCGATTCCCCCTGGACACTATCATGGTTAATTCCTGATTAATTCATCATGATGGGCTAACTGGCCTGTTTTCATTCTCATCGATCACCTATCACTGGTGCCCCGTCAGTGTATACCGGTAGCACAGGCGGGGTTGCCATTCCATTTAATTCCATCAAAAAAAAAGTGTTCTTCCACATAACCTTTTCAAATTATTGTAGCCAGATAAATCCATAATCATCATTGTCAAGGTGCGCTTTTAAAAATATTACGTAAATTATAATTGCGCAAATAAAATGTTTTGAGTAAATGATTTATTGTTTTTTTATTTTTATTTATTTTTATTATTATTTAAACGAATCATCGACGTAATAACTTAACTAGCTGTAGTGAAATGATTTAAATTTATGTATTCTAATGCGGTTTATTTAAACGTTAACTTAAACGTTTCCGGAACTAATGATTTACGGTATTGACTAATATATTAATACGAGTATTCATTATTTCTTTATACATTAGTAAACTAGCTATTTCACTCGGCACTATTCGCGTAAATCGGTATATAAAATATCCCATGAGTTTTTTTTTTATGGGTGAAAATGGTATAGTAACCCCGCCTGCGCTAACGGTATACGCTTGCGGAGCACCAATGAAGGGTGACAGATGAGAATGAAAACAGGCCAGTTAGCCCATCATGATGAATTCATCAGGAATTAACCATGATAGTGTCCAAGGGGAACCGCGAGGACGTCGACCTGGTTGGGTATATTGCTAGCAATGGGATTCTCAGTCTCCATTACTAACAATCCCTTTCCCCCCATATAATATTAGATTAATATAACTTTTTTATTTATGAACCGATTGAAAATAAAACAAACACTAAATGTTAAGTGAAGTAAACCGCAGCGCATTAGTGAAAACAGCGTTCAAATCGGTTAAGCCAATTCTGAGATTAGCGTGTACAAACGTATAGGCAAACAGAGAAAAAATCTAAAAATCATTGTTTTAGGTTCTATTGCGTTCATAAAGCCCTCATATAAAATAGGTTTTCTTATGTATATTCCATGTTACAACAGTAACGATTTTATTATATGTATTAATAGTGTACATATAGAAATAGGACAGAAATTAGATACAACAAGCTAAATGAAAAAGAGAGTATCATCACTTCAGAACGGCTGCACTTACTTTTGTAATTTTTATGATGAATATTCCATACGAAACGTTCAAAGTCGTTAGATTAATTTTGAAGGCGAAATATGTAACTGGTGACCTTCACCGAAGGATCCTTTAAACTCGTAATAGCTCAGACCTGTGTCTGTGACCGATTAGTAATAAATCCGGTAGTTATCGACACGAATGTACGTATAAGGTCGAATTTAACATTTATTTCGCAGATCAAAATCGAATTTAACATTTATTTCGAATGTAGCAAATTGTACCAGACTTAGCGCGTTGCTCTATAAAACATGTAAGCAACTTACGACTAGATTTTAATCTCTATGCCCTTGATATAACAACCTATTTATAGTCTCAGTGCTGGGAATGAATCTCGCTCTATAAAAATGGGGGGAGGGGGGATATTACTCTGTTATTACGAACCTGACAAAGCGAATTGATGACAGCGGGTCTACCATGAAATGAAATTCCGAAATCTCGTACTCAATTTCGTGTTTTGGAGTTTAACATTTCGTTCGTCATACATCCTATCATAAAAGTCCAAAGGAACAATATTTTAACATTTTTAATATTTCCAAACGGCGTGTATTATTTAATTTTAACATCAAATTTACATACATAAATACATACATATCTGTCACGCCTGTTTCCCATTAGGGTAGGCAGAAAGAATGGAACGCTAAATGCTTCGATTCAAACAGACTTCTTTCGCTTCTTCCACATTCATCAATCTTTTCATACACGCTCGCCTGTTACGGGTACTTTTAATTTGGCCCTTTTTCAGCACGTCGCCTATTTGGTCGACATACGTCCGTCTAGGGCGGCCCCTACCGACATCTCCATTCATTCTTGCTCGATAAATCTTTTTCGTAATTCTTCTTTCATCCATCCTCTCCAAATGACCAAACCAACGCAACATTCCTTTTTCGATTTTTGTCACTACATCGTCTTACAGTCCACACTTCTCTCTAATCACACTGTTTCTTACTCTATCTTTTAAACATCAAATTTCTGTTTCCGAAATTTTGGAAAACATTTCATGGTAGGCCCTCAGTTCTTATTTCGAGATTTCCTTTTCTTGTATGTCGTTTGTGTATTGATTACTGATCTCCTTACTTCAACTACGCGACTATTACCCTAACCTTGAGAAGAAAGGATATGATAAATTTATTGCATACCTTCTTTGTTTCGACACGAACGATCTATGTATACATGTATTATATGCTTATGATCTACCATTTAGGTGTAATTCGTTTTTCATTAATAATTAAAAAAAAATAGCCAAGTCTCAAATAAACTCGACTAATTATCTGAACTACCTTTATGATGTTTTAGTACTACCCCCCACTAGATAGAGTGACGACCTCTATGCATTTCACGGAGTCAGTGGATGCAGGTGACTGAGGACCGTTCCTTATGGCAGTCTATGGAGAAGTGCTATGTTCAAAAGTAGACAGATAATGGCTGAGATGATGATGGTGATATTATTCTAAGATTAATTTCTATACATTAATAACACCTGAGCCCTCAGGAATGGCAACGCATGGGGGGTATCATGGGTGAAACAGTATACTCTGTCTGCCGTCAGCCTGTATGCCATTCTAAGTTGTATAAAAAAAAATACATACAGTGCACTTGATAAATTTCCCTCTTTTCACTGGCAATCGGATAGGATGGTGTTTATTTTTATGTATTTTTAATTCTTGGAAATACAAGTACAATCTACATATAGTTTTCTAATAACAAACTCACAATGACTTAAATAAATTACCATTATGAACGACTATCATTCTACAAATTATTTATTTAAAGTATTTTAATATATAATTTACACTAACCATTATATAGGTATAAATTTGCATAATTTGTTTTTTTATACACTATAAAATATAATGTTCCGCGTGGCAGTTGGATGTGTTTAGACATTAAAACGTTACTTAATGTACAAGTGAACTGTGAAATATTAAAGGAAAACGAGAGTGGAAAAACCGGACACACTTGTGCTCATACAAATGAAAGTGAACATTTTAAATATACACAACTAGATGTACATTTTTCAAATTACATTTAATGACAACAGTTTTACCAGAGGGAGACTTTGTACATAAGTCGATTGCTTGGGTACCTCTGTCCTATTCGTGTTTCAACCGTGAAGCAGCTGTGTTTGCATGGCTGTGTTTCGGTTTGAAGGGTGGAATATGGCGTGAATTTACTGGGTACAGAGGAATAACACCTGAGTCCTCAGGAATAGCAACGCATGGGGGGTATCATGAGTGAAACAGTATACTCTGTTATGTCCATGGTACTGCTCATGTCTATAGGCGACGGTTACCACTTTCCATCAGGTGGACCGTCAGCTTGTTTGCCATTCTAAGTTGTATAAAAAAATTACATTTTATTACATAGTTGAATTGGCTGTGTGGTCCTGGTATAGAATAGTCCATGCCCTTCTTTCCCGTTGGTGTCGTAAGAGGCGTCTAAGGAAAGACGAGAGATGGGCATCAACGTCCCTCTTAAAACATTTCTAAAGCCTAATTGCGGTTGCCAATCCGCCAACCAAATGTGGCAACTGCTGGCAAAATCCTCTAAGGACCTCCCCCTTAAGGGGTTTTGCCAGTAGTTGCCGCTTATGTTCAGCAGTGGACAGGCTGATATCATGATTGAGGATTAATGTACAAAACAGTTTTAGTATAAGTCCCAATTTAACATTTTCAGATTTAATTAAAATTTAAAAAAAGTGTGTATACATAAATATAATTTAATTTAACGAAATTACAATAAACATATGTTAAACAAGTATTACTTATAATAAAACATGGAGAGTGCATAATTAAGAAATAGATAATTATTGTATTTACGTAACGTTGAAACTTCGAACTGATTCTGGTAAAAAGTAATTAAAAGTACTTTAAACTGGTTTAAAACTTTTCTAAACTGACCTAACACACTTTTCAATATATTTCTCAATAGAAAGTAATTAATAAGCTAAACAGAAAAAGTAACGAATGAGGAAGTCCTGAAAAGAGTGAACGAGAAAAGAACATTAATTAAAATAATAGAGAATAGAAGAGGCAAAATGCTGGGCCACCTTATACGACATGACTATTTTTTAAGAGCATTGTAGAAGGAAAAATAGAGGGCAAAAGAAGAAAATAAAGACCGAGGAATAACAACATGGGACAGATAAAAGAAACATTAGGTGTCATGTCGTATAGGGAGATCAAGGATATGGCCTGGGATAGAGCTGGCTGGAAGAAGATGCATGAATTCGTTGCACCGACAAGAGGAAACTCTTAAATGAAAAAAAAAAAGAAAGTAATTAATGCAACAAAATATGTCTATTTTATTGTTATGAGTTTCCTAATTAAAAGATATATGTAGAAAGAAGATTCGCGAAAGTGTAATAAAGTTAGTTTTTTCTTCCTGCTTTATTTTTTGGAAATCGCAATCAAAAATTAACAAGATTAAAGGATTGTTCGAAATTATTAACAAAACTTCACACATATCATTTAAAACTGAATGGTTAACATGAAGCTATATCACCCATATGATGATGGTAGCCCTGTAGTCGCGGTATAGAATGGGCCACCCCTTCCTTTCACATTGGTGTCGTAAGAAGCGACTAAGAGAACTTTATACTCGAGGGGTGGACGCAGCATCCTTCTTAATATATCTCCGAAGCCCAACTGCGACTGCCTATCCGCCTGTCAAACAATTATTGGCAACACCTCCCAATAGGAGAGGACTGTTTAGCAGTAGACAGCTAATGACTCATATCAAGATATTACTACTTAGTTTTTTTTTTATGGTTGATAATGGAATTGTAACCCCACCCGCGCTATCGGTATACACCGGCGGGGCACCAGTGAAAGATGATAGGTGAGGATGAAGCAGGTCAGTTAGCCCATCGTGACGAATTCAATAAGAATTGTTCACGATGATTTCCAGGCGGAACCACGTGGAGATCGACCTGATAGGGCATATTGCTAGCAATGGGGCTGTCAAACTCCATTGCTAATAACCCCTTTCCCCCCATTTCTACTTAGTTAAACAAAATATGGCCGTGTGGTCCCGGCATAGAATGGGCCACCCCTTCCTTTCTCATGGGTGTCATAAGCAACTAAGGAAAGGCAAGGAATGGCGAAAGAGTGTCGTAAGATGCAACTGGAGGGCGAGGGATGGGCAGTAGCGTCCCTCTTAAAACATCTCTAAAGCCTAACTGCGGTTGCCAACCCGCCTGCTAAGTGTGGCAGCTACTGGTTAAACTCCCCTTATAGGGGAAGGTGTCCCAGCAGTGGACAGTTAACGGCTGAAATAAAAAAACAAATTAAAAATAGTACAGTTACTTTCGATCAGAGCAGTAATTAGTGACACAGAAGTTTCAGGTACGTAATCGTAACGTCTCATCAGACAATGTACAATAACTATTTATTTATTTATTTATTGCATTCCATAATAATTAATTAATACATAATACATAATTATTACATAAGGTTTCAATTATGGACCCTGTTGGGCACAGCAAGTAGGAGAGAGGAGGACAACACTTTTTTCACTTTCGAAATAGTATATCACGATAAGTACGTATTTTCTTATTATTATTACTCATTATTTAAGTATTGGTGTGACTAACTACTAACAATACTTTGGCCGTTCTGTAAAGCGGCTATATTGTGATGAAATGACTAACCATTGACACCGGCAACATACAGCACGCCATGTTTCTATTGTCTGATGAAAACGGTTTCGAAATGTATACACATTTTAAGAGCAATGTTCTTTTCCGTTATTTTGTAAATGTCACTTCCAGTTAGCTCTTTTTTTTTAACAATTTTTTTTTACAATACTTACAATGGCAAATAAGCTAGCGGCTCACCTGATGGAAAGTGATAGCATGGACATCATAGAATGTATTAGTACTTCCAATGCGTTGTAATTTCTTAGGAGTATGGTGATATACCTTAAAATTTTCCTGGCTTATCTTCCCTTCAATCCAAAACACAGACATGGAAACACAACTGCTTCATGGCAGATGGTCTCCCAAAGTGCAATGCTGATATGTAGGTATTACATAATACCTTTTCCGGTTTTAACCCAAATTCTTTTATATATATTCTTTATTGCACTTGTAAAAAAAGATAAAGCGATTAATTGAACCATTTGTTAGCAAGTGCGAGGTTATTTCTGAAAGAGATCTCTTCCAGCCAACAGTTCTATATATTTTTATGACTGTTAAGTTAGTGCGGTGTTGATTTTATGTTAATTTTGAAACAGTTGCTGAGTAACATTTTCTTATAGACACACGAGTCCGCGTTCTAAATTTAAATGTGTAAAAAACATCGTTATCTATTATTTATTTATTTATTACATCCACTGGGTGAGCCTTACAGTCTTCCAATACGCTCACCCAGGAAAGCATGAGTACAATAACATATAAAAAGGAATATTAGACAAAAATATTAAACAAAAAATAATATAAGATTTAATTGAAACAAAAAACATCTGAACATAAATACTCTGTGGTCACCCGACGAAACTCCAGCAAGTTGGAGGCAAATTTGGAATCAACTTCCAGTAGCAGTGTTTCCGAACCGATACGGCAACATAACCTTCAAGAAAAGAGCATTTTCCTTTTTACAAAAGGCCGGCAGCACACCTGCAATGCCGTAGGTGTTGTGGATGACCATAGGCGGCGGTAGTCACTTACCATCAGGTGGGCCGCATGAACGTTTGCCCCTTGTGTTGTAAAAAAAATACATCCAATTGCGGATACTGGCTCAAAATATCATTGAGCAGTTTCAATGCAAGAGATAGGGGGTTATTAGTTCTAAAATAAGAATAGTATAATTATAACTCAATATTAAGTTCGTTACGATTAATGTCACAGTTTTTTTTTTTTTTTATATGGAACAAAATCTCTTTGTAAGATGTCATTCAGCCTCTCTTTACGTACATAACACTATCAAGACTTAAGTGAAGGTAAACTTACTGAATAGTCAATATTTATTTATTTTCCATACTTTACAAGATAAAATTACCTAGTTAACTATCAACCCACATCCAATATTACTGGCAAGTACATTCTTTGGCTTTCAAAACCCACATCATACTGGCTGTTTACTAAGTGGGAAAAGTTCTTTAGAATTCTATTGCACTTTACTAGTAGTTACGTTGGAGATGAGTGTTGATGAAATTCGGTATCTGAAGTAACGGGCACCAGATACTGGGCCGTAGATATTTGATACTGCCCGTTGGTTTATGGGGCAATAAAACTGTGCCCGTGTCCCCGTAGCGAACATCGCGGCCGCTGTAATAAGTAGAGACAGCAGCGCAACTCATGCATGGACCAATGATTTATTTTAATTCAACGAAAAAAATAATAATAGAAAAATGGAAAAACTAATGCGGCTTTTCATCTTCAGTAACATTATTAATGTGTAAATGAGCTTGTTTGTTTGTTACATCTTAGTGCTTTAACGGCTTAACCGATTATTATGAAATATAAGACACACGTACTTAATGGAATGTGTTAAGATCCAATATTATATCTTAACAGAAAATATGTTTTATTCTAAAACCATAAAGTAACAATGTAAATTATGTATATGTAAACACTGATTAATGTAGCATTGTAATACGGCGATCTGTTTCCGTTCTGGCTTCCTCCATCAACTTTCATACGAGTCACTGTGAATTTCTCATTCTTCTAGAATTAATTAATTAATTAAAATAATTTCAGCGCATTTTGATTCCAACATGCGTGTGTGATCCGGCTCGAAGGACCGGAAGCCAAAACGGAAACAGATCGCCATGTTACAATGCTACATTAATCAGTGTTTCCATATACAAAATTTACATTGTTACTTTATGGTTTTAGAATAAAAAATATTTTCTGTTAAGATATAATATTGGATCTTAACAGAATGAAAAAAGACGGGCTATTTATTCCGGTCAGTGAACATATCCTGTTTATATACACGAAATTACAAGTAAAAGCTAGTAAGGACTATAATATTATTATATTTGATTAATAATGATAGAGAAAATATTGTATACATTTATATAGCTGAATGTAATAAATTGTCGAATTAAACTTGTTATAAATAAGACTTTTTTTTATGTATATCTGAAGTCCCCTTCTTTCCCAGTGAGTGACGTAAGAGGTGACTAAGGAGACGTAATGGTGGAGGGATGGGCAACAGCGTCCTTCTTAAAACATCACCAAAGCCTAACTTCAGTTGCCAATTAGCCTGCCAAGCATGGCAACTACTGGCAAAATCCCACATATGGGGGAGACCTATATTATAATAGTGAATACTTAATGACTGATATAATACATATTAATTGGGGGGAAAGGGATTGTTAGTAATGGAGACTGAGAATCCCATTGCTAGCAATATAATATAACCAGGTCAACCTCTTCGCGGTCCCCCCTGGAAACCATCGTGATTAATTCTAGTGGAATTTGTCACGATGGGCTAACTGACCTGCGTTTTTCATCCTCACCTGTCATCCCTCACTGGTGCCCCGCCAGCGTATCCCGTTAGCGCAGGCGGGGTTACCATACCATTTTCACCCATCAAAAAAAAATACATATAAATTCTAGTTATTTGATGTTTTATAAAATAATTAAATTATTTTAGCTGCAGCAGCAGTATTACCGAACCGATACGACAACATAACCTTCAAGAAAAGAGTATATTCCTTTTTGAAAGGCCGGCAGCACACCTGCAATGCCGCTGGTGTTGTGGGTGATCATGAGCGGCGGTAGTCACTTACCATCAGGTGAGTCGATTGCTCGTTTGTCTCCTGTGTTGTAAAAAAAAATATACACAGAGAATTACAGTTTTGATTTAAATTTTTAGAGACTTGCCTTTTTTCTTGTCCTTACATTACGTATTTCGTAAAGAGGACTATAAATTCAAGGTTATTTCGTTATTACAGAGAGATTGTACAACATTTGTGAGTGATAAAACGTTATCACTCCGCATAACTCATTCCACAATAACTTTATATTTCACACGTTCAAACTGTGCAAATCGGTTTCACAAATTTATATATATATATATAACGCGTATATGTATATCTATATGTTTTAGAAATGGTTCCAGTTTTCGAATCGAAATTATTATTATCTATTGTACATATAAATTTATATTATACTAGCAACCCGTCCCGGCTTCGCACGGGTAGATATTTTTACAACATTTTAAAAAGTGATTATTGTGACATATCGATAATAGTTGGACATATAGTATTGTGAAGTTATTTGTAGTTATTGGTATTCTCTTCACAATTGTAGAACATACTTTTGTTCTATCACCAATAGTTTCCGCAGCGCACGCGACCAAAAGATATAGCATTTTTTTACACCTTGTTTTAGTACGGATCCCTAATCTTTTCTAGCAATAAATATAGCCTGTGTTACTCAGCATACTAATGGTGAAAGAATTTTTGAAATCGTCAAAGTAGTTTTTGTGTTTATTCATTACAAACATACAAACACACAAAATACAAATCTTTCCTCTTTTTAATATAATATTAGGTATCATGGGCAACACAGTATAGATACTCTGTTATCTCTACGGTACTGCTCATGTCTTTTTTTCTATACAACTTAGAACGGCAAACAAGCTGACGGTCCACCTGATGGAAAGTGGTAACTGTCGCCTATAGACATAAGCAGTACCATGAACATAACAGAGTATACTGTTTCACCCATAATATCCCCCGATGCGTTGCCATCCCTGAGGACTCAGGTGTTATCCCTCTGTACCCAGTAAATTCACGCCATATCCCACTCTTCAAACTGAAACACAGCCATGCAAACACAACTCCTTCACGGTAGAAACACGAATGGGACAGAGGTATCGATATACAGGCGATGTATCCGGACACTTTTCGTCCGGATACATCGCCTATAAAATTTACCGTTGAAATTTCTTATCGTGATACGTGTTTCGTGAAACACCATGTCATATTGTTATTTAACCATGGTATACGATAGTTACTTTGTGAAGCAACTAAATTCAGTTCTACGTGATTCCCACGACATATCGACATGTCGAGAGACAGTAGGATTGTATTTCATTAGGTACTTATGTCTAATTTGAACATTTATTGTAATTTATCGCTATTGGCCGACGCGAGGGTGCGGCCATTGGTTGTCGCGTTATTTTAAAATAATCATTTAAAATGAAAACGTATACGAATTTAAATTGATTTTTTAATAGATATATTTTGTGCTGATTATTTTTCTGTAATTTATAAACTATTGTGTTTTATATCGTATTTATGTATGTACTAACAGAATTCTCTAATTTTTCATGACGGTATTTTAAAAAAATAATTTTAATAAAATAAAACATAAAACATATAATACAACAATAAAACCAGAGGGAGACTTTCCCATTCTCCTCTATCCCGCCTATAATACCTCTGTCCCATTCGTTTTTCAATCGTAAAGTAGTTGTGTTTGCATAGCTGCGTTTCGGTTTTAAAGGTGGGATATGTCGTGAATTAACAGGCTACAGAGGAATAATACCTGAGTCCTTAGGAGTGGCAACGCATGGGGGGTATCATGGGCGAAACAGTATATCCATGTGTTATCTATATATGTGTTATCCATGTACATCTGTAATGTCCATGGTACTGCTCATGTGTATAGGCGACGGTTGCCACTTTCCATCAGGTGGACCGTCAGCTTGTTTGCTATTCTAAGTTGTATAAAAAAAAACATATTTTGCCTTTATCTATGCATTAAAAGTCACAGAATATAGTAAATAGTCTGTAAAGTATACTTAAATACTTGTAGAAAAAAACAAAAGTAAATTAGAAGTTAATAGTTTTCAATATTTAAGAGAATAATATTTTTTATATGTGGAAAATCAATATAGGTATATATGGAGTAAGAATTATATGTAGAGTTCAGTAACTTATTGCTTTTTCTGTTCCGCATAGCGCCTGTCCGAATTAATTAAATAATTTTACATCTACATTTTACCCGTGAAAGTGCTTTTTACTATTAGACATCGAGAAAGTATTTGTATTTCGTAACAGCTTTCCTATATCGTCACCCGTTCATTAAAAATAACATTTTTACGCGACTAACGATGAAAATTAATTGATTAATCAAAACTTTATGTATATATATATATATATATATATATATATATATATATATATATATATATATTTTTTACAACACAGGGGGCAAACGAGCATGCGGCTCACCTGATGGTAAGTGACTACCGCCGCCCGTGGTCACTCACAACACCTACGGCATTGCAGGTGTGCTGCCGGCCTTTTAAAAAGAAATATGCTTCTTTTGTCTATTCTCGATTACGTCTAATGGTTGATGAAGGTAAATCGTCATTTATAAATATTTTTACTGATACTTTGAATGGCAAATAAGCTGACTGTCATGGTCGAAGATGGTAGTAGCCTATAGACATGAACAGCACCATAGATTAATATCTATGTTCCTGTATTCTGTGTATTATTCCTGTAATCAGGAATACACTATTATGCCCAAAGGCATTCCTCTTGTTTTACTATTCCTGAAGACTAATAGGTTATGGTATGTGGTAAAATGCTCCACCCCTTCTTTTCCCATGGGAGTTATAAGGGGCAACTTAGGGAATGTAATGGTCAGGGGATAGGCAGCAGCATCTCTCTTAAAACATTACCAAAGCCCAACTGCGGTCCCCACCCCATCTTTTTTTTATACAACTTAGAATGGCAAACAAGCTGACGGTCTACCTGATGGAAAGTGATAATTGTCGCCTATATATACATACCAAGTGTGGCAACCAATGGCAAAACCCCTGTCTTATAGAGAAGGTCTATGTTCAACAGTTAACAGTAAACGGCTTATGGGATGGGATGGAGAATATTTTATGGCTCTATACCCTGTAATTTCATTGTAATATCCCAACTTTCAAATGAAAACACAGCCATGTAAGCCCAACTGCTTCATGCCAGAAATACGAGTGGGAGAAAGGTAGTTTTGTACAAAATATAGTTAATCGCACAATTTGTATAAGTCTATTATTTAATCTATATTTATAATAAAGAATAAAAACATAAAATATTTAATCAATAAACGTCTTTTATAAAATGTAATTTACACATTAAAATTCTGTTTATAAAAGTTTATTAACTCATCGGTGAGATTACGAAGAGAGCGTATCTCGATTATTCTTGCAAATCGATTAAATTGAATTAACGACGTAGATAACGTGTCTCGGTGTATCCTAATCAACAATATTGACGAGCGTATTTAACGAGTGTCAGTGGGCATCTGAGCTGCTCCTTTGAAATGGTGAATAATCGAATGGAAGCGCAAGTCATTTGTTAGTTGAGAATCGAGTACATATGTTATAATCAAGTGCTCATTTAAATCGACAATAGTAATGTCTAAGATGCTAGAACCGGGGCGAATGGGATTGTTAGTAATGGAGTTTGACAGCCCCATTGCTAGCAATATGCCTTATTAGGTCGACCTCTACGTGGTTCCCCCTAGAAACCATCGTGAACAATTTTTATTGAATTCGTCACGATGGGCTAACTGACCTGCTTCATCCTCACCTATCATCCTTTACTTACGCCTGTGTATACCGATAGCGCGGATAAGGTTACCATTCCATTATCATCCAGTATAGTTTTAGTTCTGATTTTATGTTATTTTCATTAAATATTTTCAATAATAAATCTCTATATTAATTATAATAAAATAGATAATGCGTATTCATTACATAACATTATGTAAGTTTGTATCTATACAAAACAATTTTATCATTGACTGTTAAATTAGTTACACAGGTTACACTCTGGGTTTGTTGTACGCATCCGTGTAGTCTAACTTCTGGCTGCAGCTGAAAATCAATGTTTTGCTTTTAAGCAAAATTATCACTGAGCTGTAGCCTATTTGGGTTACTGCGACACACATGGCGTGAATTTACAGGGTACAGAGGAATAACACCTGAGTCCTCAGGAATGGCAACGCATGAGGGGTATCATGGACGAAGCCATTTGCCATTCTAAGTTGTACAAAAAAAAAATCTTTATGTTTTCCACATACCAATTACATGAGTACAATTAATGATTATAAGTCAGCGGATCCTTTCTGTGGACATATTCAGTGAAGATCTAAACTTCTATAAAAAAACACGTGACAGAGGAACTTTGCTCAAATTTAGCATGAAAAGGGAAAAATCATTTTAAAATTGTAATTGTTATGTTTATTTTTTTTGTAATGGCGTGTACTTTTTTTATATTATTCATCCGCTCTCGTTATAATGTCTCAGTTTATTGTTATTGCTTATGTTATGGCTGTATTTATTATTTATGTGTTTTAGGTATTGTCTGTATATAAAATTAAATAAATTAAATAAATAAATATTTATTTATTTATTATTTCTACACCAGGATAACATGGCAACAGTTAATAGTTATATCATTGTTATTTTCCATATTTTTTTTTCTATATATCGTTGCCGTCACGTGACCATTGACGTGGTCACAGTAATAATATATTGTAGCTCTAAAAATATATAATTATGACAACATACTGTGTCCATAAAAAGTCGTCAGATTTACATACTATCGACGCTTGTCGCCTTTATTGTGATTTATTTTATGTCCAATAGGGCACGGTTTTTTATATCGTACATTTATACGATATATTTATTGGTATATACATATATAATATATACGAATAAATACTAGTTTTTACACGTGACTTCGTCCTTGTAACTAGAATATGTTGGTTGATTTGTACAAAAAGAAGTCGATGTCCTTTTCAATCTTAAATATTATGTGTATCTTATATCAGATTTCATTACATTTGATGAACTGTTAAAACGTTAAGAGGTAAAAAATCCACATTTATATTTATATGACTACTTAATGACGTTATGGGCCAGTATCCACAACTAGACGTATTTGCCTCCAACCTGTTGGAGTTTTGCCGGATAATCATTGAGTTTTCGTGTTCACATAATTATAACATAAAATGTTATTTCTAAAATTGTTATATTATTCATTTTTTTTTTATTAATTTATTTAACACTTTATTGCACCAACATAACAGGATTTGTTGAACAATTTTCAATACGTATAGTGTAGTACAAAAGGTGGTCTTATTGCTAAGCAATCTCTTCCAGACAACCTTTGGGTAGAAAGAATTAATGCATATTAAATATAAGAATATATAAAATTGTTCGTATTTATTCTTATTAATATTTATATAGTATTTGTTATTGTACTGATGCTTTTCTGGATGAGACATGTATTTTTTTCATTTTAATTTTTTTATTTTTAATATTCTGTCGCTATGATTTAATGCGACAACCTTCATATCTTTATCAGTCTATCTTATACATTTACTGAGTTTTTTTTATTTTATTATTTTTTTTCCCGTGTTAAATATAATAATAGTTTATAATATGTGAGATATGTATTAGAAGATGAGCTATTAGGAGACTGTAAAGGTCACCCAGTTGATCTGAATAAATAATTAAATATAAAGGATCTAGGTCCATTTCGGATTTATTTAACTATTAGACATAGTATACATACATTAGACATGAGCAGTACCATGGACATAACAGAGTGTACTGTTTCGCCCTTGATACCCCCATGCGTTGACATTCCTAAGGACTTAGGTGTTGTTCCTATTACCCTGTAAATTTACTGCCATATCCCACCCTTCTAACCGAAACACAGCCATGCAAACACAACAGCTTCACGGTTGAAACACAAACAGGACAGAGGTGCCCAAGCAAACGACTTTTGTACAAAGTCTCCCTCTGGTAATAATTGAAAAGTATGATTATTTTTCATTCAAATACCCGGAAACTCATGATTAACAACATGAATTGATTAATAAAGCAATGTAGCATTGTATCAACTGTTGACTGTCCGCTGTTAAACATAGCCTACCCAAGAATGATGGTTTTGCCACTTGTTGCCACGCTTGGCAGGCGTGTTGGCAACTGCAGTTTTTCTTTTGGTGATGTTTTAAGAGGGACGCTGTTGACCATCCCACGCCTTCCCTTAGTCGCCTCTTACGACGCCCACGGGAAAGAAAGGGGTGGCCTATTTTATACCGGGCACTACACGGTACAGTAATGTACATAGTATTAAGTAGTTATGTAATAAAAGAATCATTCGAAACGCACTTCATTTAACTATATAATTGTGTATTCAAGTCTAATCTACCTATTAGCTGGTTTAATTATGACACCATAATATTACTGTGCCTATAAAAACTCGTCCTATTTACATACTATCCATGCAAGTTGTTTTTACTGTGATTTACTTTATGGGTAATGTGGCACTTTTTTTTTTTTATTGCGTACATTTATTTTGATTATTATACAGTTTTAATTCTATGCAGTAGCTGTAATAATAATAGTAAATTCTTTATGCAGCATACCAGGGCTCACGCTAATTTTATAACATTATTTTTACGTACTGTTAGTGTCAAACTTAATTCACTTCTCGTCTGTTAAGGAAGAAATATAGCAAACTAACTTAAATATATATTATATACATTAAAATGAGCATTAATTAAATGGACAAAAACCCTTTATATTAATCTGAAATATTATATTATCAAATTTCATTAAATTTTTATTTTGTGATCTATAATTATTTATCTATATGTATATCTTGTATATATACTTTGTATATATAATTAATAAAATCTGCTAACAATTCTATCATTCACATAGCACTCGAGTAATAAATTCTTATAATTTGCGAGCCGACTTTCTTGTACAATACATATATGATCACAAGTAAAAAGTAATGTGTTCGGAAAGCATGCAAAATAGCTCAATAGAGCAATGAATCGTGAACGCCGACCGCGCGATTACAGCAAACACTTGTGACGTTTACTAATGCTCATTTCCATTATCGTAGACTTGAATCTTGATATTTATCATATTTTCGCTATCTATCTGATAGAGAAAATTTATTGGTTTAGTAACATAATCTTAAATTAGGCCATCCGTAAAGTGTTTGCCTTGACGATGTTAGCATGGCTGTGTTTCGGTTTGAAGGGTGGGATATGGCGTGAATTTACTGGGTACAGAGGAATAACATCCGAGTCCTCAGGAATGGCAACGCATGGGAGGTATCATGGGCGAAACAGTACACTCTGTTATGTCCATGGTACTGCTCATGTCTATAGGCGACGGTTACCACTTTCCATCAGGTGGGCCGTCAGCTTGTTTGCCATTCTAAATTGTATAAAAAAAAAAATAGAGAAGATACAGATAAACACGTTTTAGGACAACCGCCAGCTCTATGGATAGATGACCTCTTTTTCAATGAAACAATGGTAACAGATACCTAAGAACCTTTACTAACGTCGCCTTTTTGAGTTTTTGCTTGTTTTTCTTGACTGAAAGTGCGTTCCGAACTACCACCCCGTAATGGGAAAAACAAATGGATATTCAAAAACGCTTAAATCTAAGTTTACTTGAATAAAAATATTTTTACTTCTTTTCTTCGTAAGGACGTCTATGGAAGAGGAATGTGATCTGCAATTTACAATTGACACCTGAAGCGATGTTGAAGATATATCTGCCTAACTCCATAGAGATACCTCATAATTGAGAACAAATCAATACCAAGAGAGAGTTTCTATTCTTATTTCGACCTGTATAGTAGCTACATCCTTCCACTTATGCACTGTACATAAGTTTCATCGTCCTTTAATGCGACATTCCCCTTTTTTAAGAAATATTAATTATTAAATACTTTTCAATATATTCTATAATATTACTATAGATAAGTGCTAAATCTTCCTGGTACCTTTATTTTTGCCAAACAAGCTGACGACCCACCTGATGGAAAGTAGTAACTGTCCCCTATAGACATGAGCAGTACCATCGACATAACAGAGTATACTGTTTCGCCCATGATACCCCCCATGCGTTGCTATTCCTGAGGACTCAGGTGTAATTTCTCTGTACCCTGTTAATTCACTGCCATATCTCCCTACTGCCATATAACCCTTCAAACTGAAACACAGCCATGCAAACACAACTGTTTCACGGTAGAAACACGAATGGGACATGGGGTGTCCCAAGCAAACGACTTTTGTACAAAGTCTCCCTCTTTCACATCCACTTTCTTTATCATTTCGCTCAAGATTATCTAATTTAATTCAAATTATTTTTGTTTTCAGTTTATTCGTGTGACTGCTTGCACTCCACGCACTGGGCTGAGCCCGGAGATTAATTTTCTAAAGCCTAACATAAAATCTATTTGCTACCCACATGGAGCACGTGAATTCATAAATAGCTCAAGTCCGCGTGAATCAAGTAGCGAGTCCGCCGGGCCCGTTCCACTAATTTATGTTTATATATGCAGAAATGTACAAAGTGGGCGCTCGTTTACGATCACGACATCGTAATCGCCGAGAGGTGTTAACAGGAATTTAACGTCCCTAATTATATTGATTTACAAGCCAAATAGTGCCGCCCTAACTTTATCTGGATGAATCTGGTTGCCACTGTATTGTGAATTGTGGGAAAGTCTGAGAGATAGAAATACAGTTACAGTAACTCATAGTTAGTTGACTATTTAATTGGGACGTGTTTTATATTTCTCGCTGTATGTATAATTATATGGCAAGATATTTTTATGTACCGACCTGGTACTCTCTGAAAGTATTGCGAGAAAAAGTTTTTATAAATGTGAGACTGGTCAGTTATATTTTATTTAAAAATATGATTACTTATAAGTAAAAAATAGATACTTCACTTACCATCAGGTAAGCCTCAGGCACGTTAGCCCCCGGTGTTATAAAAACAAATAAGAGTAAAATAGGTACACAAGATAAGAGAAATAAATAAAAGATAGATACCAAGGAATGGAATCCCCATAGTCTAGGTTGTTTCGCAAGTTAGGTACCTAAAGCAGGCTCTATTAGTGGTTGCAGTGACCTGTCGCCAAGGAAGGTCGTCCGGTACTGATGCCTGCGACCAGTACGGCGACTTAACTAAACGCCGACCACGTTGGATTATTGAGGAATTGCCTTTATTTCTGATATTACATCGGCTGAATCGATATCTTTATCTCACTCAGATATTACTGCTTTGAAACAGTTGTGTTTGAATGGCACAATAATTTTTGCCAAATTTTAAAACGTTTTCCTTTGTGAAACACAATCTTAAGTTATTAAATTATCATGTTCTCAACTACAAATTGTTAATAATTGCAAGGTTTACGGAAAGTAGTGCGTGGACAGACTTATAATGTTGCATTTAATGTGATTGCAACAAAGTTAGTCTGTACATTAATAATAATCATTACTGATATAGATATATATATATATATATATATATATATATATATATATATATATATATATATATATATATTTATATTTATATATATTTATATATATTTATTGTATAATCTAATCTCTCTATCTGTCTAATCTAAGTATTAAAAAAAATTTAAGTAGTAAGTATTAAAAAATATATTAAAAAAACTAACATTATCCCGCAACTTTGTCTAAGTAAATTTGAATAATACACTCTGTGTGCATTTGTGTACTAAACATTCAAATCTAATCATTATCTTCATCATTTCAGCTATCATTCGTTTACTGCTGAACATACCCATCGAGACTACCGTTCCTGACTTAAGTCAGGAACGGTAGTCAGGGTCGTTCTTAAGAACGATTAAATAACAAACATCTAAACATACTTACAAACATTCTAATGTTCAAGTATAATATTAGTAGAATAAACAAAACGCGTGCCAGAGGGAGACTTTGTATAAAAGTCGATTGCTTGGGTACCTCTGTCCCGTTCGTGTTTCTACCGTGAAGCAGTTGTGTTTGCATGGCTGTGTTTCGGTTCGAAGGGTGGGATATGGCGTGAATTTACTGAGTACAGAGGAATAACACCTGAGTCCTTAGGAAAGGCAACGCATGGGGGGTATCATGGGCGAAACAGTATACTCTGTTATGTCCATGGTACTGCTCATGTCTATAGGCGACGGTTACCACTTTCCATTAGGTGGGCCGTCAGCTTGTTTGCCATTCTAAGTTGTATAAAAAAAAAGTCAAAAGTGAAAAAAAAAACTTTAATACGTATAATGATATCATAATATATCTATTTATTAATTATTACTTTATAACTTAATGATTAAGCAACAATTATAAAATAAGCGTGTCCACATTAACATAACCCAAGCGACGTCTCACGTATTTAACTATCTCTATCTTAAACGTAAACAATCTGGTCCGAGTCGATTTCAACAGACAGTCCAGCGAGTGTCCTCGCACTGCTCGCATAACTGTGCTGTACCAGCTCGAGCTGCTGCCACACTAGCGACCTGCCACCAATCATTTCATTTTCATAAGGATTACATATAACGTATATCTATATAAATAAAAACAGAATAAAATAGAAACATTTATTGCCATACAATTACAATATAAAATATAAATAACATATACAAAAAGTATCCCATACTCGACAAAAGGAACCGGCTCAGCGGATGCTGTGTGTCCCAGCGCATAGTGAACAGCTGCACAGCGCTGGTTTTCAGCCAGTCCCTCTCTTAACAAAACAACTAAAGTGCAGGGTACCACTGTAAATTACTTCTTACAAGAATTAAAAATGAATCACTGAATATGTTGTTGCTAAGCGCAAAACTTAGTGGGGGAAAACAGATTGTTTGTAATAGGAAGGTTTTTTTTTAATGGGTGAAAATGGAATAGTAACTCCACCCGCGCTTTCGGTATACACCGACGAGGCACCAGTGGAAGATGATAGGTGAGAATGAATGTAAGTAAGTTGGTCCACCATGATGAATTCGACAAGAATTAAACATGTTGGTTTCCAGGGAACCGTGTGGAGGTCGACCTGAGAGGGTATATTGCTAGCGATGGGGCTATTACTAACAATCTCTTTTCCCCCTAATAGGAAGGTTAGTGCTCATTGCTATCAATATACCTTATCAGATCGAACTCCGCGCGGTTCCTCCTGGAAACTATCGTTAACAATTTATCGTTGCATTCATCATTATATAGGATAACTGACCTGCATTTTCATCATCAGCTGTCATCCCTCACTGGTGCCCTCCCAGTGTATAACGATAGCGCAGGCTACTTACTACCATTTCATTATCATCCATAATTTAAAAAAAAGCACAAAACTCAAAAACAGCCGGACAGATTTGACTAATTTTATATCTTAGTACTTCAAAAATAGGGGAGAAAGGGTTTATTAATAATGGGGATTAGCAATCACAGTCCTAGCAATATAATTACCAGAGGGAGACTTTGTACAAAAGTCGTTTGCTTGGGTACCTCTGTCCCATTTGTGTTTCAAAGCAAAGGCAAACAAGCTGACGGCCCACCTGATGGAAAGTGGTAACCGTCGCCTATAGACATGAGCAGTACCATGGACATAACAGAGTATACTGTTTTGCCCATGATACCCCCCATGCGTTGCCATTCCTGAGGACTAAGATGTTATTTCTCTGTACCCAGTAAATTCACGCCATATCCCACCCTTCAAGCCGAAACACAGCCATGCAAACTTAACTGCTTGACGGTAGAAACACGAATGATACAGAGGTTCCCAAGCAATCGACTTTTGTACAAAGACTCCCTAAAGGTGGTAAACAAGCATATAGCCCGTCTAGTGATAAACGATCACTGTAGCCTATAGACGCCTGCAACACTAGGAGTGTCACGTGCGTGTTGTCCACCCTGAAGAAACCTTAATATACCCTTTATGAAAAACCGCATACTGTAGTCAGTAGAGAAAAACCTCGTTCTTCCTACCTTCTCTGTAAGAAATATGATGTGAAATTAAATACAGATGGTACAAATATGTATTCAAAAAGTCATTAACTTGAAGTACCCATATACAAATCTCCAACCAATAAACAAATGCACATTTCACAGGAATCGCATAGAAGTTCCTTAAATATTACACTTGGCAAACTTCTCAGCTTTATCAACGTATTGATACCTGTGTTCCCCTAACAGCGTATCTTATATCGCTTTAAAATCATTCCCGTGGTACACACGATAGTTATTTATGGCCATAAGACGTAGAAAGCTGTGATTATAGCGTCGCCTTCTATCCTAAGCTGTTTCCCCGTAACAGATTTCTAATAAATAGAAACCTCTAAAGTATTATATGCATATTGCTAACCCATATGGATAAAAGCTATCCGAGTACTGTGCGCTATACCCAGTGATATTTGTAAAGCTTGTATAGGAATGGATTTTATGACATCTGCATTATAACGCTTTTAGACGAGTAAAGAGTGTTGGAGTAATAGTTTGTAAATAAATGTAAGATGTAAGTAAGATACGCAAAGTGTATAAAGATTTACAATTATACGAATTTGAGATGCTGTGTTTAAACCGTGTGGTCCCGGCATAAAATAGGCTACCCTTTCCTTTTCCTTGGATTCCTTTAGATCGCAAGAGGCGGCTAAGAGAGGACAAGGGATGGGCACCAGCATTACTCTTAAAACATCTCCAAAAACGTAACTGCGGGTGCCAATCTGCAGGCCAAGCGTAGCAACTACTAGCAAACCTCCCAAGTAGAGGCTTATATTCGGCAGTGGGTAGTTAACAACTGATATGATGATGACGATGATGAAATCCTTTGATAAACTAATAGTTAGGATAATTTGTATCCCAATTAACGCAGGTAAAGACGCAGGACGGTAATGAAATAAATATGTGAGATCACCAGTCAACAATAGAGAAGTCGACTACTGGAGAGCAACGTACATGAAACAGGTTTGTCAAGTGAAACCTAAAATATTATTTACCATCATTTATGTGATCATAGACGGTAATTATAGTTAAATAAAGCCTGTACCGTTGCTTGCTTATATGAAGACAGGAGCTAGCTGAGCGATTACAGTGATTAAAGCTATTAGCTGCACAAATGAATGGCCGAGGGAGTTTTAGGGTTGCGCGGTTGGAGGAAACAATTGAAAAATATACACAACTTTTGGTGTAGTCAGAGGTATGTTCTCAGTGGCAATTGTTGCAGTTATTGTGAACGTAATATTCGACATGGCCACACTTTACCGAGCTTATAGGAAATCAATGCAATCACATCTTGGAATAATTTATTATTAGTTTCTATCACCGGAATGTTAGTCGAAATATAAATTAGTACATAACTTTTTTTTTGTCAACCAGTTTCGAACTCACGACCTTTACGGTCCAGGTTGGTGCAGTTAAGGTAGTAATAATACGCCACGACGTTTTCCATACAAAAATACATAATTTTCCAAATAAAAGTATAATTATGCGAGTCATTTATTGCGTAAGACAATAAATGTTATATACATACATATATTAATATAAATGTAACTTTACATCTCTTCCATTTAGTGAGTGAATCTAATTGACTAATGGTATAATATATTCTTTTAATGACGTAAACAAATAGACAAATATCGGGGGGAAAGGGATTGTTAGTAATGGAGACTGAGAATCCCATTGCTAGCAATATACCCAACCAAGTCGACCTCCTCGCGGTTCTCCCTGGAAACTATCATGGTTAATTCCTGATGAATTCATCATGATGGGCTAACTGGCCTGTTTTTATTCTCATCTATCACCTTTCACTGGTGCTCCGCCAGCGTATCCCGTTAGCGCAGGTGGGGTTACCATACCATTTTCACATATAAAAAAAAATCGAAAATCACTAACTACCCATTTTTGCAAATTAAAAATACAAGCTTCAATAGCAGATATTAAAGGACTATTTATTTACATATATAATCCATAAAACCTGTGTCAATAAATCGAAAATGTACACACACGATAAATAAAATAACTTCACAGAGATCAAACCCCAAACCCAGTAGCCACGAGCTGTCTCTCTCCCCGACGAGTACTTACCCGACGACTAACAAAAAGAAAACATCCAGAAGATTTATTGTGTATCGATCGTGAAAAGAAATCGAATGGCGCAGTAATCTTGTCGCTGTCCCGCTCCCACTTTACAAATTTAGTCATTTGTCTCACTCTGTTTCATTCAATAATCTCGATGCTCATACAGGATAGCTTTTGATCTTATTTTTGATTAAAGTATGATGAATGAAAGATTTACAATGTACACTGACGGACTGACAGAGAAATTATTCTGTTGATCACTATTATGGGCTTTGTATCGTGTTGTATACAGTTTTTTTGGTCGGTGATATTGTATTGCTCGTTTTTGTGCCGTGTGCTACAGTTAACGAATTACAGTGTAAAAAAATAATACGCCGGTTAATATTTCGTTTATATACTTGATCAGTTTATGCGATAGTTTTTCTTTTTTTTTTTTAATTAATGATGTTTTATACAACTTAGAATGGCAAACAAGCTGACGGCCCACCTGATGGAAAGTGGTAACCGTCGCCTATAGACATGAGCAGTACCATGGACATAATAGAGTATACTGTTTTGCTCATGATACCCCCTCATGCGTTGCCATTGCTGAAGACTCAGGTATTATTCCTTTGTACCTAGTCAATTCACGCCATATCCCACCCTTCAAACCGAAACACAGCCATGCAAACACAACTGCTTCACGCTAGAAACACGAACGGGACAGAGGTACCCAAGCAATCGACTTTTGTACAAAGTCTCCCTCTGGTATAGGAAGTGTTTTTGTGAAGTTCATAGTGCTATTCATGTAACTTTCCATTAGGTTACATTAGTCGTCACATTGTTACTGTTCCAGTTTGGAATTTTGCTTCACAACAGCAATTAGTAAAAAGGTGGACGCTACAAAGACGACTGAAATAAAATTATATCAAAAAATTAAAACATAAACAAATGAAGCCACATTAACCTCGCTAAGCGTCGCAATATATAAACGCATAGGACAGATGTCAACGCTATTCACCTTCGTTATTAAAATACTCCGCTGTTTCGAAATGTTTCGAGCAGAGACGCGGCCTTGCATTCGTCAAGCCAAGAGCAAATTCTTTATTTCTCGAGGTATTTAAAATATCTATATGCATATATATCTTCATGCCAAGACACTTGTGTAGTAGACAGAGAGAACCAAGTGCTAATTACCTCTATCCTATCTAAGAAATATATTTAATATTTCTTGTTTCATCCACTTTCACAAGTCGTCTCTAGCGTCATTGGCGTATATGCCAATTCCTAAAACTCTTGATTTATTCCTTTAATAGTACAAGATCTATATGATAAACCTGTCTATCTATGTCCTTCTACTTTCATCTTAATTATATTACGCCGTTATTATTTGCCATACTAAGTTATAACAATAATAAAAATAGATATATTTTTTTAAATAATGATTGTGACATAATAAATTTTGGACTCAATGCAAAATCAATTTAGAGTTGATAAGAATTCTATCATATACCCAAGAAAACAAATTTACAACTAAGATTCGCCTAATGAAAATTGATAACCGTCGCCTATAATAAACTTCACCTAACAGCACCATGGATATCATGGTAGTCCCACTGAAAGTCACCGTTTTCGTATGGCCAAATACCACAGCATATACCGAGTTGGATACCCATTCGTTATTCACTAAACTAATTGTTCTTTCAAATGTTTACTAAATGTTTTACTATTTTATATTACTATATGAAATACCAAGTAAACCTGTTTCTATTTCTATATCACAGAATACACCTTAACGCTTATTATACTACTTATGTGTTGTTACTTCAAAAGATAAAACTTTTATGCCTCCATATTATTTAATTTCATTGTAATATACATTCGAAACTTGGTATGCTATACTAAACTTAGTATAGAGAGCACAGCTGCTGCCACAAAAACACGAGTGGAACAGAGGTGCCTATGCAGTCCACTTTTAATGATATATTTCTCCGCCAAACCCAATTATGATCCCCAATTACGAGTCGAGCGAACGGTACTTTTATCACGTGACACTTCATGGGTCCACAAATGCAACGGTATTAAACACTTACTCTAGTTATAAATCAATGTCCAGTAACATTCAACCGAACAGGTATGTGTGTACGTTCAAATTATTTATTGACCTGTCTAATTACGAACCAGTCTCCACCACTGTACGCCTCCGGAATTCAAGAGTACGAAGCACGTGACTATAAATTATTTTTACTATACATATAGGCATATATTTATTTTATAATGTTATGTTAATGCTTGCAAAAACTTTAATAACAAAACATATATGTAGTAAATAGTGGTAATTATATATAAAGTTATGTATATCATGCAAAACTGCTTGTTGTATTATATAATTATGTTTTTATGGTACTTTTGGGAGGTTTTCTTAGTGCCTAATTGAGCAGTTAGGATTTTGGTGATGTTTTGAAAGGGACGCTGCTGCCCATCCCTCTACCATTATGTTCCCGTAGTCGCTTCTTAAGGCACCCACGGGAAAGGAAGGGGTGGCCCATTCTACGACTATACGACTGAACACTAGAGATATTATTCGGCATTATTTGGTCTTAAACTATTAGAGAAGACTATTTCTATAAACATATTTAAACACCAATGTTTATAAACAGACAATCGTGAACACAAACGTTTGTATTTTTTTTGTATAGCACAGAGATGGCAAACAAGCATACGGCCCACCTGATGACAAGCAGTAACCGTAATCTATAAACGCCTACAATATCTACAATATAATAAAAATCTCTACTCCTTTTTTGTAGAATTCCACGTGTGTAACCCCTTTTGGGGATCGAATCTGTGACTATCGAAAAGTGAGTTGTGTATACATGAAAGAATTTATTATATACATAAGTAAATTAATAGATATAATAATAGAATCAATACTTTGTTGTTTAAAATATGAAATATAGACCAAGACCTTTGCGTATTTAATTACCGCATATTAATTGCACAGTAAATAATAATTTACGATTGCACCGAACTGATTTATAGACGGTAAATATGCTTGTTTATTATTATATTTTATATTATATACTATAATTTATATAAAGTGATCTGTAATTCCAACTTAATCCTTCAAACCTTTCTTAACGAATTATATACAATAAAGATTTTACAATACAATACTTTTTTTTTTATAAATATTGACCTTAATGTAAAATATTACCAGATTAAGATAAAATGTCTTTTTTAAAAAAATTTTTGCAATACAACAGACGTTCGCTATGTAGCCTTGGTACTTGGTAAATACTCAGAAATATATTGTGCACGTTGTACATTATTAAAATGACTTAATTTAAAAAAAAAATCATTCTAGAGGCTAGATCTCTACTGCCAAAGTATACCTGTCAGAATTTTTTTACACCACAAAGATGGAAAACAAGCATACAGCCTGTCTGATGATAAAAAAGGTTACGGTAGCCTATAGTCGCCTGTGAAATCAGGGATGTCACATTGCCAACCTTCAAGAAACCTTCTTCTTCTTTTCATTTAAGAGTTTCCCCTTGTCGGTGCAACTGATTCATGCATCTTCTTCCAGCCAGCTCTATCCTAGGCCATATCCTTGACCTCCCTATACGACGTGACACCTAGTGTTTCTTTTATCCGTCCCATGTAGTTATTCCTCGGTCTCCTCTTCCTCTTTTGCCCTCTATTTTTCCTTCTACTATGCTCTTAAAAAAATCGTCATGTCGTATAAGACAGCCTAGCATTTTGCCTCTTCTATTCTCTATTATTTTAATTAGTGTTCTTTTCTCGTTCACTCTTTTCAGGACTTCCAGGACTTCCTAACGAACGAGGAAGTTCTAATAAGAAACCTTACGCCCTTTTTGAATAACCCCATGCTGTAGTCTCTAGGGAAAGCCTCGACTGAAAGTTCATTTCACAACCTGAGTACTAGCGGCTTGTTCCTTCAATATTGCATAGAAATAATTAGTTACTTCAAAATAGAAATTCGAAAATGTCGGTATTTCAATCTGCGATTAAAGGCTGTATAAATTATTATCGAATTAATGTAATTGTCGGATATTATAAGCAAATTACCTGCTTGATTGAACTGATCGTGCTTATCTCGTTAATCAATCATCGAAACTGGCACACACTTTCTTTACGTGAAACTTCATATTTTTATTATAGGACAAGAGCTGGTGACCAAAACGTGACATGCTATAATTATTTATTTATCTATATTTAAAATAATTAAAACAGATTATCCAAATATAGATTTTATTAAAAAAGATAAACAGTCATGGTATATAATACTAACTTGAAATCTCCTTTGAAATTTTTTGCCCTTCTTTATTACATTTTTGTTCTTTCGTATTTTGGTAATTGTATAATGATAAAAAGTCCGTAAAAGCATCATTCATCATCATCTTTGTGAAAACTACTAAGTTAATATAACTACTTATTGTTAATTAAGTTAAAATACTATATATAACACGTAACACGTGTGGCCCTGGCTTAGAATGACACCCCATGTTTGGGCAGCAGCGCCCCTTTTAAAATATCATTAAAGCTTAACTGCGGTTGCTAACCAGCCTGCCAAACTTGGCAACTACTGGCAAAATCCCTCAAGGGGAGGTATATATTCACCATTGGTACAGTTGACAACTGATATAAATGAATGATGAAAATTGAATTATTATTGAAACAACAGTATGTTAGTACATTTTAAAAGGAGATCAATCAAAAAATAAATATTTGTTTTATTATAAATTTATGAATGTCTTCTATGGAAGTTTATAAAGTACTGCTACAAATATCCGTATAAGTTTTAAATCTTGGTCTCTCTGCCTACGATCAATTTCGTGGATATTTTTGTTGATCGACGTTTAATGGTATTAAATTCGCGTGAAACAAACTCCAATGGCCGCCGAGCGTCCGAGCGTGGCACCGGCACCTAATGTGAATCGCTTGATTGCATATTAGCCTCACGGTGTTCTTAATTACCATTGAGAAGCATGGAATTAAATTTTTTTTTGCGGATTTCACACATGTGGGTACATCATCAATGTTTCAGTTAATATCATTATTATTAATTACTGGGCTCGTGCAAATATGTTCTTTACCAGTTCTATGTTTGTTACCACTGGGAGACTGTACAAATTTCATTTGCTTGGACACCTCTGTCCATTGTTTCTACTATGAAGCAGTTGTATTTGCATGGCTGTATTTCGGTTTGAAGGGTGGGATATGGCAGTTAATTTACAGGGTACCAAGGAATAACACCTGAGTCCTCAGAAATGGCAACGCATGGGGGTTATCATGGGCGAAACAGTATACTCTGTTATGTCCATGGTACTGCTCATGTCTATAGGCGACGGTTACCACTTTCCATCAGGTGGACCGTCAGCTTGTTTGCTATTCTAAGTGGCATAAAAACAAATGTTCTTTTCATCGCTCTATGTCGTTTTGTTCATCTCATATATTTGTTTACGAAAGAAAGATATAATTCTTTCACATAATCCATTCATTGTTCTTTGATATGACTCTCCGACTCCCCTTAATTTCATCTCTCCTTAACACGTAACTTCCATTATTGTCAACCAGGTATATTTCTTCGAACATTACTGACATTTATTCTAAATTATTATTCAGTATTAAAAAACACCCTTAAGAAATAAATCGTGAAAAATTAATCTAAGACTTGATATGATAGAATGTATTCTATCCTGTGTATTGGATTCTAATAAGCTCGATATAGCAAGTGGAATGTTTTACATGTACAATATTTATTACTACAATAATAATTGAAATATACTTGTTACTCCTATCTATTTGGGATATTATTTTAATGCAGAAAATTTCATATAAAGAATTTATTATAAAATTAAATTTAATGAAGTCTTTTATTTTCTTTCAAATACACAAGTCTCGTCTTATTAGCTACAAATGGAGTCCGTAGCAGCAGCCATTCATTCGGGAGCGCGACATGCCAGCCGGACCATTGTGGAAGTCTGTACATTTATTATATTACATTCGGCGCTTGCGCATCCCGTCATCGCAAATTTGTATCCTGATCCCATTTTCGTTTTGTAACACAATAAAAAAATAAATAATGTAATACCAATTTAAATAATATCCAACTACCAATTACACCATATGGGAACGAACCTCAAAATCATTTTTTATAGACAGTCGACTTATTTTTCTTCCAACCGTCTACTATATTACAGCTCGAGTAAAACCAACTGGCCATCTTGTTGAACAGATTAATCTCGAAGAAACTACAGTGTTCGAGAGTAATAAATGTGCTGAAGCAAGCAAGATATTATTAACTGGCTCCTTTACAAGGGCGGGACGGAGCGAGCCGACTACCGGCTAGCGAAATTGTCGACACATTTGCTACTGGGTTTCGGGAGAAAATTGCCTCTAATGCAGTGTTTAGCGACCGCCAATGCGACGGTAGCGTGCTCGTTAAATTTAACAACCAACATTTTGTTATTATTATTTTTTTATTTTTTTATACGACTTAGAATGGCAAACAAGCTGACGGCCTACCTGATGGAAAGTGGTAACCGTCGCCTATACACATGAGCAGTACCATGGACATAACAGTACACACACATACTGCTTCGCCCATGATACCCCCTTGCGTTGCCATTCCTGAGGACTCAAGTGTTATTCCTCTGTACCCAGTAAACTCACGCCATATCCCACCCTTCAAACCGAAACACAACCATGCAAACACAACTGCTTGACGGTAAAAACACGAATGGGACAGAGGTACCCAAGCAATCGAATTTTGTACAAAGTCTCCCTCTGGTATTACATTTATTATTTCAGCCGTTAACTGTCCACTGCTGGACGTAAGCCTTTCCTCTATAAGGGGAGTTTTACCAGTAGTTACCACGTTTGACAGGCGGGTTGGTAACCGCAGTTAGACTTTTAGAGATGTTTTAAGAGGGACGCTACTGCCCATCCCTCGCGTTCTCTTAGTCGTCTCTGACGACACCGGGACACACACGGCGATTATTAACATTTTCTAGTCATATTTCCTTTACAGGTAAAATAAACTGGATCTATAATAAGCGAGCGTACCCTTACAATGTTACGAATTATTTTTACCGTTCCCAAAAGCAATATAGTTGGTCAGTTTCATTTAAAAGAGTAAGCTAAGACCATGTTCGTCATATTTCAAATACCAATAAAGCACAAAGAAACGTGAATGAAATGTCTGCACCCACCATTCAGTGTTCATGACATTCTTGTTGGTCAATTGAGGATTTTGCACCTTGATGGTTAGAGTTGAGAGTTTATATTTGAACGAAAGATGCGTTTGATAGATGGTCTAGGCAACGCAGCGTCTCAATAGCAACACAAACATAGAGGTGCATAAAAACAACACTCGAGGCTCGGTGGACGGCTACTAGGCGCGCAGGCCGCGGCAGAGGTGGCCGGTAGCGACCGGTCCAGGTAATGATACCACTGCCTTTTAGGGCGCGTGTTATGATGCATGCTGGAAACAGTTGGATGCGCACTTTATTGCAGTAAATTTTTTACCACTATTAGAATAATGATTATGTTTCGTATTGGAACGTATAAGCTAATTTATGCAGTAGGGAGATGATTAAGTTTTCTCATGTCATCTCATTTAGTATTTATTTGTCTTTTAAATTTAAACAAGTATTTATAAAGAATTAATTAGACTACACATGATTATGATACAACTAACTTTATTAAAATAAATGAAAAAAAGAAATAAATAAATTTATTAGTTGACGCCAATAATTTTAGTTATTCTAACGTAATTCAAACTCAATAACTTAAAATTATAGAAAAAAAATCTTAGTATAATTTTTACTCTTTACTTAGTTTCAATATAGTATTTTATACTAAAGTTAAAATGATTTTATTTAACTGAACTGTCTTATGAGAAATTCAAAGTGAAGGTATAGACAGATAAGTCTCTACTTGGAATGTTAATTTGTTTTATTTGCTTCTAAAAGTTATTGTTGTTTCTGCCTACCCTAATGGGAAACAGGCGTGACAGATATGTATGTATGTAAGTTATTTTATTAAAGACCAGATCCATATAATTCTCACGTACCGGCCCTTGACCAGCCTGTTTGTCCACTCTCATTAAGATCGCGCTAGTACTTACAACTGCGTTTTTCCATCGACAACTGACATTTTACAATGAGACAACGAGATCTCCACGCAATTCCTGCGGCCCTGGTAACCAAGCACTGTCTAGGACTAGTTACGATCATAGATAGATAAGCTATTTTGCCATCCGTCCATCCAATATGTATGTAACTTGATGAGAGACGACCTTCATTTATTGAAGATAGTAGTGAAGTGTTCGTTACGTCACTGGTTTCTAGGTATCTCGTAATGGTGCGGTTTCCTGTAGTAGAATTTACTATTTATAATGGGATACCTATTTAATATTGCATATTATTTCATAATCAAAGTTGGTATTTTTATAAGGAATTTAAAATATATACCACGTTTTATATAATAATTGCAGAATTTAATTACGTTTGATTTTATAATGATAATTAAATAGTTTTAGAGAATTTTAGTATTTAATAATAAAAAAAAAATGTCTACGTGCCTCCTCGTTGACATACCGGTTTAAATACCAGCTGATCTTGAGGGCCAAGGTTCTATACCGTTATCGTATAAACTTACTTTACTTATTTTACTAACTTAAAAATAGATCTAATAAAAAATTTAAAAAAATATATATATTAGACACAAACTAAGTTCTTCTAATGATGCTTTTATATCTTTGTGAATGTTTTTAAGACATTAATCTATAATTGAATTTCAAATTATCTCTAACAAAGTACTTAAATCGAGCACTAAACATAAGGTCTAAAATTGTAAATCAAGTAGGTTAACATAATCTTACATGTATTTATAATATCAAGGATGAATTACGTCAATTGAAAATGCACTTTAAAAGGTAAAGACAAGAAGTAGGCAAGCAATACATTGTGTGAACACACACCAGCCTCCCACACACCTGCTTATCTCGCTATCAGTGTAGGAGTGGATATCGGGAATCGAACCGGCTATCTACCGCTACCGGCGCTCAAATGCATTTCCCTTGTTATGCTTAATAAGTCTTGTCTTTGGAATCTAACCTTGGTTTCTGATACGACCAACTGTATGGGTAATATTTTCTTATTAGAACCCACTTGACCATAGATTGTGAGTTTTTTACTGGTGTCCCAGGACAGTTGAAAACCAGTTGGTTTATTAACGGTAGTTTATATATACAATGCCATATAAGAATGTCATATACGATAATGAAAGTCAAAAATCACCTGTTGTCGTAATTACTGCGAGCACACTTAAAATTTACACCTTTTTTTATTTAGGTTAAGTAGGTACACCATAGACGCGTATCATTAAATTAGTAAAATTAATTAGCGTACTTTTTACGAAATGTAAATTTACATTTTCATTTATATATTTGTTCTAAAAACTTTATTCTTTATTTAAGCTATATTTTTTATAAAGTATATAGCTAATTTTTTTTATATTTTGTAGTGATTGAGATTCAAGCAATGTGCATAGAAGACAGACAGATATGCAAGAATTAATAAAACAGAAGCAAAGCCCTGTTATCAAGGAATCGCTGGAACGCGGCGCCTGCGCACCTAACCCGCTAATTACACGTACAAAAGGAACGTCTCTATGGCGCTAACTCGTGACCCACCATCAGATCTTCGTGGGCTGATGCACGATTTTTGAGGGCATTTGGTTTATGGGTTTTAGTTTCTCTCAATCTTTTTGGAAAACAGATGTTGATTATTTTTTATGCATGTGTTATTGGGTGTCTTCTTAGATTTAAATGGAAAATATATTTGTTTTATATATTTACTTATTTATAGGATCGCAAACGTAAAAAAAAAACAATTATAAAACAAATATTTTAATAGAAGGAAACTGTACAAAAGTCGTCTGCTTGGACACTTCCATCCTATTCGTATTTCTGCCGTAAAGCAGTTGTGTTTGCATAACTGTGTTTTGGTTTGAAGAGTGGAACTACAGGGTACAGAGGCATTATACTTTACTTCTCAGGAATAGCAACGTATGAGTTGTATCATAAGGTATGGTGAACTTTTTATATCCATGATACTGTTCATGTTCAAAGGCGATGGTTACCATCAGGTGGGCCGTCAGCTTGTTTGCCGTGCTAAGTTGTAGAAAAAAATAGTATAATGTATTTATTGTGCTAGTAGATTAGGGCTAAGTTTTATTTGTTTTTCTTTAATAAAATATAGTATAAAAGGCATGCTACGAGCATTCTTTCTTACTTTTACATTTTACACGCTTGTGTATCGTCAAACAGAATTAAATTACTACATGCAATTAAAATAAATCGACTTGATTTAAATACTTATTGGATAATTCTAGTCCCAAATTTGGGCCTTAGTATCTAATTATAAATAGTTCACTGACATGGCTCCAGGAATTCCGTTTCTGGTCCATTATGCGTTTTATATTTTCTCTTCACACAATGCATTCTGATTCGAGAAACAGGCGATTGTTAAGCAAATTACTACGGTATTTATTTCAGTTGACCTTCACCTTGACACTGACTTGTAACTTGTGTCACCTCAAGATTATCGTTCCCATTTGACGTTAAGTGTATTTTTTATTAAGTACTCCAATTGAACTTTGTAGCAAACAGTTTATATATATATTTTTTTTATACAACTTAAAGTGGCAAACAAGCTGACGGCCCACCTGATGGAAAGTGGCAACCCTCGCCTACAGACATGAGCAGTACCATGGACATAACAGAGTATACTGTTTCGCCCATGATACCCCGCATGCGTTGCCATTCCAGAGGATTTAGGTGTTATTCATCTGTACCCAGTAAATTCACGCCATATCCCACCCTTCAAACCGAAACACAGCCATGCGAACACAGCTGCTTCACAGTTGAAACACGGATGGGACAGAGGTACCCAAGCAGTCGACTTTTATACAAATCTATAAGAATAGATTCCTTATTAGCAAAGAGTTCTACTACTAGATTTTCTTATAGGAATTTCTGTTTCTTTCTATTGTTGTATTAGTTTTTTTTTTTGTGATTCATTTATTTTTATATTTCATTAGTAAAGTATAATTTTGTTTATTGTTATTACAATGTTAAATATCTTAAGCTCTAAAATAAAATAATACATACATATCTGTGACGCCTGTCTCCCATTAGGGTAGGCAGAAACAATGGAACGCCAAATGCTTCGATTTAAACAAACCTCTTTCGCTTCCTCCACATTCATCAATCTTTTCATACACGCTCGCCGGTTACGGGTACTTTTAATTTGGCCCTTCTTCAGCACGTCGCCTATTTGGTCGACATACGTCCGTCTAGGGCGGCCCCTACCGACATCTCCATTCATTCTTGCTCGATAAATCTCTTTCGTAATTCTTCTTTCATCCATCCTCTCCAAATGACCAAACCAACCAATAAAATAATTTTAAATTAAATTTGTCTTCAAAATTCGCATCTTGTATACCTAATAACGATAACGAAAATACAAAATATGGACATTTTACATTTTAATACTGTATGTATCTTACGTAATGTCCCATATAGATCCCGGAATATAATGGAGTTAACGCTTCAAACCACTTCAGCAAACGGTTGCCACCAATTTGTGGTAATGAAGTTTTAAAAATACTCAACAACATATGGTGTTTGCCGGTACGGAACGTAAACATTGGATTTTATTATATAATTTTAGTTAAGGCACCGATCCACTGAAATATTTCTCACACAGCCTCGTAATAAGATTCCGGTACTTGGTAGATATTTGTGTGTGCCGCGCTGCGATCCAGGCCACTCCTAATTGCTGCCATAAATCTACTGCCCGATTGATCTACCGGAGGATTATTGCTACATTTAAAAACCAGTCAAGTATTAAGGAACTCGAATATGCTATCACAAAGGAACGATTTACGGTCAAAAAACCACGCTACCTGGTAATTGTTATACTGCTAACTTGTATAAAGGTAATGCCCTCTTCTGACAAATATTTCTACCCCGCATTTGTTGCACACGAAGATATTTTTTTTATGGGTCAAATAGTATGGTAACCCCGCCTGCGCTAACGGGATACGCTGGCGGGATACCAGTGAAGGGTGATAGATGAGAACGAAAACAGGCCAGTTAGCCCATCATGATGAATTCATCTGCAACCGGAATTACGCCTTTCAGATGTTTTAAGAAGGACACTGCTGCCAATCACTTGCCTTTACTTAGTCGCCTCTTACGACATCCACAGGAAAGCAAGGGGTTTTTTTTATAATGGGTGAAAATGGAATGGTAACCCCGCCTGTGCTAACTGGATATGCTGGTGGAGCACCAGTGATGGGTGGTCGTAGTGACACAAGGAATTAACAATGATAGTTTCCAGGGGGAACCGCGAGGAGGTCGACCTGGTTGGGTATATTGCTAGCAATGGGATTGTTAGTAATGACTAACAATCCCTTTCCCCGCTTACGCGAAGATTTTATACATAACTAAAGTACGAAACAAGTGACTATAATTTACAAGAAAAAAATCCAAACGTGAATTTTAAAACTTTAGTGAAACCTAAAAAATTAGTTCTAGGATTCATTTCCTAGATTTTTTTAATTCAGGAGTACCAGAATAATTATAATTCTCACATAAGAAGCCAATAATATTATTAATGACCTTAGCAATGTAACGGTGTGGCACTGACTCATCTTTCGATGATCGCTGGTTCAATCCTCCCATAAAACAAATATTTGTTAGCATGAATACGTCTGTGTTTATTAGTCTGGGTGTTTTTTCTATGTGTTATATGTGTATTTTGGGAAAAATTTGTACATAATTTTATCATACAACATTTTCAAATAATCTGTTACTCAAAGTTTGAGCTTAGATGATTTCCCGTAATATCAGATTTATTATAATATTGTATTTATTTTTATTTTGCAATAATTAAGTACTTTATTTTTAAGTTTTTTTTTTTTTTTTTTTTACAACACAGGGGGCAAACGAGCATGCGGCTCACCTGATGGTAAGTGACTACCGCCGCCCATGATCACCCACAACACCAGCGGCATTGCAGGTGTGCTGCCGGCCTTTCAAAAAGGAATATACTCTTTTCTTGAAGGTTATGTTGTCGTATCGGTTCGGAAATACTGCTGCTGGAAGTTGATTCCAAAGAATGGTTGTGCGTGGAAGAAAGTGCCTTGAAAAACGCACGGTGGAAGACCGCCACTCGTCCAGATGATTGGGATGAAACTTTAGTTTGTGGCGGGTTGTACGGTGGTGAAAATCAGCAGCAGGTATCAATCCGAACAATTCCTCAGAACACTCCCCATGATAAATTCGGTAGAAGATGCACAGAGATGCAACATCTCTGCGCAGTACTTTATATTTTACTCGATTTAATGTATTATATAATAAATTTTATATATGTGTAAGTATATTTGTTATTTATATATATTTGTTCGTTCCAATAATGTAATTTCCGTATGTATGTATATCAATAATTACTAGTACTGCATTCGAGTATTCTGACACTTCCTTATGGTTGACTGGGAGAGAATGCTTTTAGCATTAAGTCCGCCATGTACACATATTTGTACTAATGAATAAATAAAAATAAATAAATACAGATTTGTATGAATATTCAACTATAAACTAATAAGGTTAATTTGAAATCTAACAAGATTGAAGAATACATGTTTCTAATTGCATTATAAAATATAAACAATTACTTAGATTAAACTAAAGATTTTCTATTTATTTGTCTATTTCTGTTCTAAGAAATTAGAGAACGTACTCAAAATATTGAACTGTGTCAATTTGAAACCTTAATTAACATATCAAATTGATGAGAGTTTAGTTCCCAGTTGCGAGAAATTCTTAAACTTCTTGCCATTAATACATTTTCATTGTTTGAAAACACACATATATATATATATATATATATATATATATATATATATATATATATATGTTTTCTATTCTTACCTTGTGGTTTTTTTTATTGGATGAAAATGGAATGGTAACCCCGCCTGCGCTAACGGGATACGCTGGCGGGGCACCAGTGAAGGGTGATAGATGAGAATGAAAACAGGCCAGTTAGCCCATCATGATGAATTCATCTGAAATTAATCATGATAGTTTCCAGGGGGAACCGCGAGGGGGCGACCTGGTTGGGTATATTGCTAGCAATGGAATTAGTCTCCATTACTAACAATCCCTTTCCCCCCCTTACCTTGTGGTTAGTTGGTAGAGAATGAAAAATGCCATATGATACTAAGCTCGCTATTTGTTAAAATTTTATTGCTCAGTATATAATAAATAAATTATACACATAATTTTTCGACTGACGAGAAGCGATGACGAATCCTTCTTATCATTGAATCTGATAATCGTGTAATTTTCTTGATCCCCGTATAACTTAGAGTCAGACCAAAGACAATATAGATATTTTTGTTCTATATCGAGGAACAGACCCGCAACTACATCGTACAATGTCCCTGCACTGCAATCTTAGTTAATTAAAAATTTCAAAGTTTAACATTTATTTTTGAATTTTTAATTAAGAAAAAAATCAACCTAATAACTTCAAACTACATAAATAATGGTCTAAATGAACGTTAAAACAAAAACAAAAGTAAAGATTAGGAGCCAAAAGTCCCAGTTACCGTTGCGTATCACGAGCACGCAGTCCGGTAGCTTAATTTATGCAGTGTCTCTTGTAAGGGATCGGCCGACAAAAAGAGAATAAGTCGGAATCGTATGAACACTTATCGGCGAGGGCCGATATCCGATGTACCGCTTAGGAGTTCACTTAAATTATGTTGTCCCCGGTACACGGGACTTCAATTATTACTTTGGTTTATGTAACAGCCGGTATTTTATTGATTGGAAATCACAACTCGACGTGTTATCTTCGAGATATCTATGTCGACGCTGTGGTTGTATCTAATTATCGAAAAGAAGAGCTCTTCTATCTAGTACATTAGCTTTGTTTATAAAACATACGCAGTTAATTAACGAGCCTCGTCATGTATTTCCAATGGATATGGCGTTATCAGATTTATAGATTTATTTTTTTATTCGTCTTAGAATGGCAAACAGGTTGACGGGTCACTTGATGGATAGTGACAAACGTCACTTCTAAATGTGGACATTTCCATTTGTAAGGACTAGTGTTATGTACTACTATATCGGGTATATATTAGTCTTGCGATCCCGGCGTAAAATGGACCACCCGTTCCTTTTCAGTTGAGTCCTCAGGAATGGCAACGCTTGGAGGGTATCATGGGCGAAACAGTATACTCTGTTATGTCCATGGTACTGCTCATGTCTATAGGCGACGGTTAGCAATTTCCATCAGGTGGGCCGTATGCTTGTTTGTCACCTCAGTGGTATAAAAAAAAAGATTGAAAGATAGTTTTTTTTTAAAGCTAAGAGGTTTGCTTGCATAATGTGTTTCAATTGAAAGGGTAATATAACATTATTGGATAATCTAACTCAAGGTTTTCTTGTTACTAGGGTCCGGAAGGTACGATTGATACCTTTAGTGTTTCAAACGTTTATTGGCCTGAAAATTACATATTTTATGACGACGAATGGTTATTTTCTCCCTTTGAAGACTGTATAAAAGATATCTACATAGGTATTTCTGTTCCCCTAGTGTTTCTTACGTAAAGCAGCTGGTTTTAAATGGATTTTTTTTCAGTTTGTAACATGGGATATGACAGTAAAATTACAGGAACGGGTACATAACACCTCAGCCCACAGGAATTTCTCACATTAACATTAGCATTCCATAATAGTGCTAGTGTCTATGGGCTACGTGTACCATCGTCTATTATGTGGATCGCCAGTTTATTTGCCATTTCAAATGCCATAAAAAATAAATAAGTTGCCTTTAAAATCAATCATTGATATAAAAGCACTTTGATCGGTGCTGCGTGATGGCACGTTAGTAGCAGTATCACGCCGTCCGGCCACCAGAGGGCGGGACCGATAACTGCAGTGGCACTCACACGCACGTTTTAAGGCGCTAATGAACAGGTTAATTAGATGGAGTCCCGCTCTTAGTTCCTTATCGGACAACAGCCACCGTTGTGCACGAAAAATGCATCTCACCCAAATAGTAGATATTAAACACTGCTAAAATACACACAATTTTTTTATTAATACTGTAAAATTATTTGTATTTCATATATAATTAAATGTATATGTATGTGTGTATATATATAATAGCATATAAGTGTATATAATGAGTAGGGATATATATTTTACATTATTACATGTATCATATCTCTGTATTAAGAAATAATAGAATTTCATTGTGCCTCCGATCAAACTGTTTATAATTACTCCTCTCCATCCAAAGGTTGCCTGCAAGAGATCGCTCTTAGCGATAAGGTCGCCCATTGTTTTCTCATTGTGATTATTTCTTGTTATTGTTTATATTTATAATAAGTTTACTATTGTAATCTTTTGGAGGAAACATAAAAGAGTATCTATCTGTCTAGGGAAAAAGACCACGCGAACGATCGCCTAGCCGATGGTCGGACCAAGTGACCGCCGTTACGGGACTGTCAATTGCAGCTGCCCTGCGAGAGGCTGAAGACCGTGCAAAATGGAATAACATCATAAGAGAGGCAACATACACCTTTCAAGGACACGACCTTCAGTAATGAAGTGGACGAAGAGAGAGAGAGATCTATCTATCTATCTACTTTTTACCCGCTGGAGTCGCTTCTTGCAACACACACGGAAAAGAAAAGGATGGAAAAGTTAATAAGATTTCGCCCTCATCATTTAAATTTTATCATCTGTTTTCTGTTATGTACTGAATTGATGCATAGCTATATTGGCGATTTAATCGATTATTCGTATTAAAATCGAAATACGAACAATTTTGACGGGAGCCGTGCTCATTAGCGATGCTGCCGACTACCGGGCGAGCCGCGCCGCTCACATAAACTGCGCCTATCGCCGTGAACACTTCACTACACATACAGAGTGGGTACAAAAGTAATCATTAGTATTTATAATATGTGATGGATTTTTATTTTTTTACTTTGTTATTGCTAAATTTTTTTGTAATCCCTTACAACTGCAACTACTTTATTAATTAATCACTTATAGCCTATGTCCTTTTTTCTACATGTATTAGTATACCAAAGTTTATACAAATGATTTCATATAATAAATCTGCCATATTTTAATTTTAAAAATATAAAATTTGTGACAAACAAGCTTTATATTGAAAAAAAAAATTTACACTTAACAGAATTCAATATTTTCTTATTAGATTATTTTTTTATGAAAGTACCTATTTATGGTAGGGAACACTCGCTTTTTTATTATATTAGAATTTAAAAAAAAAATCTGGTATGATAAAAACTCATTTTTTTATACTACTTAGAATGGCAAACAAGCTGACGGCCCTCCTGATGTAAAGTGGTAACCGTCGCCTATAGACATGAGCAGTACCATGGACGTAACAGTTTATACTGTTTCGCCCATGATACCCCTCATGCGTTGCCATTCCTGAGGACTCAGGTGTTATTCCTCTTTACCCAGTAAATTCACGCCATATCCCACCCTTCAAACCGAAACACAGCCATGCAAACACAACTGCTTCACGGTAGAAACACGAATGGGACAGAGGTACCCAAGCAATCGACTTTTGTACAAAGTCTCCCTCAGGTAAAACATTTTATTAAACACTTTCCAATAATATGCATGAATACATTCACAAAATGTTAAGAACTAATACTTTCATCATTTATTACAGCTACCTGAAATAAATATTTTTTTTTAGATATAACAATAATTATATCTCATTAATCACAATTAATCCAAGTAATGGCAATAGTTTCACCCATACCACGTTGGATTCTAATATGATCGGTGAAATAGAAACACTTCAAGTGTTAGATTCACCATGACGGTAAAAATTTACTATCACATTGGAAATTACAGTTTTAAGCGTTTTTTTATACCATTGAGGTGGCAAACAAGCATACGAGGTTACCGTAGCCTATGAACACCTGCAATACCAAAGGTATTACGCGCGCGTTGCCAACCCTGAAGAAAACTCTTTACCCCCCTTTTGAAGAACCCCTTGCTGTAGTCTCTTGGGAAAACCTCGGCAGGGAGCTGATTCCATAACCTGAGTGTTCGTGGGAGAAAACATATCTGCGTATTAATTAATAAGTTTTTTATTAATTTTATTTTATTTATATGTAGAAATGAATTTGTAACATCCTGTGATACAATACGGTGGCAGAGCACTGCGGCGGCGGCTCGGCCGGTGTGTATCCCGCGGATTGAGTTAAATGCTTCCTTATCTTAGCCCCTAATGGCTTCGGGAACATGTCAATTCATCACTTGCATGTCTCACATGCTTTTATTTCTCTAAATAATATATTTCTTTTTGTTTTTATCTCTTTAGTTACCCACTGGCGTATGTAACAGAGGGACAGAAAAGCAGCACTGTTTCGACTGATTCATCTTTTTAAAGTAAATCAAATATTTATCAAGCAGTAATTACAGAAGCAAATATTTGAAATCGTAGTTGAATTTATTGATAAATATTAATATATCTTGTTTATAAACTATATGAATAAATGACAATGCAAATTAATATATTATATAATTTTTATTATGTAAACACTGGTCGTGTGGTCCCGGCATAAAATAGGCCATCCATGGCCACAAGGAAGTGTGGCCATCCATTCCCGTGGGTGACGTAAGAACCGACTAAAGAAGGGCGAGGAATAGGCAACAGCGTCCCTTTTAAAACATCTCTTAAGCCTGGCTGCGGTTGCCAATCCGTCTGCCAAGCGTAGCAACTACTGGGAAAACTCCCCAGGGGGAGGATTATATTCGGCAGTTGGCAGTTAAAGGCTGATGATGATGATGATGATGATTATGCAAGTAATACAATGGACGCAATTATAATAGCTTGTAAAAATACCATATGGCGACTTTATTACTGGAAACAAACTTTTTAAGGTACCTAAGCTAGAAATGACTGCTTTCAGAAATCTGTTTACAAAAATGTCACACGTGAATTCAATTACTTTTCTAATGTTTTTTTTTTTATAAATATGAATGAATAGACCAGTGGTGCTGTCAAATTATTCGAAAATTATGGTGTTGTATGTTGCATCAGCTGTTAACTACCAACTGCTGAATATAGCCTCCCCCATAAGGGGGTTGGCAGTAGTTTTCACGCTTGGCAGGCGAGTTGGCAACTGCAATTAGACTTTGGAGATGTTTTAAGAGGGACGCTGCTACTCATCTCTCCACCATAAGCTCTCTTAGTAGCCTCTTACGACACCCACGGAAAAGGACGGAGTGGCCTATTTCATGCCGAGATCTACATAGTAATGTAGTTAGATATAAATGGACAAGATTTTGGAGACGCGATACTTCCAAGATCATTTCTTCACACTCGACTTACACAAGGTACTTCGCTACTGTTTACGCAACGTATTATGTAAATCATTCGACGAAAGAAATCACGTGTAAAGTAATAATAAAGAGTTACTACAGTTTTCATTGGTCATTAATCGTCCATAAAATCTTTCGACCATAAATATTTGCGCATAAACGTTTTGTACATACGATATGAGTTAAGTTTTCACGGCTTCTGTTGACTAAAAAAAACAACAAAGAAGTGCAACGGAAGACCTTTCTAACTCGGTCGATAAGTGAGAAGCCGACAAAGGTATTAAGGCCTTTAGAAGGTATTATAAATCACTAGCTCAGATATCGTGGTACCACAATTAAGATGTCGGGAACACGACGACCGCGGCTACTCACGGACCGAATTAAGAAATATGTCACTGTTATACATGTCTCAGAGATATACTTTTTAATTTATTAAGTAAATAGCAACAGCTTCGCGTGATATTTTGCAATATAAATGTAGATGCTAGCGATTGATGGCGATAAGTGATTAGTGGTGGCGTGTAATTTTATTGTGGCTAAAGATCTACGCATATTTGTCGCCGTGTATCATGGGGTTTTTTTATACAACTTAGAATGGCAAACAAGCTAACGACCCGCCTGATGGAAAGTGGTCACCGTCGCCTATAGATATGAGCAGTGCCACGGACATAACAGAGTATACACAGTAAACACATTTAAAAAAAAAAAACTTAAAATCTTTTTAATTAATAAACAAAAAATTGGAATACCCAATAGGTACGTAGCGGAAATATTTATTGCCTGAATAACTGAATGTGACAGAAAGTGATCTCTGACTACCCCTCATCTAATGGTATCTGTTATTTATTTATTTAGAATATAATATCAAATGAAGGCGAATATAATGAACACATACAATGCAGTTTATTTATATATATATATTTTTTTTATATTGTAAATTTTTAATGAAAAGTTTCGCGACTTGTTGACAAGTTGGCCACAGCAGAATATCAGTGTTTTGCTCTTTTAAGGGCAAAGCAATAAACTGAGCTGTGACCATTTTGTGTTGCTATGGCACACGCATGAAGCAATGGTAACAAAGGAGATTGTTAGATTATATATTTTGTTTTTGTATTTTTTTTTTATTTGTGCTTTTTTTATTTTTATTCTTTTGTCTCTTTTGCTGTGTATGGTTTTTTTATTGTAATTTGTGTGCTGTAAGTAATGTAAATAAATTGTCTATCTATCTATCTATCTATACTGTTTCGCCCATGATACCCCCCATGCGTTGCCATTCCTGAGGACTCAGATGTTATTCCTCTGTACCCAGTAAATTCACGCCATATCCCATCCTTTAAACCGAAACACAGCCATGCAAACAAAACTGCTTCACGGTTGAAACACGAATGGGACAGAGGTGCCCAAGCAATCGACTTTTTGACACTTCCACTGTACAGTTGGTACTGACACGCGGACGGTCATAAATGCATTCTATTTTTATTAGTTAGCAGCACAGAACCCTAAAGTATCTCCGGCTCTGGAGAGGAAACTATTTCGCGGGCCGCAAAATGGAACAAATAAGAAGCCTCTCGATAACAACACTCGAGAATCGATTTCGAGAGTAACCATTTAATTATTTTATCGATAATCTCGCATCGAGTGGCCAGTAACAAAATAAGAGGAGCGTGGAGTAATCGTCGCTTAGTCCGACGCCCAGTAGCCGCCGGCGGTTGCGGCCGATTTTATCGTCTCATAACAGACTCGATTTATAAGTATCGATTATACGTATCGATCGCTCGCTATGCGCTCGCGGTCATTTGGCGCGTTTTTTCGCCGGCCGTTGCGTTGTCTGTCTGTACAAGAACATGTTTTCGTAATAACGATTCTGTTCACTAATTAGTTTATATACTTTATCTTTATTTTTGGAAATTATAAATACACACACACATACACTCAGGCTGCGTAAATATAGAGAAATGTTATTCTCCTACACCCATTGAATTACGAGTGTATGAGTGTGCGTTTAGATAATGAATATTCCAAAAATCATAGCACTGTACTCAAAAGTAAATCCCCTAACATTTGTGAATTTTTAGTAACTCTCCCACAAATCTCCAAAACACTAAACGAACTAAAATAATCGTAAGTAGTATGTATATTGAATAATTCAAATTCAAACTTCTTTAGTAATAAGTAAACTGTTTTTTTTTCTTTTTCATCATCCATCATCATCATCATCTATACTCCTGCTGAGTATATTCTATAATCTGCTAAATATGGTAGAACAAGAAGAAATCTTTGATGAAAAAATAAAAAATATAGATCTTTCCTATATTTTGCTAAATTATGTCATCGTACTCAAAGAACACTTTATTCGAATAAAATCAACTAAATGGTTGTTTAAATACGTATCATTGTAAAGAGTAGAATTACGTAAAAGACCTATGTCTTTGTACAAATACAATATTTGATCGCATCTCCCTTCAAAAGTAGAATCAATGTAACAAACTTACCTTTATACCTTTCCACGTATTCCACTGCCACTCTCGTTAATGTAACATAACGCAAGATTCAATTAAAGTTTGACATGTACACCGCATAAAGTGTACATGTTATGTTCTCTGTGGATTATCACGTCTGAACACCGGGCCGTTTGTCCGCAGTTTTATTGGATTCGGATAAAGCTCCTGATGAGATCTCGATTACGGACTCAACATTTTTGCCTGTCAGCCGCGCGGAGTTTTATAGAGCAGTTCATGTCTTGAGTTTGTGATTTCTACAAACGATTAGATGTGTCCTATAAAGATATGATAGAATAAAATAAATAAATATGCTTCATTCACCATTTTTTTTTTGATACATAACATAATCGTGATTTGAAGATTGCATTGCATTATCTTAACGTGAAACGAGAGTTGGAATACCTACTTATATATTTTTTTATACAACTTAGAATGGCAAACAAGCTAACGGCCCACCTGATGGAAAGTGGTAACCGTCGCCTATAGACGTGAGCAGTACCATGGACATAACAGAGCATACTGTTTCGCCCATGATACCCCCCAAGCGTTACCATTCCTCTGTACCCAGTAAATTCACGCCATATCCTACCCTTCAAACCGAAACACAGCCATGCAAACACAACTGCTTCACGGTAGAAACACGAATGGGACAGAGGTACCCAAGCAATTAGACTTTTGTACAAAGTCTCCCTCTGGTAAAAGGTATTTGCCTGATACTATTAATATTATTGGATATATCATTTCGCCAAGCATCATCATCATGTCAGACTTTAACTGTCCACTATTGAACAGAAGCCTCGCCCATGAGCGGTCTTGCTAGTAGTTGCCACACTTATCAGGCGGATTGGCAACCAACCCATGCATCGCCAAGCATATTGGGATTTAATTTATATATTTAAAGCTGTATTGACCAAAACGTAGTTGAAACATAGTACAAATATGTGGGAATAAATTATCCAACCTTTGGAATATGCAGAGATGCTCGAAGGTGACAAAAAGTATCTTATCAAGGCAGGGTCGAGCCTACCGCTATCACTCAGATTAGTAATGTTTGTTAACCATGTTTTCAATTGCTAAAGAGTAAGTGAGATATTTTATATATATATAGACTAAAACGAGTACTATTGGAGAAAAAAATAAAGGAGAACATAACTATCGGTAGTATCTGATCCTCAATATGATATTTTACTTATGTGTGTATGTATGTGTGTGTATATGTATATGTGTATGTATGTGTATGTGTGTATGTATGTATGTATGTATATGTGTGTGTGTATGTATGTGTGTGTATATATATATTAGTATTTTTTTTAACTAGTATCAAGAAATAATTCTTGTAAAAAGTAATGTACAGTGGTACCCTGCACTTTGGTTGTTTTGTAAGAGAGGGACTGGCTGAAAACCAGCGCTGTGCAGCTGTTCACATTGCGCTGGGACACTCACAGCATCCGCTGAGCCGGTTCCTTTTGCCGGATGTGGGACACTTTTTGTAGATCACACATAATAACACAATTATAAATCTTATGTTGTTTTATGTATTATCTATTCTTATGTACATGTTGTGTGTGATTAGTAACAAACAAATAAACGATCTATCTATCTATCTATCTATCTATCTATATGTCATTTATATTTTATATTGTAAGTTTACTGGCAATAAATGTTTCTATTCTAATTCTATTCTAATATTTTAATTAACACAAAATTTTTGGAGTCGTCTAAACTCAAACAAACGACCTTTGAAAATACTATGACACAGTGATAATAATGGTAAGTGACAGTGGTAATAGACGACAAATGTCTCTGACTCCCCCATTAGGAATTATAGTCTTGTGTATATTTTTACTGGTAATAGTTAAGTAAAAGCACTTCCTAATTTACATATTCGTGTGACGCAACACTCAAAAGAATTCGGTGGCATTGTTCATAAATGTGACGGACCGTTCACGGATGTTTTCCAAAACACAAAACAGCCAGTGTCATCGGCGAGACGAGAAAATAAAACTTCTGGAAAGTCCATTGACGGACTGTATTGTGTGGCCGCGCCGTCCGCTATACACCCACTGTTTTGTTATATTATACAATTTGCATAATTTAACCCTTCATCCGAATGGTTGGACATATTGGACAAAGTCATCTTTATTGCAGCACGAAATAATAAAAAAAAAAAACCAAGATGTTTTCAAATCATTTTTTTCGGTGAAAGCCGGACCTGTATGTAAATAGATCATAACATAAATACAGTATGTTTACTATTTGTATACATTTTTTTTTTACTAAATGAAGCCTATTAGTGAATATATGTAAATGTCGATTTGATATACATCTCGTCTCGGTGAATTAGATGAAGATTTGTTACGCTATTATAGTGTTTATCGCCTCGTTATAAGGGCCACGGGTTTTCGCGTGAGCTATGCCAATGCTAATGTATTAAAATGAGTCGAGTTTAATGAAGGCGTTGAATCAAATGTTGACAAGTGTATGACGCGTCAACGGCTCATTTCTTAGAGCTGTAACAATTTATTAAAATGAATTGATACTGTGTGATAGTGCATTTTGTTTTCCATTTTTATAGACAATAATAAATAAAAGAGCATGCAGTTAGACGACCACTATTAGTACTTGTATGATAATGTTAAGGGTTTCCATGTTACCGTGTGTATGAAAACCTCTGACATGGCTTACCAGACTACAACTGTAACTAAGTCCACATTTATAATAAATAAGTGTCACACTATGTTACCATTCGACTGGTCCTCAAGCTAGGAAACCCTCTGATATGAGGAGTCTGGTTTTTAGTCAGGCTTCAGGTACATTTGCGGTACAATACAACATCCAAACCCGAGCCATTTCAAACAAGTTAATTTTCTTAATTAGCCCGATCGGGAATCGAATCAAGGACCTCATTTATACCGTAACAAGCACTGCGGTATAGGAGTCATCAAATTTCTGCAACTTTATAATTATAATATTTTTTATATGAATAAACTTTAAACATAAATTATTTCATATTTTATTAAAATTATCAATATCAATAGATTTATACGAGAAAGAAATTAAAGAAAATGGCAATTCTTGAATTTTTTTTTATTCTAATTATGAATCGTAATAATTTTTACGTCCCTAAATTTTTTATTCCTAAACACAAATAGTAGAATAATAAATTCAGGGTTTTGCTGGAAGAGAACTCTTACATAGTCAAGCGCATCATTTGTACATGTTTATTTAAAATAAATTATAACATGTACAATAAAATATATAAATAAATAAATAAATAACATTATGCAATAGTTTATTAAAATGTTCAAAAAGAACGTTCTAAAAATTATTACCTCGCCAAACATCCTGTACTCTAAGACCTATTAAAGTTTACGACGTGTTTTTGCTAACTCTTTCCTATTGTCCGTCTGTTGCCACATTACTCCGTAACTCACAATGTTGTCACACTATTTATTTATTTATTTTGGTATCGGCAAAAACTGGAGCAAAGTGCGCGCTTTAAAAAAAAAAGTACCGCCGCATTTCTGGTCGAGATAAAAAAGGGTTGAGTAACTAATTGTTGTGCCTATTTATGTTTGCGTAGGGCGCAGGGCAGTGCTGTTCATATTACATCGGAGGTAAAGGAACCATTATAATAATTACTTTAAAAAAAATTGTTCATTTATTGGAATAATATTTTTTTGAAAAAGAGAATAGATACCGTTCGTTTCTCTGCATAGAAGTTATATTTTTGATGCAATTTCAAATAACAATCGAGTTGATGGTGTATTTGGTAGAAAGTAGTGCCCGTCATGTATATAGTAGAACAGCACCTTACGCTCATAATAAAAATACACTGTGACGTCTTTTTTTATACAACTTAGAATGACAAACAAGCTGACGGCCCACCTGATGAAAAATGGTAACCGTCGCCTTACCTTTGTTAGACATGAACAGTACCATGGACATAACAGAGTATACTGTTACATGATACCCTCATGCGTTGCCATTCCTGAGGACTCAGGTTTTATTCCTCTGCGTTCCCTGTAAATTCACGCCATATCACACCCTTCAAACCGAAAGGTAGAAACACGAATGGGACAGAGGTACCCAAGCAATCGACTTTTGTATAAAGTCCCCCCAATCTCAAAATATGGATATTACTTATCAGTTATGCTGGACCGATTTGGGTAAAACTTTTTGCTACGATATCATGTCAGTTCTGTATTAATTCAGTTACAATTAAAATGAATGAGTGATATTTTTTTTTTAATTTTACCATTGTAATACACTTTATGGTATAAAAATTTTCACTAGATTTGGCATCCTTACTCCTCCCAGTTTCTTCAAGATGTTTTTCATTCTACTTTTGAGTTAATCTCTTTTCAAATCGTTTATTCGCCTTACTTACTTACTTAAATACATATATGTATTTATATGTTACAAAAATTATATGTTAATTAGCTTAACTTTTATGTATTTAATTATTATTTGATTAAATTATATGATACCCTTGCTATGTCTTAACAATTAATACATATTCCATAAATTAGTAACAAAAAATAATAAAATTTAATTAATGAAAATATGTATTATAAAAATAAATATGTTGAATTAATTATATTTAAACAAAACAAAAAAATATATAATGCGTGATGTATTTATAGCTTGGAATGTAATTTATGATTTATTAAAAATCATGTTCCACAATCATGTAAAGTCATTTTTATTTAATAAAAAAAATATTTAAAATGTTACATTATATAGTTATATAATTACAGTATATAATTAATTAATTCTTATTATATAGTACTTTTTTATGAAATGAAATACTCTCAATAAAGCGTTACGCATGAAACAGTTATTTTGACGTTTGTAAATTGCTTAATTGTTAAAAAGCATAACGAGAGCTCCAGTTAATTGAGAGACAATGCCTCCGAACTCCGGACAGTAGTGTTTATGGTGGCCACTTTAAAAAAAAAAAACATAACGGTAGTATTTTTTAACGTATTTCTTAGACTCAACCCTATCGAGAAATGCCGTTACACCGTACAAAGGAACGCTCACAACTGATAGATTATGCAAAAATCGTACTGGCTCTTCCTTTTCAATGTATCAATTCCCATGCTCTTATAAAGGATCTCAACAGCAATCGATATTCACAATGATGACACCTTGTTTGAATATTCAGATCTTTCCCATGAAACTCTTTCAATCGGCCCAAAGGGTCGGTCGCCTAGGGTGATGCGTCTATAGGCAAATTCGATTATCTCGCAGCATTCTCACGCACATCCCGCGGGACGGCGATAAATCTTTGCATATGGTCCATAATAAAAAAATACTATTAAAAAAGGACTATCTATGCGCGACCCCGACTCAATATGCATAAGAAAGGAACCGTACACACCCAAATTATACGCCAAGGTGACAAGTGCTGGCGTTCCATCAAGTATCACGATTCTCGACCCCCGTGTTCGCAACAATAAACACAACGCTTTATGTGCGCTTGCGATTTTTTTTCTCTATACCTGTTGTAACCCTTCGCCGACGTGGGGACAGTTTATTTGCATTTTTTTATATTATTCCTTTTCAAATAGTATCTTAACCCCATTCAGTAATGTCAGGGGTTAGGTTGCACTTAATATTCAAAAAGGGCAGGTACATTTCTCTTAATATTCTCGCATAAATTATAGTCAGGTACATTTTGGTCTATTGTGCATCGCGGTGGGGTTGCATAGTGAAGTGTGCTAACTTCAGCTTTCGTGATTTGCAATTTTATATTGTATTCGAGCGTGCATTGAGTCGCATTTATATTTGGACGCCAGTTCAACTTTGATTTTTGAACCGCGATGTGAGCGGATCTACGACATCCACTTCCTGAATGGTTTAACCCGTTTCCTTTGAGAGAATTTATGCAAAAAAGTTTTTACCCATCCTATTTTTTATTTCAATAAAATTTAGGGGCAATGCACATTATGCAAATGAATGCATAAATTTTAATACGACACACATGGGTCGGTATTTGTAAAATCATCTCTCTCTTATTGTTAATAAAATATATTTTGCGTTGGCATTTTTTTATTGATTTATAAGCAAGTATGCGATTTTTTCATATCGACCGTTTAGAAATCTGTTCTTTATGTTATTTTTTCTCAGGGCCAAAGTCTTACCGTTAGAAGAAGGTCGAGCGGGCGCCGCGTTGTTACGTTTTATTGTATAAGGAGTGACATATGAACCGGGACTAGGGATTTGGATTAGAATATGTAATTACTTCCTTTACGATTTTCGGAAACGGTTGTTCGAGCCCGTTATATTGTGGTGGCACCTTTACTTGCGTCCTGTGCCCGCCGGTGCAGTGCCGTGTTACCTTTATATCGTCATGAAGACTGGTCTCTCATGTTCTAATGATTATTAACATTCGAAACTTCAGGTTAGACTGGATCTGGGTGTATTTATTCAACATCTTGATAATTAGAATTAAACAACAAATAAAATGTATTTTTATTACAACTATGTAATATACTATGCTACGGTATGTTTGTGGTAACTTATTTACTTACATAAAAGATATTTAAGAAAAAAACAATATAAGGGATCTTAGTAAGACTAATAAAAAACAAAAAGATAAATTTTAGAAATTTGAATCTGTCTGTATATTTGATCTGTAATCATGCAAACAATACAGTACCAAATTAAATGCAGTTTTTACGTTTCTGTTAAAAGGTCTAACTTAAAATTTAGTATTTGTTTTGTCTTGATACGCCATCTAGAAGTCTATTTTATTTACTTATACTTTATTGCAGACACTGATACTACATAAAAGTATAACAGAGGTAAGTAAATGTACAACAGGCGAGCTTAACTCTAATAGAGTTCTCTTCCACCAACACCCAAAGTGGAAAGAAGCATCACTGTCAGCGGGTAGAGCAGCATACAATATTATGACACTTTACAAACAGTTATTTTATTTTATTTATATATTTTATTTTTTCATTTTCGAATATCAATAATTCATTTTGTTACTAAGACTTAAAACTATGTTAGTATGCCACTTTATTATTATTATTATTATTAAAATATAAGTGTATCGATTGATGAGTTTTGACAGTAGTTACCTACATTTGGCAAGCGGATTGGCAACTGCAATTACTCTCTAGTGATGTTTTAAGAGGAACACTACTGCCCACCCTTCGACAATTAAGTGCCTCACCTTTAACGACACCCACGGGAAAGGAAGCGTTAGCCCATTCTATGCCGGGACCACATAGCCTATAATGATATACTTGTATATAATTATGTGTAAATAAAAACATTAGGCACGATATTGCATATGTAAAAATGTACGTAATAAACGCCTATGTAATTTCTCTACCTATTTTTTTTACAAAATAAATGATTCCATTGATTGTATGTACTGCTTCACATTTCAAAGATATCTGGCCGCAATGATTCTAAACCAACAAAAGAAACAAGCCACTGATCCGTTATTAAAAAAATGCCCGCCATTAAGGGCGGTACACTGATTGTTGTCAAAAGAGGGCATTCGCAAAAAAACATTTTTTTTTAAGAAAAAAATACTCCACGGCCCCTTTTTGCGCTGAGCCATTGTTTCAGTTTCTATTGTCTTGGCGATTTAAAATATTTTATGCTTTCCGGATGATGGTAATGCTTTGACATATATTTTGGTAACTATAACTTATGGTATTTATTGATTTCGCCTGCCGATTCCCATTGTTTTTTTTTTCTAATTCACTCACCGTTTGATTGTTATCCGTTATAAGTAGCAATTTGTACACGGATGCCGTGAAATTATATTTTAGTTTGCTTCAGTGTTCTAAAACCAAAACTTTTTGGTTTTTTTTTTTTTCATGATACTGTTACTTGGAGTGGCAAACAAACTTGTTTAAATCTAATTAATGTTAAAAAAAATATTATATAATACACACACATATATATATATATATATATATATATATATATATATATATATATATATATATATAAAGCCCACTGTTGAGTATGCATACCTCCTTTATAGTGACAGATATAAGTTTGATACAAAACTAAAAACAAATACATAGAATAATTCCGTCTCATAAAAATATATAAAACTACACAAAAATATGAAACTTAAAACAATAATGCATAAGATCTAATTCCCTGACTGACGCCACTGTAACGGTATCTATCATATAAAAAATATCGTTGATACAATGCAACACGATAGTTTCACGATTTCGCGTATCATAATTTATTATTAAATTATTCAAATGTGCGCTTATTGATTTCAATCGATTACTTTTTTTGTACAAACTACGCGAATTAGCATCAGAAAGGCGTTGCATTGAACACGATAATGTTTATTAATAATATATAGCATCTCTTCACTGCGGCAGCTGTCTCGCATATTTTCTGTGTGACATACTCGTGTTTAATATTGATTTAATAAAAATATATAATTTTTATAGCAAATAATGAATAGATACGAGGAATTCAAATCGTTTTTATATCTAATTATTTAAAATAAACATCAACAACAAGTTACAATTTGAATCGAATTAAAGATATAATAGGTATCACTTATAGCATATAAATAACATTAGCCATTGGTACTTATTTAAGGAGATCTTAAATTGATGGAGACAAAAGACCTTCAGTTTGCTGATAATTGAGGGATTTTAGACATTTAATAATTAAACTTTTGCAACTTGATCTATGTAAGGCATATATATTCAACAAACAATTAAATTTATTATAAATGTAGGGTCTAAGAAAACAGAAGAAGTTTTGAGGGAGACTAGTAACACTACAACAATAACTAAAGATTGTGTCCCACAAAACAAACAAACAAACAAAGGATTTATAAAATATGAAGACATACTGCACCAACCCCAAATTCAAGTAAATATCTTTTTTTTTAATGGACAATAACAGAATAGTAATCCGCCTGCGCTAGCGATATACACTGGCGATATAATGATACATACCAGTGAGGGATGATAGGTGAGAATGAAAAAGCAGTTTAATTAGCCCATCGTGCTGAATACACCTGGAATTTAACACGAAGGTTTCCAGGAGGGACCACGTGGAGGTCTATCTGACAAGGTATAATGCCGCATTACTAACAAACCTTTCCCCCAGGTGTATTCGGTTTGAATGGTGTACAGTATAAACACAATGTTACTAACAATATTACTAAGAAAGAACGCGTAACACTAGTCCTCAGGATGGCAAAATCTTGTGTATTTTGTGATATCACACCTACTGTATTAGAGGTGACGAAAAATAAATAATTCCCGTGTGGTCCCGGCATAGAATAAGCCACCCTTTCCTTTCCTGTGGGTGTCATAAAAGGTTTTTTTTTTTTTTTATACAACTTAGAATGGCAAACAAGCTGTCTCCCCACCTGATAGAAAGTAGTAACCGTCGCCTATAGACATGAGCAGTACCATGGACCTAACAGAGTATATTGTTTCGCCCATGATACCCCCCATGCGTTGCCATTCCTGAGGACTCAGGTGTTATTCCTCTGTACCCAGTAAATTCACGCCATATCCCAACCTTCAAACCGAAACACAGCCATGCAAACACAACTGCTTCACGGTTGAAACACGAATGGGACAGAGGTACCCAAGCAATCGATTTTTGTACAAAGTCTCCCTCTGGTGTCATAAGAGGTGACTAAGGGAGGGCGAGGGATGGACAGCAGCGTCCCTCTTAAAACATCTCCAAAGTCTAACTGCGGTTGCCAATCCGCCTGCTAAGCGTAGCAACTACTGGCAAAACCCCCCTAGGGGGAGGCTTATATTTAGCAGTGGACAGTTAAAAGCTAATATGATGGTGATGGTGATAAAAAATAAATAATTTATTTCATATATTAGTTTATTGTAGAAACTTCACTGCTAAATGTTATGGCTGTATTTATTATTTATGTGTTTTAGGTATTGTATGTTCCCCTATTAAAGTAAAATAAAATAGACTGTTTGCGTCACTCCGTGTTACATTAAAAAAAAAAAAAAACTATTACTCTTCTCAGATTCCGTTACATGTGAAAAAAAAAATAGCTTAATAACAATAACATTGTCTAGTGACGCCTAGAAACATTATCCGCGCGGTTTAACCGTACCTACAATATGCAAATACACAAACCCATAAATAAAACCCATTTAATTCCATCAATAGTCGAAAATCACTTGTTATTTATATGTAAATATAGTGGTAACCCGGGGTTAGGCGCTCCATTTTGTTTGACTGAAGGAATCCAACATTTGCATTGCAAAGTAGTGTTACATCCGTTCTGCTGACAATCGATGATTAAATGACGTTCTTTTAAAAAAAAAATAACAACGTAATGGCAGATGGTACCAGCGTACTTTATAAATATATTGGCACAAATCAAATCAATGTGTTACCGTGAACCGATAGGTGGCGCTACGCGTATCGATCAATAGATCTTTGAGGTTTTCTTTAGAGAAAAAAAAATGAAGTTAATTAATAAAACATTTGGAAAAATATCGGCTCTACTCCTTTTCAAAGTCTTTACGAAAAGTTCAAGTCTAAATGACTAGTATAGATTGATGTTTATGCCAATAAGTTTGTATGGAAATCTAAGTTTCCAAAACCATCTGCTAGAGGCACAGTTAAGATTTCAACACGTTGTTTTCCAACGAAAATGTTAACACATTGGCAATATAAATCTGTCTTAAACTCACACTAGTGTCTCTGTTCCTGAATGTTGAAAGTCGAGTAGAAGAAATAATTTTCCTGCACTATTGGGAAACGATGGGTACAGGTGACTCGGAACTATTACTTATATAAGGAGTATATACTAGGTCGTGATTACATACTAGTTGAATGCAATATAGAATCAATTTTCTAATTCTTTATCTAAAAACTTTATTTATTTATTTTATTTATTTATTTATTTACAAGAGACATGGTAAGTGTATAGATGTTACAATAAGTATAAGTCCTCATATTTCGCCATAAATAGGCATGCAAATATGAAAACTTAAAAAGAATAAATGTTAAATAAAGTTGTGTTTGCATGATTGTGTTTCCGGTTTGAAGGATGGGATATGGCGTGAATTTACAGGGTACAGAGGAATAACACCTGAGTCCTCAGGAGTGGTAACACAGGGGGGGTATCATGGGCGAAACAGTATATATATTATGTCCTTGGCACCGCTCATGTCTATAGGCGACGGTTACCACTTTCCATCAGGTGGGCCGTCAGCTTGTTTGCCATTATAAGTTGTATAAAAAAAAATCTGAAGGATGTTAACAGATCCTTATGACGATGATGAATCATTATAAACTAGGCGTGTATATGACTAACAATCGCAGACCAGACCACATTGTTCACACCACACCACAGTGCATAAGTTGGAACTTGCAAAGCGATTAGTCAGACATTATGTCATCTAAACATCATCGACTGTATATAACTCTCGCGTCTTATTGTCACCTTCCGTTATACGTTCAAGAGAGTTGACATTTAGAACTGCAACTTTCATGGACCTCTATGTGCAATACAACAACTTAGAATGGCAAACAAGTTGACGGCCCAACTGATGGAAAGTGATAACCGTCGCCTATAGACATGAGTAGTACTACCATGGACATAACAGAGTATACTGTTTAGCCCATGATACTCCCCATGCGTTGCCATTTCTGAGGACTCAGGTGTTATTTCTCTGTATCGAAACACGGCCATGCAGACACAACTGCTTTACGGTTAAAACACTAATGGGACAGAGGTACTCAAGCAAACGACTTTTGTACAAAGTCTCCCTCTGGTACACACCTCTGGTCGTCGAGTGATTTGGAGCGCTCTCGTGTAAGTAATAATGTGAGACCATGTTCCAGTTTCATAGGTTGACAATGTACACTAGTCAAAGATAAATTTTTAGACATTTTTTGCCGAAATATTATAACTGTAAAATTACAGGAATTCTAGATGTTTATGTCACAAAAATCAATCATGTGAATGGTATCCCTTAATATTACTGTATCTATGACTATAACCTCTTACCATCAGGTAAGTGGTATCTTCTTTTAATAAAGAATCTAGAATTTTTAGATCCGTTATTTTCACAGATTCCTCATAGTGTCGTGGACTACTATCAATAACCGCATTACCGTTCTCCAACCACATATGTTCACCTATTTACGAAACAAAACTGATGCATCTACAGACATCACATATAATGTGCAGCGCGTGAGTGGCAGACATGTTATTTTTGTCACATTGTCATTACAAGACTGTTCCGGCCAAATTGCAGCGGCGCGATGCCACCATGCATATTCATCGCTCTCATTGTCTCAGCTGGTATTGTGTCCTGCGTGCAGCGCGCCAGCCTCACCTGACCCCACGTGATATACTAAGTTCATAAGTCTCGTCTTAGTAATATAGTGACGTGACGCCGACGTACTCCAGGCCACATTAGTCTGGTGATACGATACAAAAGAGCGTACATAAAATGTCAAGTGAGTTGCGTCTGAAAGAGTGTGGTGTATGTGAAAAGGTAACACTATGGTCTCAAGGCAAGACCGTTTTGAAACAATAATAACTAGATATTATTTATCAGTAATATAGGTATATCATATCTATGAGGCGAGAAAATGAGAATACCATATGTCATCAGTCGTCTTCATAAACAAAATTTTTACATAATTAATAAGAGAGGACTAAGGGAAGAAAGAATAATACACCAATAGTAGCAGTTGTGTTTGCATGGCTGTGTTTCGGTTTGAAGGGTGGGATATGGCGTGAATTTACTGGGTACAGAGGAATAACACCTGAGCCCTCAGGAATGGCAACGCATGGGGGTATCATGGACGAAACAGTATACTCTGTTATGTCCATGGTACTGCTCATGTCTATAGGCGACGGTTACCACTTTCCATCAGGTGGGCCGTCAGCTTGTTTGCCATTCTAAATCGCATAAAAAAATGGTATTCTCACAAAATCCACTATTAGTTCTTATGATCAAAGCTTCTTATTCTTTTTATATACAGCTATTAGTTGGCATTCAACGGTCAATAAATTAGCCGAAATAATTAATTGTAGGCGATACATGTTCAAGAGCAAAAAAGAAAAATGTCTGCAGCAGTCACGGATTACAATACGAGTATACCCGTAATATTAATTCTAACTTCCTTAATATATCTACTAAAACTATAGCTTTAAAAGTGATTATTATAGAGTCATATCTATGTTTATGCATGCAGTGCAGTAAAGAAATTGTTGGTTTACTAAGTAATTTAATAATTTTTTTTATACAACTTAGAATGGCAAACAAGCTGACGGCCCACCTGATGGAAAGTGACAGTCGCCTATAGACATGAGCAGTACCACGGACATAACAGAGTATACTGTTTCGCCCGTGATACCCCCCATGTGTTGCCATTCCTGAGGACTCTGGTGTTATTCCTCTATACCCTGTAAATTCACTGCCATATCCCATATTTGTTAATTTAGCAGTGCTAGATTATGCATAAGTATTAAGAGAAAAATTCATTTTAAGTACAGAACCTTATAAAACATTTATTTTAGTAATAGTATAGTATGTATAGTGAGCTAATAACTGCGTATAGGAATCAGCGGTGAGCTGTATGCATGACCTTTGACACACTTCAAATTGATTATCACGGTCGATTTGATTAAAAACATTTATACCATTAATATTATAGCAAAAATATGTTTTTTTTTTTTTTATTTTTAATCGATATATTATACGATTATTCAATTGGCAACTCTATTTATTGATGCACGCGAATGAAACAAAAATTAAGAAGCCAAATCATATAATTCGTTTCGACTCATGTAATTCTAAAATGTGTATCGAAAAGTAAAAGTGTCGATAAATTAATAATACTTGTACTGAATATGGCGTTATTTTTCGAAAATCAATATCTCTAGGTAGTTCATTATAATTCTTTATTTTTTGGCTACCAATTAGTATACAATAAGAATATTTATTTAAAGCTAACATACTTTTTATCAAAATATATTTGTGTCTTTTAGGAGCGATTTGATGGTATTTCAAAGAATATCATTGAACAAGTATCTAAGGTCTAAATCAAACCTTTTGACTAATCTTACATTTAGAAAACACATTACAGACTGTGTACCAAAAAAAAAAAGACACTTCAATTGTGGCAAACCAAGTTATTTTTATTCAAAACTAAGTTACTGTACCGTGTTTTATAAAATTTCTATAAAACTAATGTACAAGTATATTCTGTCAGGTAAAAAAGAATTTACCAAATCGGTTTAAAACTGACGGAGTTTTGAGGCGAGAAACAAAAAAAAATACAAACCAAATAGAGAACCATCTTTTTGAAGCCCGTTGAAAATGTTCTTCAAACAATTCTACGCCATTACACGAGCAAAACAAAAAAGAACTAAACATTGTAAAAGTAAGTAGCTAGTAGGGTATTACTTTAGTTTTTCCTCGCAAAGGCAGCTACCGCAGATATGACAGGTAACCTTTAATGCTATGTCAATTAGAGACGCCTGGAGGACTCGACACTGAACACCACCAGTTAATGAACTGCTCGAAAAAACTAATTATATAGGTTACAGTACTTCTGCCGCGTTACTTCTAGCTTAAGCGTCATTTAATCGGTCAAGCGTTATGAAATTTTTGCAATATAGTATTTTATATTTTAAACGAATTCATGAAATGCATGATGTACACATGTTTTTGAAATGTAATCTAGTATAAAAACAATAATTACCTATATATAAACCTAACATGGTTATAATTTATTATGTGTGCCTCATTAAAACAAATAAATAAATAAATATTTTTTATAATTGTCAATTATTATGTTTGCTCCATGAATTAATTAAGTTTTTTTTTCTATACAACTTAGAATGGCAAACAAGCTGAAGGCCCACCTGATGAAAAGTGGTAACCGTCGCCTATAAACATGAGCAGTACCATGGACATAACAGAGTATACTGTTTCGCCCATAATACCCCCCATGCGTTGTCATTCCTGAGAACTCAAGTGTTATTCCTCTGTACCCTGTAAATTTACGTCATATCCCATCTTTCACACCGAAACACAGCCATGCAAACATAACTGCTTCACGGTAGAAACACGAAGGGACAGAGGTGTCTAAGCAAACGACTTTTGTACAGTCTCCCTCTGGTAAGTTATATATCACTAATAATATAATTTAGGTATAATATTTTTTATTACAATCATGGTTAAGCAATAAAGTTATCATAACTTTTTTTTAAACTAAATTCTCATTACTAACTCAAAGTGCGCAATCCCGACTCGCATTTGACTTTTTTCTACAAAGAATAAGATAGATTTGAGGTTCTTTTTGTTCCCCCGACACGTTATCTACACTCACACATATGCGGCTCAATTATGTCTGCCATTAATTATTTTGTGGGTATGTTCAGAAATAATTAGCCTTAATTAAGCTGCAATGGCGGCTGCGCTATCTACATTGACTTATGTCATTACTTATATATACATATAGGAGTAATTTTATAAAAATTAAATAATAAAACAACAATTAATTCGTTTTTTGTTTACGTTTAAAATAATAGGTAATATGAGCGTTAAGCATTGAATGATAGAAGCGGAATGATACGGCGTATGATGTATGAAGTGTAGTTGCTGTGATTAAGTGCCATGCCTAGCTCCCACGTTTGTAGGTGAAACGTGAACTATGTTGTACAGAATTTAGTATATCTATGTATGATATGTTTTTTTATATCAGTGAGGTGGCAATCAACCATACGGCCTACCTGATGGTAAGTAGTTTTTTTTTTATGAGTGAAAATAGAATGGTAACCCCGCCTGCTCTAACGGGATACGCTAGCGGAGCACCAGTGAAGGGTGATAGATGAGAATGAAAACAGGCCAGTTACCCTATCATGATGAATTCATCAGGAATTGACCATGATAATTTCCAGGGAGAACCGCGAGGAGGTCGACCTAGTCGGGTATATTACTAGCAATAGGATTCTCAATCTCCATCACTAACAATTCCTTTCCCCCCATGGTAAGTAGTTACCGTAGCCTATGAACGCCTGCAATATCAGGCGTATTACGCGCGCATTGCCGACCCTGAAACCCCCCTTTTAAAGAACCCCATACTGTAGTATCTTGGGAAAGTCTCGGGAGCTCATTCCATAACATATGTACGTATTTACAATAAAAAAATTAATTTTAATCGATTATTTCATACACAGTATGCGTGTTCTGCTCAGTTTGGAATTACATGTTATTTATTTTATCTATATTATGAATTAAAATGAAATATTAGCCCCACTTGTCGTCCAGGGGGGGGGGAGGGTAATTAATGAGGATAAAGTTAGATCGGTTAGCCCACAGTGAAAAATTTATCGTGGAGCCACGGAGACTTCAAAATTAACACATAAATGTATACAATACATATTGCTCTGAAATTATTTACAACATTCAATTTATATCTTTATTCTGCTACATCTTATTTTATTATTATTTTTATGCTCATGATAAACTTTTACCGTAGCTTATTGTCACTTGTAACAGCAGAGATATACCTTATCAATCCCGAAGAAACCTTTTTAAGTAACTCCATGCTGTAACTTCTAAGAATTTCTTTGCAAAAACCTCATTTAAGAACTGAGCTTTCGCCAGAAAACTTCTAAAACCGCACAGTACATTATACCTCCATACCTTGAAATTTCACTGTCGTATTTAACAAACAAAACCTCAGCTTTACCCCCACTAGTGGCGATAGAAATACGAATGGGGAGCCGAGGTGGCATTCCGTCAAATTCTAGTCCTGGTCAGCGTTTGTCAAATTTTAATTTTCTATATAGCATTGTCCACTGTTGCCCGTGTGTGCGTCCATTGTAGGATTGCCAAACTGTCACGTGACACGCGGCGATCACGTACAGGCCATCGATCACGTCGTCGCCATTGCTGGTGAATGACCTCACCAGGCCATGTCCTGGCGACAATGGTGTGGCGGTGACGTCACGCCACGCCAATACCCGCGATTGTTTCTGACCAATATGGCAACCAGTGCCAACTCGGCAGAAGTCGACTCATACGGGACAAAGGATTTTTAGGTAAGGAATTCCACTGTTACACCATATGAGCTATACATGTTTGAGTCTTCAACAAAATATGATGGATAAAGCAACTAATAGATATATGGTATGGAATCATCGTCCAGTAGTCATCCAATGAATCGCTGGTACAACAACTATTTTTGAATTAAAAGGTATTGTACCTTAAAAGGAAAATGTAACCATATCCATTTCTTAAAACATCACATCACCAAAGACAAACTGTAGTTGCCAACCCGCCTGCCAAGCGTGACAACTATTTATAAAACCCCCCTTATGGGGGAGACCTATGTTCACCAGTTAATGACTAATATAATGATAAAAAGGTGTTCGTACTCAGTAATTTCAATGCCATCCCACTCTTCAGACCAAGACAACCATGCAACATATCTGCTTATCAGTAGAAACATGAAAACTTATGTACAGTTCCGTCTAACAGCTTCAAATTATTGGATGAGAATCCAATACCAAAACCATCAACAGGACCGGCTATAAAAATACTGTCTTAATTTATAATAATAATAATAAACTCTTTATGGCGCACAGTAGAGATGTATACAAGGAGTATTTATACAGAATGTGCATGTACAAAAGGCGGCCTTATCTCTAAAAGCAATCTCTTATAGACAACCTGGAATTTTATCCCTTTACTAGCTATAACTCGCGACTTTTCATGCTTAAATTGGAATGCACAATATCATAATTATATTAAAGAGATAATTATATTAAAGATCTATCTATGCAACAAATTTTATTCAAGTTAATCTGTTTCTACAGATGTCTAAACATATAAATAAAAAAAAAACTTACATTATTTCGAATTTATAATGATACTCTCAAAATTCCACCTGTAATTCCTCGTCATACAATTAAATCCAATTGTAATAAAACACTATTACATCATACAAAATGTAATACATTTTGTATTATGTAATAGTATGTAATAGTTAGTTAGTTATAGATAGATATTCTTTATTGTTTCCGTTAAAAGATTACAATAAAAAAAAAAAAAAAAATATTTGGGATCCTTAGCTTAATTTACAGTTTTTTCCTTTAGGATCGATAATAACTGCATTAATCACAAAGAGACTGTGTCGCAGCTATTAACGCCCGCTCCATAACATGGAGTAATATAGTAAACTTATTTCAGATATAAACAATTACAAGGAATAATCACATTGAGAAAACAACCTTATCGCTAAAGCGATCTCTTCCAGGCAACCTTTGGATGGAGAGGAGCAATTATAAACAGCTTGATTAGAGAGAGAGATTTGATTGACACAAAGGGAAAGATTGTCCGCAAACAAAATGTCTCTCGCCTACGAAGGCCATTACACGAAAACTCCAAGAATGATAACAGTAACAAGTTAGAAAGCCACATCGTCGTCAAGAGCGCGGTAATAACGAAGTATAGATAACAATTATCATGTTGTGTCGATAATTGCCCGCTAAGCGCCCATTAGCCCGTCAATCAGCCACTTAATTGACGAACTATACTTAATTATGTGACGGACCAAGTAGCTGTCGACGCGCGCGACGCAACTTAATTAGCTTCAACAATACTCATTGGTGGCGGCCGAAGGAAAACTGTATCGCTCTCTCGAAATGGCAGCGTGGAATTTTACAAATTATTAAACCATCTTTAGGGACTCACTGCACTGTGAAATGTATAAAATCGCGTGATATTTATAATTTCCTTATTTATTTTAAAAGAGTATATTTTTTAAAAAATATGTACCTTGTATTCAACTTAGAATGGCAAACAAACAGACGGTTCACCTAATTGAAAGTGGTAACCGTCACCTACAGACGCAATATATTACATATATCATTAATATAATAATATATAATTATGTAACTAATTATAATTTATAATAACAATAATTAAATACATAAAATTTAATTTATAATAAGTGTTCTCTTTCTTGGTCTAAGTACACCATTTACGATTTATTTCTACACCAAATCTGTTTAAAAATTTTCTACCCATTTCATATTAACATCTTAATAAACATATTTGATAATGTATTAAGTACCATTTAAGTATAAATTAAAATCACAATACTTAAAATCCCTCGTTCTGCAAAACCGTTTTTTAAAACACTATAATCTGTGGAATGAGTGTGCAAATTTCCAAAATTTCAACGTTACCAGTTCTGTACTAATATTAATCAGTCATTCAATAAATAATTCAACATCTTTTATCCATACAGATGATAATAAATAAGCGTTTATGTACTATTTGTTCTTTATTATATTTTGTACATTGATCTAGGTAAACGGTAACAAGCAGTTACTATCATCTGTTACTTCTCCTAATGTAACTCAGCCGAATATCTGATACGTTTAACACATCTTTTTTTAGTTTCAATTAAATATCCAATGTTTTATTCAATATATCTAAATTTTACTTCACGAAAATAGCTACTTAAGTCGTGGTATAGTTTGTTATAATATACTTGTTAGAAGAATTCAACTAATATCGGTTTCAAAAGAATCAAAATCGATTCAAAATGGAAAGAGTCGTTTATTTTTATCGTGTAACATATATAAAAAATACTGACATAGTGGGAACCACCTTTTTGAAATCGTTGAAAATATAACATTATATATTTTATGCAAAAATGAAAACAAAGAAAGTACCTACAAAGAGCGCCACGGTCCTTGGTTTAACAAGATAGGTTGAATTTTATTATTGCTGAACGCATGAAAGTTAGTAATTTAATTTAGTAAAAGTAAATTAGATATTCTAAGTAAATAGGTATATATTTTTATGAACCCGAGGTGAAAATAACAATAAACGTTGCACGAGGCGATTGTGACTCTGCGCAAGCGCATACGACCCCGATGCTCACGCGCATAACACTCGCATTCACAACTTTTTACACGCCTCTTGCATCTTGTACCTTTTTTTTAATACGCTTCTTTTAATTACCTCAAAAACGTTCTCTTTTTCGGTTGCTAACGGTGCGCGTGAGTTATCGTTTACAGTTTTAATTCTAGTTTAGTGGAAAACAGATAAGAAATCTTAGATAATGGAGTTTATGGCTGCGTATCGGCCGATGGGATCTATACATTGCATCCGCATTATACGCACACCAATTACAGTAAATCTCAATGTGACGACAAACGGCGCTGGTAAATGTATACCTACAATTGTGGAACACTAAAGAATCTATCGGAGTACAAAACAAACATACGCATCCAGAGATATAATTAAAACTAATCTATCGCTAATGGACGAATACATTACGCCGCGAGCGGAGGCGCGGTGCGTGCGCGCAACTCGTGTTACGTACTCAGCGTGGATGTATTACAATTTATTTATTTGATATCATAAACAATTTATTAGTGTGCTCCATTCTTTATTCGAATATCAATATTAAAATTGACTCGTAAATAATTAATATGCGGATTCGTGTTTACTATTCAATACTTATCTATGCGGTTTTTTAGTTATTTAAATTTAATCACTGAAATTGTATCTCAGAATTATTAAAACTTGTCAAAGTGACCGAAAATCATCAAATTTAAAAATAAAATATATTTTATATTGACAATTCAAACTGCTATATTTTTTTTATACTACTGAGGTGGTAATCAAGCATACGGTCCACCTGATGGTAAGCGGTTACCGTAGCCTATGAACGCCTGCAATACCAGAAGCATTAGGCGTGCGTTGCTGACCCTGAAGAGATCTCCTTATCCATTTTTTGAAGAATTCCATGCTGTAGTAATATTTATTTCTTACTCCCGGTATTATAATATATACATACGAGTATATAGCACGAAGATATATCTTAATGTAAGCAAATAATATAACATATATCGACGTGAGGATATATACCTAAATGCTAAAGACATAATTCTAAATAAATCAAACCGTTAAGTGAAGTGTCAATGCTAAGTTGAAATAAGTAAATCTTATTTTAAAAAATAGTACTTAATCATATTTATTTACAATCTAAAATACCTACATTGTTATTATATAGCGACTACAACCAAACCTGAACTCTCATATAACACAACGAAATGCGATAACACGTCTAATACTCGATTTGTAATGATAACGAGATGTCATCTAAAATCGTCCGTGTAGCGACCACATTCTCAACCTATATACCGCGGGTGGGGTCGTCAAGGCAATCGGCGTTACCTATCAAATACCTATAGATAGCAGACCTAGAGGTGTAACTCACACTTGTTACAATATAGATTGATATCAACAATTATTATTGTTACCAATTTTATAAAAAAACAAGTAAATTAATTTGTAATTGAGCATAGACTTTTTACGTTGTTCAGTCAATATGTGTCACTTGCATGAGCGAAGTCACAGGCACGGCTAGTCCTACAGTCTTTTTCCATCCCTAATATTACGTATACGTCAATCGCTTCTCGACCTTGACTTTAGCTACGATCAAAACGTACCTACATTATTAACAAAAGCTACTTCTATTGTTGTATTAGCGCTTAACTGTCCAATGCTGAACACAGAGGGGAAAGGGATTGTTAGTAATGAGGACTGAGAATTCCATTGCTAGCAATATACCCAACCAGGTCGACCTCCTCGCGGTTCTGAAACTATCATGGTTAATTCCTGATGAATTCATCATGATGGGCTAACTGACCTGTTTTCATTCTCATCTATCACCCTTCACTGGTGCTCCGCCAGCGTATCCCGTTAGCGCAGGCGGGGTTACCATACCATTTTCACCCATCAAAAACAATGCTGAACACAGCCTCCCCATAAGGGGGTTTTGGCCGCAGTTTGGCTTTTGGTAATGTTTTAACAGATATTCTACTGATTCCTCCACCATAAGTTCCGAAGTCGTCTCCTATGACACCTACGGGAAAGGAAGGGGTGGTCTATTCCATACCGGAATCTACACAGCGTACTACTGTCAACTATTGAGAAATATTGACAAAATACTGCTACGTATGAGTTAGCCTCAATAGTTTGTACGATTGTTTACTAGGTACGGGAGTGAACAATCGTCATTCCGCACAGCGCGGCGCTGCGCACACGCAGTTGTCATAAATTAAGCTATAACAATAAATATCTAGTTTATTTACTTGGAACCAGCTCCCGTGATATACTGCGTTGTCGACGTGCTCTTTAACAGCAATCACGATCACAATGCTCGCTTTTTGAGTTCGACACGTTATATTTATCAATATCGTTTTACAATTTGTTGCAAATTGTTTTACTAGTAACATTTATATAGTCGTAAAACAAATTAGCTATAACAGCTAGCCAGCTATTGGCACATGTGTATTTTTTTTAACCAAAACAAGCACATCCATTTTACAGTGTTTGTAACATAAAAAAAATGGCTAGTTCTCTTTTTTCTGTGTAACATAAAATAACGCACAAGTCAATGCCACACTTGACGGCAGTATTTTTTTTTTAAGTTAGTACTTCTCGTGTTTTTCAGAAGTAAAATATATGGATCTTCTGTATTTTATTGTATAAATTAAGTATATAAATGAAGGTTCTATATTTTTATATAGCTTAACATATAAAATAAACAGCCCATTTGTTTCAAAGAGGTCCGTCCCGAGGTCTCTACTTGCATCTTTCTTGGGCGTTGAAGAGATTGATCGATTAATTAATCCCCTTCTTCAAATTTAAATACAGTTTTTTTTTTATTAATGTCTTAATTAATTTTTTTTTTAAATAAATGAGACAAGACCCTATTGCATTACCACGGTACTCTCTCTCTCTCTGAAGAAAACTTCTGAAATAAGAAATAAATTCATCAAATTTTCATTGTCAAATTAAATGGTAGGATTAGCTAATGGCCATGTTTTTTTTTTTGGTGGGTGAAAATGATATGATAACCCCGCCTGCGCTAACGGGATACGCTGGCGGAGCATCAGTGAAGGATGATAGATGAGAATGAAAACAGGCCAGTTAGCCCATCATGATGAATTCATCAGGAATTAACCATGATAGTTTCCAAGGAGAACCGCGTGGAGGTCGACCTGGTTGAGTATATTGCTAGCGATGGGATTCTTAGTCTCCATTACTAACAATCCCTTTCTCCCCGATAATGGCCATGTTGTGATCATATATAATGTAGGCATTTTCATTTCAAACAACAGACATACACCAAATTTCATAATTGGTTAAGTAGCCAAAACAAACAAACACTTTCATGCTTATAATATTAGTAAGGATCAAACTAAGTTATTTAGTTGCGCCGTGGAAAGTGCTGAACAGGTGCTTAGCGATGCAGCGAGACAGCTCTCCCTATCGCTGCAGGTGAGATGGCGACACGCCAGTGATTTATCGTCGCCTGCGTCTGCGCAGTGTCACTTGTCATCCGAGGTACTGATAGTGTTGTGGCACGACATGATCGCCCATCTGTAGTGGAAGACCAGACGTGTTGCGTAATAGTGGAAAGTGATATATTACGAAGGAAATCCATCAAAATTCTACCAATATCTACTAAACTCTAGCTACTAAATAATGGATAGGCTGATGATGAATGTATTATGCACAAGATACACAAATGCACTTTAATCCTATATTGGCATTATATTTGTCTTAATTCTAGAATCGTGACCACTCAGTCGGAGAACGCTTGACTGCGGTCTGGGAATCCCAAAAATGATTGCCAGCTTTCGACCTTCGAATTTTCAAATGTTTGTTTTTGGATCACTTAAAAAAATTTGGCAATCGCTTCTTGTTTCGGGGAGCACGTAATTCACTATCATTCGATAAGCCACATTAGGAGACTTCAGAAGGCCTAGATACTCTCGATATTAATGAGAAATTGTATCCAAATTTACGCGAGAAATTGTATCCGAATTTACGCGTGCTAAGCCTTGAGAAACGGCGAATATTAGATATACATCCGATACTGTGTATTTACTCTGTGTACTTTTAAATTTTCCATTTTAAAACAAAAATGCGCTATAAATGTTTCCTAGTTTTATATATAGGTCTGAGAATTATACAATATACAAGGAATGCCGCCTTATCTCTTCCTTACTGGACAACAAACATTATCTCAGCAATAGATTTGTGACAAGTCAACACTAATTAACGTAAATAAATGCATAGGCCTATAACTCGTGGCACAATCACCTTTCTAACCACGACCTTGGGCAGTCATCACGCGCCAGATTAATGTCCCAATGGCGACAGATCGCTGCGATAACACGACCGCGTCCTACTTGCTCGTGCCTTCTGGGTCTGACGCAGGTGCGGTACTTGCCAGACGCAGCTGATACGCAATACCTGGCGTAGCTTACAGCACATGATAATCAGGTAAATATTTATAGCTAAGTACCTACCGATAGGGAAATTGCATAAGCAGTTCGAGTTTCTGGAACTATAGAATGAAAATAGTTAGCAATCAGTTACTATGCTTTAACAGATTTATTTTACTTGTGTGGCTTAGAAGGCAAAATTGACGACTACTACAACTTAGAATGGCAAACAAGCTGACGGCCCGCCTAATAGAAAGTGGTAACCGTCGCCTATAGATATGAGCAGTACCATGGACATAACAGAGTATACTGTTTCGCCCATGATACTCCCCATGCGTTGCCATTCCCGAGGACTCAGGTGTTACTCCTCTGTACCCTGTAAATTGACGCCATATCCCACCCTTCAAACCGAAACACAGCCATGCAAACACAACTGCTTTACGGTTGAAACACGAATGGGACAGAGGTGCCCAAGCAAACAACTTTTGTACAAAGTCTCCCTCTGGTAAAATTTGTTTTGTTATTCTTACATTCTTTCCAGACATCCGAAACAACGTAGCTTTTTCTCATTTTAAAATTGACAATATTTTTGAAAATACTATATCTGTATACTGTAATACAATTGTTACAAATGCGATTTATTACCATTACCTTGTGAAATGGCAAATTAGCTGTTCTGGTTTAAATTAGCTATTCAATTGCATTACATTATTTACAATTATATTTACTTAACTAGTTTTTAAAAAAAATAAAGAAATATAACAAACTGCTAGCACTGCAGCAAACGTGACACTGATAAAGAACACCTTTGGTGTTATTCATCATGAATGCAGAAGTTAAATAAATAAGTAATTTTTTTTAAATGTTCAATTAACATATTATATCTAATCATTGAACATATGATTTTTTTTATATAGTTTTATCTTTTATATATTTATATAGCATTTTATGTATGTTGTTTATATTACGTACTAGCTTTACATAATTTACTCAAGCTGCGCAAATATTGTAATTGAATTGTAACCTAGCCGAATCACAAATGAAACAAACTACTTAAATTTTTTTACGGTTATGATTGCTGAAAAACTTGAAGCTGTTTTACTGTCAACTATATATTGAGCAACATCCAAGTCCTGTGCATTAATGTCACGTGCGCGCGATGTCCAGCGCACCATTCGACAAATGACAGTCGACTTTCGCAAATGGCAGCTAAATAAATTACATTTGTCATGTATTAAATGAATCAAGCAGTCGTATACAAAAGACAGATTAAATATTACATGTCCACAATATATGTTATCTATTGAATCTCCAACACGAAGCACCCAAACCTGTTTGTATCTAGGACTTACACCTAGGTATAGGAATAAGTAATTTTACGACTTAGGTTTTTAATTGACTAGCGGTAACCCGCGGATTTGCCTGCATGAATAAAAATATCTTAATGTTAGTCTAAGATATGGTCTATTTGTGTACTAAATATCATGCAAATATATTCAATTACCTTTTTTTTTACACAACTTAGAATGGCAAACAAGCTGACGGCCCACCTGATGGAAAGTGGTAACCGTCGCCTATAGACATGAGCAGTACCATGGACTTAACAGAGTATACTGTTTCGCCCATGATAACCCCCATGCGTTGCCATTCCTGAGGACTCAGGTGTTATTTCTCTGTACCCTGTAAATTCACGCCATATCCCACCCTTCAAACCGAAACACAGCCATGCAAACACAGCTGCTTCACGGTTGAAACACGAATGGGACAGAGGTACCCAAGCAAACGACTTTTGTACAAAGTCTCCCTCTCTAACCATGATTAATTTTTATATGTATAAATTGAGTTCTATCTCATTTTTCAAAGGCGGTATAATTTATAACTATAAAATTTTAAACTTAATTGAATTTATATCAAAACGTTAACACCCAATATTATACTCGTATATCTAAACTCTAGATATAAGAATACATATAGTCGTATTTCAAAATTAATCCACAGAACTTCCTACACTATGGCTTGTATATATCCTAAAATATTAATTGATCACCCATCATATATAGTCAGTGATAGACAGCTAACCGCATCATCGGCGCTAATAACTCAATATACACCCACGACACAAAGGTTATTGAAGAATTATCACTTTTTAATTACATTAGCCGGAATTATGCTGCGCACACACTGCTGTCGAAAATCTGTACAAAGAAGAAGATAGAGAAAGACTATCTCTTAAAATATTATAACTATTTACACTAATACGTTGTTTGTATATTATCATGTAGGATCATTAAGGACAGGGAGAGACCTTATATATGACCTGATTATCTTCCTAAAGTTACAGTATTTAATAATTTTCAGCTTCAAACCATTTCTTATTATGGTACTCGTAATTTGCTTCTTGCAATACTGTAACTACTCGATATCTCTACATAAAAACTCCAAATTTTTTTATACATTAGCGACAAAAAGTGTGATAAAATAATACTACTTGTAATGACTACAAAAGCTCAGGATCCATTTCAAAGAAATTAACAATTGTCGCTTATAGACATGACAAAATACACTGAGATACTCCTGATGCATTGCCATTCCTGAGATCTATGATGACATGCCTCCAAGCAGATGATACGAAATGTAAATATTTTTCATCGAATTCTCAATGAGGGCCATACATAAGTCATTAACCATCATTAAAAAACATATAATATACAAAATGAAATTAAGAAATAAACATTCCTTCTCCAAATTCTCCAAACACACTACGAATGTGTGTCTCCAGCATTAGATATGTGATAGTGGAGATACAGTGCCGTAATACTGTGTCGCCGGTGACGAGTGACGACTGGTGGGCAAGGCGTGGGCATCGATTCATCAAGCCACTGATCGATCACTGTTATGACAGGCCAGAGCTGGGCTCACGCGCATCGCTCGTTACGCATTGTTAAAGGTTTATAAGGGTGTTTGCGATATTATTTGCAAGGATGTGCGAATCAAGCATGTAGTTAGCGTTCAAATTTCGAATTTTTTTTTTTATAATAATTGTTTCTATCCTCAAGCAATGTCTGAAGGTTATTAAAATTTGCTAGTATTTTCTGTATATGTTTTTTTTTATACAACTTAGAATGGCAAACAAGCTGACGGTCCACCTGATGAAAAGCGGTAACCGTCGCCTATAGACATGAGCATGGACATAACAGAGTATACTGTTTCACTCATGATACCCCCCATACGTTGCCATTCTTGAGAACTCATGTGTTATTCCTCTGTACCCAGTAAATTCACGCCATATCCCACCCTTCAAACCGAAACACAGCCATGCAAACACAACTGCTTCACGGTTGAAACACGAATGGGACAGAGGTACCCAAGCAATCGACTTTTGTACAAAGTCTCCCTCTGGTCAAGTGACACTTACGCTAATTCTGAATAAATTTTGAGAAATCCTGCAATCAATAGATAATAGTCCCATGTTATGTCTTGAGTTGCTGCTTCTTATAATGAATGAAGCTCATCAAATCCAAAATATTGAATTTGTAAGTTTTTGAGAGTCTATAGTCATCATTTTGGTTACAGATATTTATCAATATAATATATCGTCATGTTGACTGCATTACTCCCATAATCGACAACATATTACATTATAAATATTAATCAACTCATTTTTTTTTACGACACAGGGGGCAAACTAACATGCGGCTCACCTGATGGTAAATGACTACCGCCGCCCATGATCACCCACAACACCAGCGGCATTGCAGGTGTGCTGCCGGCCTTTTAAAAAGGAATATGCTCTTTTCTTGAAGGTTATGATTAGGTTTAGATTACACGTTATGTTAAAGGTCTACAGATCGACATATATATACGTACTTATGTATATACTTCAAACAACCTACCTTACCTTTCTTAAGACAGATGAAAATCAAAATTTACAATTTGAGCCAAAATTTAATATAAAAAAATTAGCAAACGGCTTTATTCTAAATTGACACTATCTTACGAATACTTAATTCAATATGCCACATCCAATACATTCATACATCACGACGGCATTGTATTGCGGTGTAGGGTAAAGCTCAAAAAGAGGGTAATGCTATTGTGTAAGCGACGTCTGCCGACGATTGATGGCCGGATTACTGATAACGTCTTATTTAATTTTGATAGCGTTCTGAAAGCTTTGGCGGGTTTTCAATTCAATAAAAATATGCTGATCTAGAAAAGTATAAAAAAATCGGTGGTGTATTGCTAAAATGTGTATTTACGCTACTTGGAATAGCACACAAGCTGACAGATCAGTTGATGGTCTATAAACATATGGGCATCACAGAATATACTGTGACGCCCATGATATCATTCTTGAAGGCTGAAGAGTTATGTCTTCGTATCCTGTAATTTCACTGTCATATCCTACTTTTGAAATCGAAACATCTATGCGAGCGTACCTGCTTCACAACAGAAACACGGGGGAAAAGGGATTGTTAGCAATGAAGTTTTTCATACCCATTGCTAGCAATATGCCTTATTAGGTCGACCTCCACCTGGTTCCCCCTGGAAACCATCGTGAACAATTCTTGTGGAATTCGTCACGATGGGCTAACTGACCTGCTTCATCCTCACCTATCATCCTTCACTGGTGCCCCGCCGGTGTATACCGGTAGCGTGGGCGGGGTTACAATTCCATTATCATCCATTAAAAAAAAAAACTAACAGAAACACGAGTGAAACAGATGTACGCGAGTAGATGTCCTTTGTACAAATGCTCTCTCTGATATACATATATGGAGACATCTTCCATATTCAGAATTTAGATTTTTCTAATAAGGAAGTTAATAAAACTTTATATACCGTTCAGCCAGTGTTATTATAATAAACAATTTAATAATATTAAAAAACAAAAACATTAATGACATTATCTGTGTTAAAGGCAAGGTACAAGGGAATAACACCTGAGTCCTCAGGAATGGCAATCCATGGGGGGGTATCATGGGCGAAACAGTATACTCTGTTATGTCCATGCTACTGCTCATGTCTATAGGCGACGGTTACCACTTTACATAGGATAGGCCGTCAGCTTGTTTGCTATTCTATGTTCCATAAAAAAAAAACTACTTTATTCTAAGCGAACAAGGACAACACAGACAAAACAATTATTGTGTTAATTAAAGCCATTTTTATTTAATAAAAACGCCAATTTTTTTTTTTATATGAATAGCAATAAAAATAATTCAGTGATACCTCCAAATCTCTACAAATAAGGCTAATAAAGATTACGTTCTATCTAATTATCCGACCGTATTTTCGTGTAGTACTCTGGTCTGCTGTAATTAAGTTTTACTGCCTAATAAATATATTTAATTACGATCCTCTAACATTATCTGATTGTATCGTATACTTACATCGTCGTTAGATATTTATATCGCATAGCAATAAATTCGTGCAAAAATTAATTGCAAAGAACACCAAAAAAGTAATTTCCTTTATTAAATACGATTGTCTTTTTAGCAATATTATCAGGTGGTGTTTCTTTCCTTTCTACTTGAGTTTATTTGTAACTAGCTTTTACACGCGACTTCGTCTGCGTGACTGGGATATGTTTACTAACCGGGATAAAAAGGATCCTTTTCCATTTATTTATTTATTCATTAGTACAAATATGTGTACATGGCGGACTTAATGCTAAAAGCATTCTCTCCCAGTCAACCATAGGGAAGTGTCAGAATACTGGAATTATTGATATACATACATACTAAAATTACATTATATAAACGAATAAATATATATGAATAACAAATATACTTACACATATATGACATATACTATATTAGCCACTTGAGCTGAGACCGATATAAAGAAATGTGATCGAATTTGAAGATAAAGCTGTATGGCTTGGTTGAGGTTGAGGTTGGTCTATTCCATACAGTCTGTATATCAAATTTAATAGTGATCGGTTAAACTGTTAAGATGCAACATGGTGACAAACAAACAAACTCACTTTTAGATTTTTAATATTAGTAAAGAGCTTTACTAATATTATGATAACTATACTAAAAATTTTGAACTTTTTATATAAATTTAAAAGAAAGAATAAATAATATAGTAAAAAAAAAAAATAAAGACGAATTTGGTTATTTTTTTGCACTTTAATGGCTAAATGAATTTCAAAGAAAATTAGTAAACAAATAAAGTTTAGATTATTATTCAATGCATAATGAACACCTTATGCATGCAGGTGGCTTCTTACCGTTCCTTATGGCAGTCTATAGGGAAGGCCTATGTCCAGCAGTGGACGGATAATGGCTGAAAGAATAAAGATGATGATAATGAACATAGCTTAAAAATACACTCAATATCATTACAATGCATACATGCACAACAGGAATTTTATAAACTTACTGTATTGTTTATGTATTAATAGTTGTAGCACTTCAGCTGCCCGCTGACGAAATGCTTTCTTACTGTACTGGGTTGCCTGGAAGAGATCTCTGTCAGAGATAAATCCACCCTTGCTCACAACATTTATAAATACATTATTTTATATGTAACTTACAAGTGGAAATAAAGAATATTTATTTTTCGTTTCTGACAATTTTTTTTTATTTCATCTGGAAGTTCTTCAGGCGTATGGCGCTTTACGTCTCAGCGACTCATCTTGCACTGCGAACTGTAGCTCGCATAAATTTAAAAAATAATAATATCAATACAATTTTTATTTCCAGTCTGCTAATTGGCAATCTGTTCTTTATAGAAGAATAATCTAATCTGCTGTTTGGATGTCAGGTGTAAATCTTCTTAATATATGATGAGGCCACTCCATTAACTAGCTCTCAGTTTCTGTCAGTAAATCTTTCTACCAGTCTTTGGATACTGTGTCTTTTTAATCGAGAGAAAGTAATGCTTCCCGATCCCTGTAATTGAGAGGCTAATTCATAATCAATACAATACAAAATCACAATCATCAGGCGGACCGCATGCTCGTTTGATCTCTGTTTTATAAAATAAGGCATTAGCAGGTTTACATTATTCGCCAAAGAAATTGATAAAATTGTCTGTCTCGATCACAAAATTAAATACAAAAACATATATTCACAATTCTAACACGATAAAAAACATTTGGAGTCTTGTTCTAGACGGAGTATAGAAAAAAAGGCAATTTCGTTTCTAAGTTTGCTCACTTTTTTTGCACACTGCATTACTACTATCTAAGAAAAGTCGTGAAAATATACAGTTATTGGACGCTCAGTTTTTTTTTCCTATATATATATATATATATATATATATATATATATATATATATATATATATATATATATTATACAACTTAGAATGACAAACAAGCTGACGGCCCACCTGATGGGAAGTGGTAACCATCGCCTATAGACATGAGCAGTACCATGGACATAACAGAGTATACTGTTTCGCTCATGATACCCCCTATGCGTTGCCATTCCTGAAGACTCAGTTGTTATTCCTCTGTTCCCAGTAAATTCACGCCATATCCCACCCTTCAAACCGAAACACAGCCATGCAAATACAACTGCTTCACGGTTGAAACACGAATTGGACAGAGGTACCCAAGCAATCGACTTTTGTACAAAGTCTTCCTCTGGTAAAATATATAATATAATTGGGATGAACCTGTTATAAAAATAAATAGTAGAATGCAGTGAAATGAGGAACATGCCTATAGTTAAACTGGATAAAGTCCTCTATATGTTGATTTTCATTGATGTATAAAGCAAAAATTTGTGCATGATGACATTATTAGATGATTAGATTAATATTTTTGACTTTAGTATGAGACCTAAGCCTAATTGTGGGACCTAAGTACCCGTAATTGGGTATTTGAGGTCGATTTGTTTTTCACCACTTACAGATGTCTACATAATCTGACAGAGAGAATAGGTAACAGAGTAGTGATAAGTTTTAAAATAAATTGAAATTAAAATAATATAGATATCGAATATGGGCGACAAAATGTATGATAATGACTATCATGGTATAGAATTCTCAACAAATTTATTACATCTGATCACATGCAACGATACCAAAAATTCAGGCAGGTGTGGGTTAATAGCTCTTGTGACCTATTGGCCACTATAGGAACCGGACGCAACGGGACCAGAGGTCAAGAGCATTATTCCAAACCATTTTGTATCCGGGCCTTAGGATTGCTACAAAAAACGAAACAGACAAATATACAGAGGCAGCTAATTAAAATAAGGAAAAAAAAACACATATAACTAGATTGAAGTATAAAGTAAATGATTGTAATTTATTTTTTTAAAACGCGCAAACTTGTGTAACATGGATAAGTTATGTTTTAAATTAGCACATGAGATTGTTCATTAAATAAATCAACTTTCTTCAGTCTTAGGCTACAGTGATCAATATACGATGGTATATTGATCACTGTAGCCTAAGATGAGCTCATTTATCACCATCGTGGTATAATAAAAATCATGTCTAATTTAGTATAAAACTGCAATAGTAGTTTATCCTTTTCGTTTCATCACTAAAAAGTAAATTGGTTTAGAAATGGTAAAAATATCGCGTACACAGAAAAAAGAGTACAGTTTTATAGAGATTAAAATTAAAATCATTATTTTGAACGTTTTTTCTAATGTAACATTTTTTGTTCAATAAGATATGGGTCTAAAAACGACTATAATTTTGTGTTCCTCATATCAAATTTTATTGATATGAGAAACTCATACCAATATTTTTTAGATCATTTTCGATTCATGTTTGAATGCAAATATTTACTTGTACTGATAAAATACTGTTTTAAAAGAACGACAATTGTTTCGATTTATTATGACTGTGTTTCGGTTTGAAGAATGAGATATGGCAGTGAATTTACAGGGTACAGAGGAATAACACCTGTGTCCTTAGGAATGGCAACGCATGTGGGGTATCATGGGCGAAACAGTATACTCTGTTGTGTCCATGGTACTGCTCATGTCTATAGGCGACGGTTACCACTTTGCATCAGGTGGGCCGTCAGCTTGTTTGCCATTCTAAGCTGCATAAAAAAATATTTAACCGTGAAGCATACATGTTCGGACAGAATGAATTAGCTAACTAACTAATCGAATTATCTCGGAACATACATAATTATAAGCAATATAATATACAATTAATATCTATTGTTCACACAGAGCTGTCAATTTTATACCTACTTAACACTGTCCTTGTGAGACGCGTCGTGACGCACCGCACCAAGGCGTTTCCTCAATAACCACTTTACGTGGTTTTAACGTATGAATAACAAAGGAAAACAGTGTACTGATACGCGGCTACTGATAGCCGCGCCGCTTCCTTATTCTGTCTCGACCGGACAACTTTACAGATAGAACAGTCGAAAATTATGTAGTTTTGTAATTAACTGCACTTAGACAATAGTTGATAGGTTAATCAATTTTTTTTAAATATAAAAATAAAATGAAAAAGAAGAATTGGAGGCACTATCAAAGTCATAGTGCGTTTTGTAATGTCTATAGTACAGGTCTATAAGTGACAGTTACCACTATCCATGAGCGTCTGGACATCAGCTTACATGCCATTTCAAATAGCAAAACTTTTTTTTGATGGGTGATAATGGTATAGTAATCGCGCCTGCACTAACGGGATACGCTGGCGGAGCACCAGTGAAGGTTGATAGATGAGAATGAAAACAGGCCAGTTAGCCCATCATGGTGAATTCATCAGGAATTAACCATGATAGTTTCCAGGGGGAACCGCGAGGAGGTCGACCTGGTTGGGTATATTGCTAGCAATGGGATTCTCAGTCTCCATTACTAACAATCCCTTTCCCCCTGCAAAAAATATTAGATTTTTTCAATTTTTTCAAAAAAAAAATTCGTGAGAGTCTGTTTTATCAAATTAATAATAAAAAAAGAGTTAAGTAAATATTATTTCGGAGTATATTATTATTAATTGGAATAGACTTATTAGTAAATATTACCATCTTATCATTATATGTATCATGGAAACCATTTTTGCTAAATTTGAACACACTTTACACAGGGAGAGTTGCAGCTACTCAGTTGATTATTTTGCTAATACATATAACTTTATAAATCGTCGTAATAATCGGCTTTTTACTGTTCACTGCTGAACATAAACCTCCTCCTATGGGAGGGGAGGGGGCATTGCCAGTAGTTGTTACGCTTGGCAGGCGGATTGGAAACCGCAGTTAGGCTTTGCAGATGTATTAAGAAAAACAATGCTGCCCATCCCTCACCCTCCCTTAACCGTCTCTTACGACGCCCATAGGAAAGGAAGGGGTTGCCTATTCTATGCCGGGACTACACGAGACGTTTGTAAATATCACATAAAAATAATTATCCACTATCAAATCTTAACGTCACCATCTGAGGAAGTGTCCGCCAGAGGTCATTACTACGGAACACCACCACGTGGGAAATTATACATTCGAACAATAGCACAGATATTGTGAGGAGATAAGCGTAGCCGCGCGCCAACATATGTGTTATAAACCTCGATGAAGATAGAGCTTGCCACAAAAATGAGACTATCATTTCTAAATTGATCACATCCGGTGATAACTACAGTTTATTGTGTGCTTTGAAGTAATTCTCCGGCAGATTTGTAATTTATTTGAGAGTTGTAAATCTATTTTCTGCTTTTATTAATGTTGTATATTTAGTTAAGGTTGCTTACACCCGAAGAGGGGGGAAAGGGATTGTTAGTAATGGAGACTGAGAATCCTATTGCTAGCAATATACCCAACCAGGTCGACCTCCTCGCGGTTCTCCCTGGAAGCTATCGTGGTTAATTTCTGATGAATTCATCATGATGGGTTAACTGGCCTGTTTTTATTCTCATCTGTCACCCTTCACTGGTGCTCCGCCAGCGTATCCCGTTAGCACAGGCGGGGTTACCATGTCATTTTCACCCATCAAAAAATAAAAAACACCCGAAGAAGGGAGAGTACTGTTTTAAAGTACATCCACAACTGACCCATAAACCCTTATAGCGTCAAAGGCATCACTTGCATGTTACTCACTTTTGGGTCAAAAAGATTCTATTATTATGAGATTGAGATGATATCCAAAATGGTCAGAATAATAATAAAAGAATCCTGCTTAGTACATACATACATATCTGTCACGCCTGTCTCCCATTAGGGTAAGCAGAAACAATGGAACGCCAAATGCTTCGATTCAAACAAACCTCTTTCGCTTCTTCCACATTCACCAATCTTTTCATACACGCTCGCCGGCTACGGGTACTTTTAATTTGGCTCTTCTTCAGCACGTCGCCTATTTGGTCAACATACGTCCGTGTAGGGCGGCCCCTACTGACATCTCCATTCAGTCTTGCTCCATAAATCTCTTTCGTAATTCTTCTTTCATCCATCCTCTCCAAATGACCAAACCAAACCAAACCAAACCAGCTGCTTAGTGTCAGAAGCAATTGAGACAGAAATATTTAATTCATACATCTTGGTATAATATTTTATCACTTTTGTAGTATTTATTTGATTAATATCAATGCCACCTGCTCTCATTATAAATTAATAACGATACGACCAGGCTTCGTAAAGATGGATAGAATTTGCTCAAAAGTAATACGTAGAAAGTATATATTTTACTCGCTGCTCTTTTCTATGGATGAAAGTATTTTTTAATTTGTTGAGTAATTTTTGAGTATGTTCATTTTTCAAGCTGCACACCTGAAGGGAAGTGGAAACCGTCGCTTATAGACATGAACAGTACTATGGACATAACAGAGTGTTTTGTTTCACCCGTGATACCCTTCATGCGTTGCCACTCCTGAAGCCCAAGGTGTTATGTATCTGTACCCTGTAAATTGACTGTAAAATTCATTACTCATCAAACAAATATTCAATTTTTTGTAATATTAATATAGACATATTGAGGTGGAACAATACCTTCTAAAATATGTCAGGATTAATCCACGCGTGTTACTACGAGATCATGTACAGTTGGATCCGCCGATGTAACGTAAAACTTTTAATTGCCACAATTATGTAAGAAAATTTATGGATTGTGTTACAAAAGCCATTGTCTGCTGTTCCCACGGTTTGGGACACGTCGGCTCTATCTAGATTTCTGATGTCTTGACCTTGTACCGGGTCGTGACCTTTTGTTTTCTCACAGTTTTTGTCATTTCCGAATACTGGTGATACTTCCGCAAAATATTAAATATTCGTAATTATTCTATGTTACCTGAAAACAGAAATTTACCTGAATTAAATCCTGCCACTTTAGAACCAAATATTACAGCTACGACTTAAATCCTTAAATTATATCACAGAACACTGCAGCTATTTGCTCCTGTGTTCAAATTTCTTTAATATCAACACTAGGAGTAACTTTCCTTAGTTGATTTCTTTCTATGTGTTGGATAGTTTTACGTACCTTGCATTTAGATATTTCTTTTGTGTTCATCAGTTAATTATTTCGTCAATGCACAAAAGACTTCCGTCTAAACCGTCATTAAAACAAAAAGTTGATGTCTACTTTATCCGAGCAGTAAATATTATCTATTAGTCTCATCTTCGTGTATAATATAGTACAACTTACATATTTTTAAGTATATTTATTATTTGGGGGAGACTTTGTACAAAAGTTGATTGCTTGGGTACCTCTGTCCTATTGGTGTTTCAACCGTAAAGCAGTTCTGTTTGCATGGCTGTGTTCCGGTTTGAAGGGTGGGATATGGCGTGAATTTACTGGGTACAGAGGAATAAAACCTGAGTCCTCAGGAATGGCAACGCATGGGGGGTATCATGGGTGAAACAGTATACTCTGTTATGTCCATGGTACTACTCATGTTTATAGGCGACGGTTACCACTTTCCATCAGGTGGGCCGTCAGCTTGTTTGCCATTCTAAGTTGCATAAAAAAAATGTAAATTTTAGTATATATTTATATCAATTAATACTAATACCTCATTCAAGTATTCTAAAACATCCTCAGCGTACACATATCCTATACTAAAGAACAAATGACTTAAAAATTCTGTCCCCTGTCACTTGGAGCTTCTGATTGCGATTGCAACATGGTACACGCCTGTTTACTAGCTTACTTCCTTATCAACGACAGTTCTAAATTTATCCATAATACATTGTATACTACTTAACCTCATTCATCGACTATCGATAATCACTGAATCGATAAATGTTCCGAGAATGGGTGATATGTGACGAGCTCAAATCCTCTCACCTCCACTGTAATCTCGCCCAGTGAGGTTTCATCTCGGTCGGCCCACAATAAACCACTGTATTTACGGAACATTGTCGAGAGAGATGCGTGTCGCGATACAAGTCGAGTATTGTCGACGAATCGACTCGAGCATTATCGTTCCTGACCTAATCGGATCTTAGTACCTACACAAATTTATATCTAAATCTTGAAACAAGCCGATATCAACTCTATGTCTCAATCATAAAGTTCACGAGTGATGTAAATGGAATTTGGTAATTTTATATGTGACAGAAGGATTTGTCTGCAGCGTTTAGAAATAAACGAGATGTTGATTGTATTATGTAAGTTGAAGGTTTTGGATTTAGAATTGTGCCTGTCACTGCGTAGGCAGGATTACGTTTGATATTGTTTTGATTTATATTTCGCGATCTTGTCTCGTATTTACTACCTCGAGCGTTGTGCTAATGACAAATTATTCGTAAATTCTGTGTTGCAATATGATGGGAGTCCAATGCTCAATTAAAATATTGAACTTGAATCTCAAGACCGTCATTCCAAAAGACTCAATAACGCGCAAATGTAACCTGCAATATTCCGTTGTTGCAAACGTTCATAAACTGCGGTAGTTATGGTTCGAACCGTACTTGTCTAGTTAAAGCACACTTGAGTGCATTCAGCGTTAGACTATGTTACTATCATCAAAAAAATTTTTTTTGTTACTAAGAACTACTTGAAGTTAATACACAAGTGCCATATATGTATACTTAGCACAACGATGAAGGGAAGGGATTGTTAGTAATAATGACTAGTAGTTCAATTGCTCGGAATATACCAATTCGACCTCCATGCGCTTCTAGAAATTATCATGTATTATTTCTAATAACAATTGAATAGGTTATATTCATAGGCCATTCATGAGGGAGCCATAGATTTTCGTAAGGAACGGTCCTAAGCCATCTGCATTCACTGACTCCTTGCAATGCATTGGAGGTCGTCACTCCATATAGTTTTTGTCCTGCACTGAATTTGCCCATACCACCACCACTTAAGAACCTTTCATTCCCCTATATTTAGGAATAGACGGATAAAAGCTGAGATGATGATGATGATTTCTAGTAAATACATCACTATAGGTCAACTTCTCAATTACCACCTTTTCACTAGTGTACCCGTAGCGTAGATGGGGTGGCCATTCAATTTACACCCATTTAATAAAAAGATAGGTACCGTGTTACGTCGTAGGAATGAAACAATGCGACAACAATCCTTTACATTGTCGCTATTGATCAGCAACTAAAGCAATAAACAAAGTTGACTTTTTGTGTGGAGTCTACACACGTCGCGGACCCTGGCGTCGCTCCTAATACGGCCCCTATAAAAACCGGGATAATATCATTCTCGGCATTGTGAGGCACGTACGCATATCCTTCCTTTTGTCGTTAACCATGTCTGCAACTGCACCCAGTACAAGGATCGTAGTGTAGTATATGCACTCACGATTACAGGAACTGTCCTTAGTAATGTACAAGTATCAGATTCGGTTCAAAATTTGTAAAGATATCGTTTTTTTTTTTTTTTATACAACTTAGAATGGCAAACAAGCTGACGGCCCACCTGATGGAAAGTGGTAACCGTCGCCTATAGACATGAGCAGAACCATGGACATAACAGAGTATACTGTTTCGCCCATAATACCCCCCATGCGTTGCCATTCCTGAGGATTCAGGTGTAATTCCTCTGTACCCAGTAAATTCACGCCATATCCCACCCTTCAAACCGAAACACAGCCATGCAAACACAACTGCTTCACGGTTGAAACACGAATGGGACAGAGGTACCCAAGCAATCGACTTTTGTACAAAGTCTCCCTCTGGTAAAAATCTAATACAATAGTGTAAACTATATTAATTTATAATGAAGCAATATAATACATAAATTGAAAACTACAGTTTCAGATAGTAACTAGAAATTTTATTAATCTTAGCTGACTAGTTTAGTATCACTTGCCTTACCATATATCGCCGTTTTGTTATCGAAAAACATAAGGTCTTTCAAGGCTAGAGTCACTATTTAATATCCGGTTTTAATCGTTTACAAAATTTAGCAAATATATTTACTAACTCTTTGCCAAGTCACTCGTAAACGTCTGAATGGTTTTGATTAAATTTCGTATAGAGATAGACCATGGTCTGAATTGATTTATAAAATACTTTTTGTGTTGCATCGCGTAGACATAGACGCGACATAGCTTGTTTCACTAATTCCTACGTATGTGTAAATTATTGTACTTTAGCGCCAATGAATTTACGCACTTAAGGAAATATATTCGATAATAGTTTTAAATTATTATTGATATTTTTTTTTTAGATATATTGTCAGGTTGTTTATTCCAAGTAATACAAAACATTGGTTTCGATTCAAAATAAATTTCTCAATTATTTCGAAACACGATCCAAAACACGATGACTAATAAATGTGTTGACATTGAAACCTCCAAGGTGAGATGTGGAATCGTTTACAAACAGTAAACGAAGAATTATACAAAAAAAAAATACGAGTATATTCGTTGAAGTCTTGTCGCGAAACTAATTCGTCTTCCTTGTATTTCTATCTATCTATCTACAATAATAGAAAATACGAGTATACAAGCCGTCTGACGAAAGAGCACGTTATCAAAATTTGTTATTACAAACAAATAAAAAGAGCCTTATCATAAACAATATTAATCTTCTGAATGCGATACTGTTCATGTCTATAGGCGACGGTTAACATTTTCGGTCAGCTTGTTTGTCATTCCCAGTTTTATAAAACCCATACACACAAATTACTTTAATCACAAAATAACAAGATGGAGTTCATCTGGTTTGAATAAGAGATAATCATCAGAATCTGATATTTCGTAATTTAAACCTTTTTTATTGAGCGATTACTGACTAAAAGTGTGAACTGTTTCCTGTAAATATGAACAGCACCACGGGTTTCACAAAATATACCGTGACACCCATAGCTGACCTCGTGCATTGCCACTGCTGAAAAGCTAATCTATTAAGACGATACCCTGTAATTTTAACTTAAAATCAATTCTTAAAATTAATCAAATCCGATTATTACAAAGCATGTTCAGAGTTACGCCTATACTGTGTAGATCAAGTCGCGATACGCGTCACACGCTCAATGAAACAGTCGTGTGTGCGTGTGACGTCACGGGCATTCACACACGCACACAGACACGCAAGCACACAGCGCTCTGTCTCTATTCAGGTGCAAGTTTTTAATTAAATTTTCGAGAACTATTCCTACAATGTGAGACTTGACAAGCGTCAAACAAGATCGAGATACTGCCTGAGGCGTTCAATTTAAGAGCCTTCACACCGAAATGTAGCAACATCGAACTCGGAATTACGTGTCAATTTTTAAAAACTATTGGAAATTTTCAATATTACCGATTGGTCATTTAAAAAGTGCACTGATAGTCAATTATAAGTTGTCCGTAAATCTGACGGTATATTTTGCATTTACTCCAGTATATTTATTTATTTATTTACACTTTATTGCACCAAGTAAAAAGAGAAATAACAAATACAGTAAATATTAATGAGAAGTGATACAAAAGGCGGCGGGTAGAGGACATTGAGAAAAAGACAAAGAGTAGGTGGCGCACTATTATATAAATATTATCATATACAAACATATATAGCATAAACAAATATATATATATTTTGATTATTTGCAAATACTTTTTACCAGCAATGTCCAAACTTTCAGTTACTATTATTAAAAAAAAAACACTTATATAATTAAATTTTATTCTACAAAATTACAAGAATATTTTCCCAAAATCACGAGTCACGACTATTAACATACTTTCAATGATAGTTCAACAAAAATCCTACTGCATGATTGACATTTCAAATCATTATTAAATCATTCAAAAATATCGAAAAAAAAAAATTATTTGTCATCGAAAATTACCATATTTCGGTATGAATACTCTTAATTAATTTAGAATTATTATATAAAAAAAAATATGCGTCACGCAACTCATAAGAAAATTGCTAACAACAAGAATGGACGAAACAAATTGAGATAGAATCGCCGTTAACTTCACACTTGCTAACGAGGCTTATCGGCCATCTATTCAAATGGTATCCATCCTATAAATATTAATATGAAACATTGAGCTGCATTACGTATTCACGAATTTGTTTAATGAAAACACTGGATCGTTGTCTTGTTTTTATTGTCAGTGGAGAATGTAATCGTTGTATGATTTCGCTTCGGGTCATGAGAACTTTTCAATACAGGCTGTTCACTTTTTGTTTCATATGCCACAAAATATTTATTGCAACATTTTAGCGTAAATGTAACGTATCACAGTTTAATTCATTTAAAATATAATAAAATAATAAATATTTTAATACAACACAAAATCTCGCGTTTCTATTCCCAATATGAGACTGCGAATAACAAAAGCATTGGAAATGAACAAACTTAACATTATTATGTGATTTTAACTTATATACAGTAGAGATATAATAATTTCATACAGATTACTGTATGCGTGCAAAATAGACAAATCAAAATGTATGACGCCGTACGTATTAGTCAGAATTTCTGAATTGCACATACGGCACGAGTTCTAAAACAACTAAAGCAATATTGTTCAAAGTTTGAAGGAAATAACAGTCGCGACCAAAATAGAGATGTTATAGGTGTCAGTGGTTGCGTAATGCGATTTCTATAGGTAGATAAGAGGCATTGTTCTGCAAGTATCCCAGATAGGTACAGAGACTATTGTGTTGACGTCAGGCGCGCGGGTCGAGCGTGGGCGCAGCCCGCGTCGCGGCGTCGCTCACTGCCGCTCACCTTGAACGTTTTATTAGCGCTAAATCGTCTACTGATCAACGTAAAAACTCATTTTGATCAAATTTTATACCTACCTACCTGCTACTTGGAGAAATCGCAAAACATAACTTATAAAACTCCGATATGAAAAAATTACAATAACATTATTTAATTCCCGTTAATATACGAACATGGGAAACTTGAAATAGCAGAATAACATCATCAGGCTTAACTTAAACCGTTTTCGATCATTTCACTTTAAAAAAAAAACTTTAATTGAAAACGATATGTTTTGGAACATATTGCATGCAAATAGATGACAACGTCAAATTTAACACTTCTCATTTCGTTTCGAATGTATTGTAAAATTATTTTCATTAATATTTATAAGGCGTTATTTTTATTATGAATAGTCAACGAAGCGAACTGTCCCGCTCCTACTCGTACAATATCCCACTGGTCCCGTCCCGTCCCGTGCCCGTAGAGGTACGGCACGGTCCGGCCGTCCGCGCGGCCGCCCGCAAACTGTATCAGCCTGTATTACTACGCCTTACGAGTATTTGTTTTAGTAATGAACATTCCGAGTTTTAAATAATAAAATTTATTCATAAGCCGGCACTTACCATATTTGAGTGTACGAGCCGCCGTCCATATGTATGAGTGCTTAAGATATTCTTATTTATGGCTCTATGTCAAGGTCGCCGGTGGCGGTTGAGGTATCATCACTTTGCATAATATCAAATTATTTATTCGCTCCGCGCTAAAACTGTCTGCTGTACGTTCAATTTGTAATTCAAATAAATTCTTCAAGTTACGCTCTCGGCGCGTAGCTGTCATAATTGTAACGCGCGAGATTTTTTACTTATTTGAATAGGCGGCGCGGCCGCGCACGTGATCCATTACCGATGTGCGCACGAGTTCAGAGATATTGTCATTAGTGGTTGTCAATTATTGGCGGTTGTGTCGTCATTTTATATGAACCGTGGCAATGTGTTTATATTTTGAAATTGTCATAAAAATGCATAACAGATGCAACTGCTAAAAATATCTGGCCACAGTTTATGCTGACTGATATTATAAATGTAACATTGAGCTTGTCTGTTTGTTTTTTGCTACTTAGCAACTTAACTAATCCTTATGAAAATTTATAGACAAGTACTGTACAGAACGAAGAAGGACATAAAGTTCTACTTATTCCATGGAAGAAAAGAAATTGTTAATAATGTCAATATATGATGTACAGGTCGGACTCCACGCGGCACAACGAAAACATCAGAGGGAGACTTTGTACAAAAGTTGTTTGCTTGGGCACCTCTGTCCCATTTGTGTTTTTACCGTGAAGCAGTTGTGTTTGCAAGGTTGTGTTTCGGTTTGAAGGGTGGAATATGGCAGTGAATTTACAGGGTACAGAGGAATAACACCTGTGTCCTCAGGAATGGCAACGCATGGGAGGTATCATCGGCGAAACAGTATACTCTGTTATGTTTATGATACTGCTTATGTTTACTGGCGACGGTTACCACTTACCATCAGGTGGGCCGTCAGTTTGCTTGCATTTTCTAAATAGCATAAAAAAATACAACAACTTACCAAATTTGGCTATAACAAATGTATAATGACAGCATGATTCGAGCGCAGTGCACGCGTCCAAATAGTCGGGTTAAGGACCGGCCGGCTTTGTTTCCATTATTTTACATATTCATACATACCGCTCATGGCTTGAGGCAGGTCGCGTTTTTTCGTTTATCCTCTTAATTTATGGGTTGCTAATGCACCTCTGAATGAGACGGATCTCAGCCTTATTTGTTATTAAAAGTAACTCGCTTATTACTTATTAATGAGTATTCGGTAGTCGCGTGCTGTACTCTGTAGTTTTTGTCCAATGGATGATAATGGAATATACGTTGGAGGGGCACCAGTGACGGATGATAGGTGAGGATGAAAGGGCAGGTCAGTTAGCCCACCGTGATGAATGCACCTGAAATTCAGCACGATCGTTTGCAGCGGGAACAACGTGAAAGTCGACCTGATAGGGGGTATTGCTAGCAATGGGGCTGATACATTACTAACAATCCCTTTCCCCCCTATGCTCTACAGTTGTAACTTCGTAAGTAGCACGAACAGCTCGCGTCGATTGTAAATTCAGAGAAATGAATATGGTTACATGATGTTTCTAGTTCACTAAATATTAAAACTCACGCCAAAATTGCAATAAATGGTCACGAAATTTATAAAAGTCAATTGCTTGGGCACCTCTGTCCCATTCGTGTTTCTACCGTGAAGCAGTCGTGTTTGCATGGCTGTGTTTCGGTTTACAAGGTACAGAGGAATAACATCTGAGTCCTCAGGAATGGCAACGCATGGGGGGTATCATGGGCGAAACAGTATACTCTGTTATGTCCATGGTACTGCTCATGTCTATAGGCGACGGTTACCACTTTCCATCAGGTGGGCCGTCAGCTTGTTTACTATTATAAGTTGCATAAAAAAAAAAAACACAATATATTACTATAACATAGTATAATAAACAGGTGTATCAATTAAATAATAACTTTCGAGTTCAAGCTATCCGTGCTATGGATTTGGTGCATGTATGTTACATGATAAGCTCTTTATCGTGAACATTAATCACTTTTGGCCAGAGTTATAAATTATAAAGATAATTATCACATGTATAATAAATTAATTATATATATATATATATACCGTTACAGCGTTACACGAACTCCGTCTAATAAGCCCTTTTAATAATTATTATAATCATTAAAAACAAGTAGGCTTGATGGAGATAAATAACATTTTTGGATTTTTTAAATTAATAATATAAGATACACCAATATAAATAATGTCTAACTACTTGTATGAGGGGGGGAAATGGATTGTTAGTAATAGAGACTGAGAATCCCATTGCTAGCAATATACCCAACCAGGTCTACCTCCTCGCGGTTCTCCCTGGAAACTATCATGGTTAATTCCTGATGAATTCATCATGATAGGCTAACTGGCCTGTTTTCATTCCCATCTATCACCCTTCACTGGTGCTCCGCCAGCGTATTCCGTTAGCGCAGGCGGAGTTACCATTTTCACCCATCAAAAAAAAAACCATTTTGCAAGATTGTGTTCTATAAAACAAATTATATTTTAATTTAAAAACTAAATAAATGAAGCGATTTTGATAAAGTTTCTGTGGTACTAATCTGTAACTTGAAGTTACTCAACCATGCAGTGGACTGTACTCGCAAAAATGACCGACATAGCTCGAAAAAAAAGAAAGCTGAAGTGGCTATGGACTAGTCACATAGCTCGAAGAACTGACAACCGATAGAGAAGAGAGATTCTTGAGTGGCGACCCCATACATGCAAAAGCAGTGTAGGGCTACCCCCCACTATATGAAGCGACGACTTCAAATACATCGCAGGGGTTAATAAATACTACTCGGGACCATTCCTTATGGCTGTCTATGGGGGAAGCCTACGTTCAGCAGTAGACAGTTCGTATGACAAATAATTATTTTTTTTTAAATCCGTTTATAAATAACGGTAATATAAATTATTTAGCAAAAAGAATAAGTCAAATATAGTTTTAGAATATAAAAATGAAGCCATTTCGCTTAGACCAGTATGATCATTTTGAAATTTTAAGCCCAACTTTTTTTAATTTTTTTTTTTGGAAAATCAGTGAAATGACGACACCAGTGATACGAAAGGACAGATAAAATCGTTATAAGGGTTCTTTTATACCGTTTTGTGTGCACATTATTAAAAAATTAAAATAAAAAATACAGAAAAACTATAAAAAGTTCCTCTATCCGAATTGCCAGTAACACGAACGTTTATTCGAATGCATATATAATCTGTGGTATTGTGAAAAGGCGCCAACATTCAAAGTTGGAACGGGGCACGTTGATCTCACCGGCGCGAGTTGTTGAAGCGTGCTTCCTTGAGCCAATTAAAACAAGTTCAACTAGAGCTGGTATGTGCAAAAACGGTGATAACGACGACCGATAGGCGCAGTTTACGAGACAACGTATTACGCAAACGCTAAGAATAATAGTAGTTGTCCAAAAAAAAAACCATAATTACTTTTAGGTGTCTCTTCCGACGTTGATAGTAGCTGTAGAACGAAGCACTTCTATTTAAATTCACAAAAAACTCGAACGAAATTCTACAGTTTTAGACTTCCTATACACCGTGGATATTTTCAAAAAAGATTATTATTATAAATATTATATTAATATTTATTATATCAGCCATAAACTGTCCACTGCTGAACATAGGCCTTCCCCATAACTGAGATTTTTCCAGTAACCAGGTTGGCAACCGTAGCTACCTACCTACACTTCTTACATCACCCACAGGAATTTTTTTTTATAATACTTAGAATGGTAAACAAGCTAACGGCCCATCTGATGGAAAGTGGTAACCGTCGCCTATAGACATGAGTAGCACCATGGATATAACAGAGTATGCTGTTTCGCCCATGATACCCCCCCATGCGTTGCCATTCCTGAGGACTCAGGTGTTATTCCTCTGTAAATAAATATTACTACAGCGTGGGATTCTTCAAAAAAGGAATAAAGAGATTTCTTCAGTATAGAATAATTTAGTTTAGAATAAAGAGATTTCGTAATATCTCTGGTATTGCAGGCATTCATAGGCTACGGTAACCGCTTACCATCAGATGGGCCGTATGCTTGTTTGCCATCTTAGTGGTAAAAAATTACAACCAATAATAACTGACAAAATAAATAAAAAAAATCAATAAATACTGTCAATATTTTCTGATTTCAATGTATATAAAATAGCAAATTTATCATTTGTCAAGAGATTTATTTATTATTTTTACAAACAATTTTTACAAATTTATATCCAAAATATAAAAATATCAGCATTATAATATATTGCTATTACTATGTCGTTAATTCGCTGTAATTATATTTTTAGTCATTATGTCCTCGCTATAAATTAAAAAAAAAGAACTTTAAACATGTTTCATTCTAGACATCATTATAAACTGAAGTTTTTTCTTTGAATATTTCAATAAATATAATATAAGTTTTGACAGTTAATGACCCGTTTTTATATCAAGATCCATTTACGTTACTATAAGTATGTTTGATAACAAACTTTTTTAACTCGTCGAGGAAGCGTTGGATTTAATTTCGAATATCATAATAAGTATTGGATTTTATTTTAAAATCGCTCAAGTCTGATGTTATTGTTTACTTGTAAGTCCCAATGTGTGGCTATATTTTTCGTTTAAATCTAATTTCTATTTTATAAAACTATTATAAAGTCAAGAACAAAGTGTCTATATTTATCTATATATGTGATAAAAATATCAATAAATTCATAGAGAATTTAAAATTTAGGGATATTTGAAAAAAAAAAAAACAAGAGCAATAGACAAGAAATAGTAATCTTTATATATAATAAAACATAATAAAGAATCATAAACCATTAGATGTATAATTTTTTTTATTTAATTTTCCGTCATCTAGTTCTATATAAATACTTTTTGAAATACTTTCATTTAAATTTTTATATACATAGTAGGTTTTTATTACATTATTTACCTTATAATTGAGATGCAATGTACAGCTTACGGCCAGTTGTTACCATCATTGGATTATTCGCGTATGTACCACCAGCTCGTTCCATATAATAGTAACTAAAAGCAACTAGATATATTTAAATCACATTTTTATCTGTTAGCCAATAGTCGTGGGCTTTCAACATTTTAGGTTTATCGGCGTAACAACCACATAAAGATGTGGTTTTCATTCGACTCTCGATATAGCTCGGTAATTATGTTCCACTGAACACACCGGCGGTTTGTCTGCACCACACGCGATACGATGATTTGAGAACGATGATTATTTCAATTTACACTCATGGCGTAAACTGAATTGATGTAAAAAATAACTTCTGCATTTGTACATAGAATGTTATATTTCTTTATAATTCAATAGAAATGGCAAATACATTGGCGGTTTATATGAAAAATTCCGTATTTATAAGCAAAGAATACGTGTTGCGATCTGTAATCAAGTCAGTGAGGATATGATAATGATTTCACACATTAAATTAGATAGACTTCATAATGCTGCTAAACCAAACTGGAGAATTAATTTCATAAACCTTGTTTATCAGTCATATACGATGCTTTTTTATCAAAACATATATTGTTAATTCGTGATATTGAAATTTGGATTTAACAATATACTTTTTATTAAATTTTAATATTTTTTACAAATACATGATCGTATCATTCCTATAAATGTTACAATAATTATTTAATATAGAATATTTGGATATTTGTCACTTAATGAGACTTAAACGATTTTGTTTGAAATTTGAGACATAAGTAAAATATATACATACATTAACAAATAGAAAACTTTTTGTTAATACATGGTTGGAAAGCCGCGAGTTACGGTTACTTTAGTAATCATCTTAAACTTAAATCTTATCTTTTTTATTGTCTTAATGCTCTCTTTATTTTTTAACCGCCAATCCTTAGACATAACACGATGACATTTGCAAAGCGTGTCAAACGCGACGTGCTGGCCGCCGGCGTGCAACGCAGCGAGCCAATACCGTTCGATGTGTATCTAGTGCGTAGGATCATCGTTGCGATAGCATAGACGTGTTTATTGGTCGCATCCAATAACCAGGTGGATATAAAAATTGTGAAATTCCACTTTAGAGTAGGTTAAGTTGAACTGGTTCTGACGCCGACGTTTCTTGTGTGGATGTGAAGATTTTGTGCAACCAGCTCGTCGCATCGTTATCATGTTGAGGCAACAGCTCCTGTTTTTGGCATAGACTTGTAATTGTGGCTCTGTATATTATATGTCCGGTTATATATGGAACAATAACATATGAATATTTTTATCACGGGATCTTGGGTATTCATCATGGGGATTATATTTAAAAAAAGAAATAGCATTAAAATTACCATCTATCTTATTCTATCTTGGCACATACAATACTATGTATATATACGTATTCACGCGGATAAAGCCGCGATATACAACTAGTATATTATCATATCAGCTCTTAACTGTCCACTGCTGAATATAAACCTTCCTCATTAGGGGAGTTTCGCTAATAATCGCCACGCTTCACAACCGCAGTTAGGCTTTTAGAGATACTTTGACAGGGACACTACCGTCCATCCCTCGTCCTCCCTTAGTCGTCTCTTACGATACCCACGGGAAAGGAAGCGTACAGTATAAAAACTCCTAAATTTCAGAAGACAGTAACGCTAAAGGATCGATATTGAACAATCAGATGTAGGTGGTGCTATGTACAAAACTAGCAATATTTCTCAAAATTTAAGGTCACAATTCGCCAACTGAAGACGAACCAGTCCCGCATTGAGTAATGGCATCTCCTTTCTCCACTTAATTTTGACAGTTTTTATGTGAACATTTCGAAATAACAGTAAAATATTGTCGTATCGAAATACTCATTAGCATAAAGAACGGAGGAGCATACTGATTTCTAAAAATATACACCCGATTATAAGAACTAGTCGTCGATATAAAACATAATGAAATCCGCTATAATGTTTGATCTTTATATCAAAATTTGCTGTTTCTCTCAGCGAGGCCCGCGCAAATTCGCTATCTGCTATTCCCGCGGGAAAGTCGACTGCGTAGTTAAGTATCTCAAACTCGTTTTACTAATCCCAAGAAACTCTGCTTTCATGACTTTTTGAGTTTATAAACGAAAATTACTTATTTCGAAATGAGAACGTATGACGAGGTATCATGGTAACCACCATGAACTCAATGCCACAACAATTACTACTCCCATCACGTTGACCATCAATTTGTTACTATATAATAAGAAATAGTTTTCAATTTTTCTTGTTTCACATCTCTGCCTCATGTATTCGTCTTTCATCCATCATCTTCATGAGCCAACATTCAGATCCATGAAGAACGGCATATTTTATAATGAATTTATTATATCTCATTATAATATTCAGTATATATAATTAACTGAAAGAAATACGAGCACTAACCTTCAAAGGATAAGTTTGCTTGTAATATTTTTTTTCTTTTAAATATATTTTTTTTTATAATGGCAAATAAGTATTTTTTTATACAACTTAGAATAGCAAACAAACTGACGGCCCACCTGATGGAACGTGGTAACCGTCGCCTATAGACATGAGCAGTACCATGGACATAACAAAGTATACTGTTTCGCCCAGGATACCCCCCATGAGTTGCCATTCCTGATGACTCAAATGTTATTCCTCTGTACCCTGTAAATTCACGACATATCCCACCCTTCAAATCGAAACACAGCCACGCAAACACAACTGCTTTACGGTTGAAACACGAATGGGACAGAGGTACCCAAGGAAACGACTTTTGTACAAAGTCTCCCTCTGGTAAAGTATAATAAAATTTACAATAAGAGACAAATGCATATTTGAAATATACCAATGGCTTATATCTCGGTACACAATCAATAATTCGTACCTGTCTTATTGCAACCATTAGTGTTTTTGTATGTACGTTTATCCTGAATCGATCGTTGTTAATATATTGGCACGCAGAAAATCTCACACCGCACACCTACTGTAGTTAGCTTCATAGCTTGTACAGGGTGTGCAAATAATAATACTTTTAATATTTTTTTTTGTTATCATGCAATTGATAACTTAAAGCTACAATACAATTCATGCGTAGATCGAAATACATAGAAAAAAAGCTGTGCCACCATGTATAACTTAAATTTTAATAATTTCCACATTATAAATATTTTGTTTAATTTAATTCAAAACTAATTCAAATATCTCTGTAGTACAATCACGTAGTCTAAATGAGATCTCAAGTTCAATTCTCAGTTAGGATCATTAAGATAGGAAATTTTTAAATTATTAATTTCTGATATAATCATATTTAAATTAACAAATAACGGTTCCAAAAAAAATTGGTACATTGGCCCAATAGTTGTAGGAAACAGCTGAGAGAAGCCTTCGCCAAGTGGTAGCATACAACAGTATACGAAGTGAAAATGAAGTACTGGTGCCTTCATAAAAAACAGCCATTTATTATATTTGCCTACGAAGCGAGGTGACCATATGTGGGGGGACACTGACCTGGCTCACCGAGGGTGTCTGAAGGCTGCCCATATAAGGCAGAGCCACAAGGGTGCAATAATGATATCAATAATTTATAACCACCATTACAGTTTCCCAGCCTGCTGTATTGTGTCCATCGGTCCGGAACACACAAAAACCGATGCCGCATCACGCTCAAATGAAGATGTGTAATTAGTTGTTTTTACACGGCGATCGGTATTTTTTACAACCATATATGGGTATGGCCAAGAGCCAATGCCCGTTTACGTTGGTTGGACTTCAAAATAACAACTCGCACTGAACCTCCACGGACAAGAAACCGTCCGTCGCGCGTAAATATTACGTTTTTATTTCAATTTCTATTATCTCGCGCGACTAGACGGCCCGATACCGTGCCGGCTGATTTGAATATGTATGTAAAACGCGCCCCTTACACCGATCTTGTATAATTACAAGTAATGCCCGACCGAGACAAGGACGTATAATCAGTATTGCCAAATTAGCACATTCAATGATCTAGACATCTGTGCATTATTTAGCTTCCTAAAAGTTGTTCAAAATTACTTTTGTTGAAACAAAAGAAAACGTTATTAATTAAAAAGGTGACACTAAAAATGCCTCAAAAGCCCTCAATGCCCCGTTAAATATAACATTAATATGCTCTTAATTTTTTTTTTTGTTTGTTTTTCTATTATTTTATGTTGATCAACAATATGAGTTAACAAGATATACTATCTCTCTCGTATAGGTATTTTGTAAAAACTAAATATTGCAGAAATCTTTATTTTATTTCATACAGATATTTATTATCTATTAACAGGTTACTTCTCAATTATATTTAAATATTATTAAGCAATATAGTCCAATTTTAAAATATTTTGCATTTAAAAATAAGTTCGAAAACTTGTAAGCAAGTTGGCAACACTGCGAATAACTTAACGCACAAACGGTCGCGTCTCCCGTAAATAACCGCACTCTATATGGCATTTTGCAATTGACGCAGAAATTCTTTCAAATTAAAAGCTATACACGGGAGTATTATATTTTATCACACAACACCAATTTTCCTTCAAATCGGCAATAAATTATTTAGCCCGAGGTGCGCCCGCGCCGCCGACCGAGACGCGCCCGTGTTAATGGCGACCGCAAAAAAAAGTTGCTAAATGAAAATGGCCGACAATTATTTTTATTATATACCCGGTTGGAGCCTTTAGGAACCCTGGGGGCCTAGCCGCCCAGCTGCGAAGTAGACATAGCACAGGACACTGGCATACTAACTTTAAAACAGTCCACCATTAACATTTATATAGGACGCAATTAGAGGTGTGAGGCAGCTTGTAACCCATGTTTAATTACGGAGATCGCATTAAATAAAGTGCTATCATAAATTTATAATAATGTATAATTGAAATCGTACTTAATCTCATGCTAGTACCTTGCTATGTAATTATCTCAATTTCTTATTTTTTTTTACGCAACTTAGTATGGCAAACGGGCTGACGGCCCACCTGATGGAAAGTGGTAACCGTCGCCTATAGACATGAGCAGTGCCATGGACATAACAGAGTATACTGTTTCGCCCATGATACCCCCCATGCGTTGCCATTCCTTAGGACTCAGGCGTTATTCCTCTGTACCCTGTAAATTCATTCATACCCATTCATTCAGGTGAGCAAAAAATAGAAATATGATCTAGATACTAGAGAGGCAAAACCATCGCATCAGCCGAATTGTCCACTACTGAATATAGGCGTTACTTGGGGGGGGGGGAGGTTACCAATAGTTATCACTTTTGGCAGATAGGTTGGCAAATGCAATTCACTCAACTAATAAATTCCCTTAGTCGCCGCTTACAGCACCCATGGGAAAAGAGAGACAGAAGATTTTTTTTATACAATTTAGAATGGCAAATAAGCTGACGGTCCACCTGATGGAAAGTGGTAACTGTCGCCTATACACATGAGCAATATCATGGACATAACAGAGTATACTGTTTCGCCCATGATATCCCCCATGTGTTGCCATTCCTTAGGACTCAGGTGTTATTCCTCTGTACCCAGTAAATTCACGCCATATCCCACCCTTCAAACCGAAACACAGCCATGCAAACACAACTGCTTCAAGATTGAAACACGAGTGGGACAGAGGTAAATTAGCTGGTTATTCTGGTTATTAGCAATAAGATAATATTTTTGTTAAAAATCTAAATTAAATCTCAAATGAGGTTCCACAATAACCACAATTCTTACGATATCAGTTGACATTTGGACGAGAATAAACTCGACCTTGGATCTCCGTAAACGCCAATTCGCGATAGATGCGTAGAAATTGATTTTTCGCCGAGGAAGTTAAAAATGTAAATTAGTAACCTATAACATTCAACATTTGATTCGTGTTACGCCATTTAAAATGTTATGTTGTGGCAGTAAATTGTGGCTGTTCCAACTTTAATGGCAATAAAGAGAATCTAAAGTAATAAAATAATGAGATGTGACCGCACCTTCATCCGCGTCACCTTAATATTAACCTTAATATGTCACCTTAATATGATTAACCAGAACAAAAATGTTCTTTCATCATTCTTAAATATTACATGTAATTTAATGTCATGACAATTGATTAAGTCATTAAAGAAGTGACAAGGAGGTAATAAACAAATAAACTTACTTTTGCATTTTATATTTTTTTTTGCTGGGTGAAAATGGTATGGTAGCCCCGCCTGCGCTAACGGGATACGCTGCCGGAGTACCAGTGAAGGGTGATAGATGAGAATGAAAACAGGCCAGTTAGCCCATCATGATGAATTCATCAGGAATTAACCATGATAGTTTCCAGGAAGAACCGCGAGGAGATCGACCTGGTTGGGTATATTGCTAGCAATGGGATTCTCAGTCTCCATTACTAACAATCCCTTTCCCCCCTGCATTTCATATTAATAATAGTAATAGGTCACCCATCCTTTCCCATGGATGTCAAATAAGCGACTATGGGGGGAAAGGAATTGTTAGCAATGGAGTTTGACAGCCTCATTGCTAACAAAATGCCTTATTAGGTCGACCTCCACGTGGTTCTCCCTGAAAACTATCATGAACAATTCTTGTTGAATTCGTCACGATGGGCTAACTGACCTTCTTCATCCTCACGTATCATCCTTCACTGGTGCCCCGCTGGTATATATCGATAGCGCGGGTAGGGTTACCATTCCATTATCATCCATTAAAAAAAATAAGCGACTAAGGAAGCTTATGGTGGAGAAATGGGCAGCAGCATCCCTTTTAAAACATCATCAAAGCCAAACTACGATTGCCAACTTGCCTGCCAAGACTGGCAACTACTGGCGGAACCTCCCTTATATCCTGCCAGTAGTATAGAAATATCAGTAATAATAATATAAATGATATAAAAGTAGTATGCGACGAAACAGTGATCTAAACATGCTAACTGGTCTAACACGTGTCGAACTAACGTCGGATCAACATTTAATCCTGAGCAAGAGTGACTGCTAGACAGACACACCGTCCATTACACATATTATATCGAAACAAAACGGTACTCAACACAGCCAGTGCCCTTGCCTAAGCGTACGAATAGTGTTGCCACACAATACAGTTTTTGTGGATATTCCATTTTTTTTTTTCTCTAAATTTTGTATTTTTCTAATTGATCTGTCAAATCTTAAAATCATTAAACGATATTTCTAATGTAAGTAGTATATTCATTTATTTTAACATTTATTATATAAATAGGTAGGTATTATATGTATTTATAGTGTATGTATTTATGTAATATTTTATTATGTATCTTAATATTTTATTTAACTGTATATTTGTTTATGTATTAATAGTTGTAGCACTTCACCTGCCCGCTAACGAAATGCTTTCTTATTGTACTGGGTTGACTGGAAGAGATCTCTGTCAGAGATAAGTCCACCCTTGCTCACAACATTTATAAATAGATTATTTTATATGTAACTTACAAGTGCAATAAAGAATATGTATAATATTTACATATTTGTGCAAAGGACTGTGCTTAGAACAATTGTTCAATATGATACCCACAGTCACTTTTTATCATTGTACAGTTTGCCATCGACAGGGAGTTCACCCTCATACCTTATAGCCTAGATAATCGCGTACAACGCAGAGAAAACATCTCTGAAATGTTTTCTCTCACGAACGTTTATGGAACGAGCTCCCTTGTTAAGATTTTTCCATAAGACTACAGCATGAGCAGCATTCTTCAAAAAAGAGTCGAAGAGGTTTGTTCAGGGTCGGCAATGCGTGCGTAATATCCCTGGTATTGCAGGCGTTCAAAAGTTACGGTAACCGCTTACCATCAGATGGGTCGTATGCTTGCTTGCCACCTCAGTGGTATAAAAAAAATTAATAGATTTAAACATCAAAAACATTTGTACATTAAAATGCGTCATTATTACTAACTTCTTGTAACATATACGATACCGTTAAGATTCACACTAAAAATTTGTTGTTAATATTTGTTTATGACGCTGTTGATGTTTTCCATTTTAAATAAATGAATTTCTTATTAAAAAATGTTTAGCGATCGTTGATTATTTTTTATTGCTCATAACTATGCTTAAACTAGCATTCTGTCTGTGACCCCCATGTGCGGGTGTGTGACCAACGCAGCTATTTATAACTGAATTATGCAGTATCCGCTATTCTACACAAAGTTGGCTATGCATAGTATATTTTCAATTTGATACCTCATAATCCTCGTTAATAAATGGTTGTAAATGGCGCAGGATCTTTCTCTTATAATCTAATGTAAAAAAAAAACTTATCGGTAGATAATGGTAGATTTTTAGACCACAAAATTGGTTAACCGAAATAAATTTGCTGGCGTGAATTTACTGGGTACAGAGGAATAACACCTGAGTCCTCAGGAATGGCAACGCATGGGGGGGTATCATGGGCGAAACAGTATACTCTGTTATGTCCATGCTACTGCTCATATCTATAGGCGACGGTTACCACTTTCCATCAGGTGGGCCGTCAGCTTGTTTGCCATTCTAAGTTGTATAAAAAAAAGCTAAATAGTACCTGGAAATAGAAAATAAAACAAGCGCATAACATGACTTCTTCTGCTTATTTTAGCCAATATATGACAATTACATATGAACAGTTCAATTTCCTCTTTTACTATAATATAGATAGCTACGATATGTAAATCATTACTAATGTCAATTTTTCCAAAACATCATAATCGTTTTCAAGGCAAAAGCATGTAGACTGTTTTTTGTACAATGTGATATATTTAGTCCTTAAGTTTATTATTAGTGTGAAAATTACGTATTTATATGTTATTTCTTCACCCCAATAAAGAAAAAAAATAGATTAAAATTATAGAACCAAAATTTCTACCAAACTAGGATATAAATAAATTAAAATAGACAAGGTACATGAAATTAAAGATACCCCAAACTCAAACAATAACAAGAAGCAAAAGATTTGACATAAATTATTTCTATAATACAAACAAATTAAAATCATCTGTCCTAATCAATACATTAAAGCTGGCAATCCTACTTATAATCGATATAAATAAAATAGCCTGGAACGAAGTGGAAATTACTAGAAGTGGGACCATTACCGTACGTAACTCGGGAGCACACGAAGCCTTTATCGCATGCCCTGCAGCGAGTCGGCAGCACCGGACCAGATCTAAACTTATTGTATAGATAATACTAGTTCTTACATAGATGAAAGTATAAAGATCTCCCGGGATAAAATTATTAAAAATATATAACACTATCACGTGTTTCGTATTAATTACTTTATTCGTAATTGCATACATTTGAAAACTAATAAGGATTACCTTCACATTAGTTATCACTAGGTTGAAGTGGTTTTAGAAAATAAATATACTTATGATTGTTATGACAAATGAGACTGACAGAGACGTGTTGTCGACTGCAGTCACGGCTAGATATTTTTTTTTATACAACTTAGAATGGCAAACGAGCAGACGGTCCACCTGATGGAAAGTGGTAACCGTCGCCTATAGACATGAGCAGTACCGTGGACATAACAGAGTATACTGTTTCGCCCATGATACCCCCCATGCGTTGCCATTCCTGAGGACTCAGGTGTTATTCCTCTGTACCCAGTAAATTCACGCCATATCCCACCCTTCAAACCGAAACACAGCCGTGCAAACACAACTACTTCACGGTAGAAACACGAATGGGACAGAGGTAGATAAAATTAAGAAATTGTGATAAACGAATTTGTGATCACAATAATTTACAGGATCTAAAAACAATATGCAGTTAGCTTTGGTATACGTCATCAATACAGTAAATAAACCAAGGCTCTTAGACTTCATCTTGAATTATGTGTTAACAGTATTTGAATTTCATTATATTAAAATAAGTATAGTAGCTTTTATAGCTATTAAATATTATGCACTCGTTACTTGAAAAGTCATACATTAGTTAGTACGAGATGAAATCGAAGATATGAAACATGGCATAATTATAATCTTTTTAATGTTAATTCCATTTTTTAATATCAGCATGAAATATAATAGCGTAATGGTGCAATAATTAATATTTTATTTCAACTGCGATAGTAAAGATATCAAGCCATACGGCCAGAAGATTTCTCAATGTCCCTTTAGGTGTCAGCAGCGAGCCATGATCAATAGACACGTTCATTCAAAGCAACCGACCTCCCACGGCCGGTGGAATTCGCCAAGCACCTGTATCTAAGATCTCGACAATAAATTCTGTGTGGAATTAATTGTATGTCCTTATTGAGATTGGTATGTTACAGCGAAATAGGTAACAGTAATAAATTGGTACACGAATGTTAACGCATTAGGAGCTTCTAGTTGTAGTAGTTAGGCCTACTTTTGTCGAGCTGCTTTTGGCACCTCATTTTTCTTCTTTCTTATCTAGCTATTATGTACAAGTATCCGATTTCTCGATAAAAGTTTATTCATTTTTTATAACCATATGTAAATTTTAAATATTATTATATTATCACTGATATTTTCACCATTATTTTAAACCATTGGTGTACATTGTCTAATCTCATAGAGTACCACAGGGAGCAATTTTGAGCCACCTGCATTCGTTGAACAAGTAAATAAAAGGAAGAAAGGAACATAGGCGTCAAATGATTTTTTCCCTAAAACCCCGGTATGCTGTAGAAATTGGGAGTATCCAAAGTAGAATATTTGAATACAGTTCTTACAATTGACTAATTGTCAAGTGTCTGATCGTAAATAAATGCAATATGTTAGTTTGATATCTTGAGTTGCCTAAACAAGTAACATATATTAGAATGTACCAATTAGACTTTTCAAGTTGTGATTTTTATATCATAACATTATATCAACAAAATCTAAAGTATGACATGACCAGATAATAAGTAAAGAAAACTCTGGCATCATTAAACAATCAGACAGTCGCAAACCAAAAGTACACACGTCGTAATCAAAAAAGCAAACATAACACAATCGTAAAAAGTAAAACTACAAACGCAGCCACGCTTGGGCGTGGACAACGTTCAATTATATATCTTTAACACTTATGAACCTCCAAATTAACATGTCATGAATATTATTTAACTTTTTCTCCATTATGATAATTCGATTGCATTGCTCCGAGTACTGTTGCCCTAGAATTAAGTCGAGAGCAAAAACCTCGGCAGATCTTTAGCAAAAATTTACATATATTACAATACTAATTCGTGCTCGAGACTGCGTACACAGAAAAAAATATCGTACACCCGGAAAGAAGACGGCGCGTGCGTCTGCGCGCGCGTCATAGTTTGAAATGCAAATCTGTGGTGAATCCGTTTAATGTTATTGAATGAATTTATAATTTAATTATATATGAACGTAATATTCGTTTGTTTTAAAAATGGCCGAGTTTGTATTAATAACATATTCGTGAATAAGAAAATTATTATCATTTTATGAGTTTTTATGGTGTCTTTATTAGTATTGTACTAGGTCAAATCTTGCAATCCAAATGTTGAATGATTCTTATGAAATGTCTGGAAGCTGATAATAAACCGGCCTCATGTCTCTAGCTGCTGATAACCAATGGAGAGGAAAGGTTCTAGAATGGCGTTTCCTTGTAGGCAATGTAAGTGTGGGAACATACCCCACAAAATGGTGTGAAAGTAACGATATCAAAAGCGTTTAAAACAAAATAAAATTATTTTATAGTGAAATATAATGGAAACCTATATTCAGTAAAGGTCTATATATAATAACAATTATACATACATTATTACATATCTGTCACGCCTGTCTACCATTAGGGTAGGCAGAAACAATGGAACGCCAAATGCTTCGATTCAAACAAATCTCTTTCGCTTCTTCGACATTCATCAATCTTTTACACGCTCGCCGGTTACGGGTCCTTTTAATTTGGCCCTACTTCAACCTATTTGGTAGACGTCCGTCTAGAGTGGCCCCTGCCGACATCTCCATTCATTCTTGCTCGATAAATCTCTTTCGTAATTCTTCTTTCAGTAACAATTATAATATTTCAATACAAATAGCTATGCATATATATGTTACAACAACATATATATGCATATATATGTTAATACAAGTTACACTATCATTTTATCTAGACATAGATTCTAGTGAACACAGGGTAAGATAAAGATGTGATTAACATAAGCTTGTTCCGTACCATTACAACTAATTACCTTATTTTACAATTTTTTTTTTTTTATTTTTTATTAACAACAATTCAATATGATTCATTAACGGCATATACCTTGCCAACTATAATTGTAACAGTCATCGCCGTTGGCGGGTGTCGCTCGTTTTTATCTGTATTTTTTCTATCGTCGATTGAGCGATCAGATTCGGTTCTAATGTTGTCACCTATCGGCTCGAGCTTGACATTTCCTATGGGCGTAGACGTAGGTGTCCTTGTATGAGGACGTTGTATGTGGCTGTGTAGCCACGTGCCACATGCCTAACACCAGCATAGCTCGACTAGTAATGCGCAATTGGTACTCGTCTAGAGTGTTACATACTGTTGTTAGTAGTGCTTCATATAGATGGGGAAAAATCAGAGTTAATATATTGTATTTAAACTGGACAGCATCATCTAATCTTAAAGTAAGCAGAACTTGTACTATAGAGACATTTTTTTTACATATAAACATAGTAAACACTCAGACTAATACAAGACATATCCATGAATGTAAATGTTTGTACTACACGGGGTAGGAACCCGCGATTATTGGAAGAAAAAGCGATGTGTTGAATCACTAAATCAGCAAGGTCAATTGTTTATTACTTACATAAAAAAAGTGAACACAGAATTGGATTAGATAATATTTACGTCTCACCTCCTAAATACCCATAAGCTCGAATGGCGAGGTTGTATATTAAACAAGAAGATTGCCTAATCGTCCAAATCCAGGAACGCACAAGTTCTCGACTCAGCAGAGTTAAGTCCTCGTGTGACTCGGTGACTGAACACCGACCACCGGCGCCTATCTCATATACATTTAATAGCAATCATACATAATTTACAAGTGCAACTTTAATATTTATAGCACAATCATGATTATCTCACAGTATGATGAAACGTGACGCAAACTGCGTAATTCTTGATACCTGAATCAGACGGGACGACATGAATGATTCGCAGTTTACATTAAATAAATAAAACAATTTTATATTTAGATATTTATTATATTTTATTTTATTTAAAAATAAAAATAAAACGATACAAATGTACACACACAAAATTACAATACAAATAATAAACTAAACTAATTATTATTAAAATAAAAATATTAAATTTAATGTAGTTAAAAATTATAAAGGCCAAATTTAAGTAAGTATTCTTCTAATTTTAAAATGCTTTATTTATTTATTTACAGTTATATTTTATAATTGACTGACATGATAAATGCTAGATTAATATATTTACTATTCTCATTTTTTATTTTATTTATTTTTTGTCTTAAAATATAAAATGAATTAATTTTAATTATTACGTATTACTACTTTAAATTACTTTGAATACTTTTCTTATTTTTTATTTTACTCTGTATTTATAAAATTAATCCATTTTAATGATTAAGTACTATTAGATTCGTGCTATATTAATATTACTCTATACTAGGAGCAATATACTAAAGGATTTCCGCAAAAATAGTTCCACTGCGACTCCGGAGTCATTTAGCTATGTAAATTGCCACAATAAAGTATGTACACAATGGCACACGTGTCGCAGATGGTAAACAGTGCGGTATGTTTATTAGCTTGCTAGCCTTCTACCTTACTCTGACATGATAAAGGCTGCCACGTAACTTCGTTAGAAATCTCTTCCATTATAAATTTAATAACATAGATAGATAGATAGATAAACACTCTATTTGAGCCATTTAAGACACACGTAAATTAACAAATGAGTTTATACAATCAGATAATTTACAAATACGTTTATAAATACCAATAATTCATACAAAAATCTCTCAAATGTGTAAATCACTAATTATTAGTCCAGGTATCGCCTGTGTATAATATTTTATTTATTCATTAATTACAAATTCAAATTTTATAAAAAATCACAAATAATTCCACGTATTTATGTCTATTTTTGTAGAATTTATTATCTTTTTATGTAACTCAAAATGACAAACAAGCTGATGGTCCACTTAAGAAAAAGGTAACCATAGCTTATAAGCATGAAGAGCACCATAAACTTCATACTGTATCGTGCATGGCCACCATGCTGAAGTGCTATACTACGTTTCATGCCTTGTAATTTCTCTTTAAATCGAATCACATTTTTTTTTTATTACATGGTAAAAATTATTACAAATATAATCTAGACTTAGATAGGCTTCCTCCATGTATTCACGATCTCGCTCTTCAATTTCAACGTCATCACATCCCATTGGAATCGAAAGACCTCGAAGACGAGAGTTCCTTTGAAAATAAATTAAAAAAGAGTTTGAAAAATTAAACAAATTACTTATTTTAAATTTGCAGAATGTTAAATAATCAGTACTTGAATCTCACCAACCTATCTCCTTTCCCTTCTTTTGAAAGTTGTTTACATATTAATCTAATAAAAAAAGTAATGTCACCGAACTAGTTTAAGAATTTCGATCATTATTTTTTATTAGTATTTAGATATCGCATGGGACAAGATTTACGTAACAATACAGTTCGTCGTATTATTATGTATTTTAGACGGCAACAATCACTGGTTTACAGTGACTACGCAATTAAACATGGCATAAGCTTGTATTATATCAATGTGGTATAAAAATATTAATTTCAATATTCAATTTATGATTCAGTATAAAACTCTGATAACAGACTTCATAGATAATAGAGTACCTTTAACTTTTATCGCTAGTTTGAAATAAAAAATCAATGCTTGAAGTAAAAAAGTGAATTTTGCTTCACAAACAACAACAACGTCAATTACAAACACGTACACACACACACACACACTGATGAATTTATGATATTGATATTAATAGACATCTTACATTGAAAATATTCGAATTAAGAACAAGAAATTGTGTATCTACAAGAAGACTTCGCAAGAAGCAATTCCTTGCTCTATAAAAAAAAAAAGAACAAAAAAAAATTACAAATTGAAAATGAAACCAACATAAGAGAAATTCCTATCGACTCTAAAATAGATTATCAAACTCATTCCAGATTTGGTAATGAAATAGATGGAGTGACATAGCTCCAAAAAATTAAATAACTCCTTGGTTTGAAAGTCGTTTAAAAATAATACAACAACTCCGTCCCTTAGCTTTCCTTCGGTAAATAGATTCCACTAGCTCTAGCAAACAACAGTGCCTGCACCTCCGCAATGTTTAACCACAAAAACTACCAGTTCTAACATTTACCAGGGTATACCGGTTCCTCAGTACATTTGGACTGAAACGCGGGTAATTAAAGAACTCGCCGTTACGCCAATTAATTTCTCAAAGTCAAAAGTTTGTGTCTGGCGTTTTTCTACTGCGCACACGGCGAGTTGGTCCGACAATCGTCAATTAGAGCTGTGGTGTGTATCAGACACCGTGGGACACGGTGTTTTTTATCGTGAACGAAGAAGAAACGACCGTTTTGGAGACCCGATACGCTCAAGAGAGTTTATTGCGGTCGAGTGCGACGCCCAATTAATTTTGACCGAGTAACTATCCGAGATTTATACATGTCGAATATGGTTTCACTGCACCATGATTAAACCACGGGCATAGATAAATACGGATAACGTAATTATATATAATTCTATAAACGACTTTTACCACTTTCCATCGGGTGGGCTGTGAGCTTACTTGCCATTCTAAGTTACATAAAAAAAATTACATCGATCTGTATGAAAACTAAGTGTATCATTAATTACTACATTACTTGCCGTAATGTAACAAAATATATTTGTCAATTGCAAATTTCATTCTAAGTTTTTCCTTTCAATTATTTTTTTATATCACTAATGAGGTTATATCAAAGCCAATGAACGCCTGCATTTTTTTCTATCTCAGAAAATAATAAGCTGAGGCCTCAAAATACTAATATTTGCACATAAATACGACCAAAACCATGTAAAAAAATATAACAAAATGAATATTTCCATTTCCTATCAAACCTCTAAATTGTTTCGATGTAATTTTACCTACAATTCAAGTAGGCTCAAAATCCCAAATTTTGATACACAAATTACAGATAAATGCGACATCTATTACGCGATATCCATCACCAGAGGGAGACTTTGTACAAAAGTCGATTGCTTGGGTACCTCTGTCCCATTCGTGTTTCAACCGTGAAGCAATTGTGTTTACATAGCTGTGTTTCGGTTTGAAGGATGGTATATGGCGTGAATTTACAGGGTACAGAGGAATAACACCTGAGTCCTCAGGAATGGCAACGCATGGGGGGGTATCATGGGCGAAACTGTATACTCTGTTATGTCCATGGTACTGCTCAAGTCTGTAGGCGACGGTTACCACTTTCCGTCAGGTGGGCCGTCAGCTAGTTTGCCATTCTAAGTTGTATAAAAAAAAAACTATTTAAAATGATATCTGTGGATTGAACTGTTCAGTTACATTGCTGTTTTTTGTAGCTCGTGACTAGAATTATGATAAGATTGATTAACAAAACGTGGTACTCTTAGAGGGTATTAGTATCAAATGGACCCTGTGTACTGGCAGACTAGCGACTGGTTGGATAGTAAATACCAATACATCATTCAACTTGATTTTGTCTATGGCAACATTAAAATTAAAATAAAAAGACAACTATATATCTACTGTGTATTATTACTATTTTATAAATTAGATAATTAATAGAAGCCTTATGTCCCACTTAATAAACCACAAAGGTAATTAATTTGCATCCGACAGATACAAAAAATACTAAAAACCAATTTGAATTTACCAAAAATTCCCCAATAATGTAAATTAAAATAAACTAAATTAATCTGTAAAACATAAGTCTGCTGTGTCGAATTCAAACACGCTCAACGAAAAATAGAGTAATTTACAATAATAATTATAATTCATTTATCAATGCTAGCAACCCTCGCGTTCATCTCAGCCATAAACCGATAATATACACCTATTACATAATCATTACATTGCTATATAGAACCAGTTACACGAGCGAGCAGGCTTCTAAATCCGTCGCGCGATTGCCATCAATCCTACGGGGCAGCCATTTACTTCGTCGCGTCAGTTGGTAAAATATGTTATGAGTTTACGCGGTCTGTGCGTGATACCTCTAATTAATTTTGCCTCAGGCAAGACTACCGCTTAAGGTAGGTGCACACAAATGCATGCGCATGCGACGTGCCGACGCAATTGACTGGCAACACTGAAATGTGTTGAGCTATTTTGTTTGGAGATTATTTCTTGGGATTTACAGTCTCCTATAATGTCATCATTACAACAAGTTCAAGTTAATTTAGGACTGTAAAGGTACAATGATTGTTTTTTTTGGATGGAATGGTAATCCCGTCTGCGCTATTGGGATACACTGGCGGGGCACCAGTAAGAGATGATAGGTGAAGATGAAGCAGGTCAGTTGGCCCATCGATGGTTTCCAAAGGGAACCGCGTAGCGGTCAACGTGTTAGGGTATATTACTAATAATAGGTCTGTTGGATCTCATTACTAACAATCCCTGTCCCCCCACAATGATGGTCTGAGGCAGCAAAACCAGTCAAATCATAATAAATAAAAATCTTTGAAGTAAAAGTGTACTTTTTTTATACAACTTAGAATGGCAAACAAGCTGACGGTCCACCTGATGGAAAATGGTAACCGTCGCCTATAGAAATGATGCAGTACCATGGACATAACAGAGTGTATTGTTTCGCCCATGATACCCCACATGCGTTGCCATTCCTGAGGACTCAGGTGTACCCAGTAAATTCACGCCATATCCCACCCTTCAAACCGAAACATAGCCATGCAAACACAACTGCTTCACGGTAGAAACACGAATGGGACAGAGGTACCCAAGCAATCGACTTTTGTACAAAGTCTCCCTCTACTTACTACTTAAAACATATAAAAAAAACAAAATGTATGTAGCAGTGTTTGTATAAATATGAAGATGACCTATGCTTAGAGGCATTAATTGGTCATTACAACGGTATCAATCTTATACTATGAAAAGTTTTCTACCAGCAATGCAACTATAGAATATTGCATTGCTTTCAAAGCAGACACAGATGAGTACATACGAACAAATAGAAAGTCACCGTCGAAAAAATACGCAACAGGCCGCTACGTAGCGGCTGGACTTTTTATTTTAATAATAAAGTTAAGAACATTAAGCAAGCCAGTGTCCGTGACAGGCGAAAACGTAATTAACGTCTCGTATCTTGATCTAACATGCGCGTACGCATCCCACTAGTTTGGGCGAAGCGCCGCGCCGCGCGGCCGCTGTGGGACAGCGGCCGCCGACCCCGCACACTCTACGTCCATCTACCATACACTGTATGACATTCAATTAATTACACTTCTCAACTATAAAGTAATCATAGACAAATGTCACTAATTCACTAATCAGTGTAATGTAAACAATATAAAAATCATCGACGATGATTTCGAAGTTGAAATTGCAGAACAGGCATTTATACTGGAAAACCGAAAAAGGAAAGAACCCAAACCTTCAGTTGAATTTGTAAAAAACTAAATTGTTACTTTCATTATAGTTATAAAGTTTACAAACTCAACTAGTGCATCCAAAATGTTTTGTTCTTATATAAATATATAATATAATCTAGTTCTACAGAAGAATTTTGGCGTGAATTTACAGGGTACAGAGGAATAACACCTGAGTCCTCAGGAATGGCAACGCATGGGGGTATTATGAGCGAAACAGTATACTCTGTTATGTCCATGGTACTGCTCATATCTATAGGCGACGGTTACCACTTTCCATCAGGTGGACCGTCAGCTTGTTTGCCATTCTGAGTTGTATAAAAAAAAAAGATACTCGAAAATATGAGATCACGTTTTGGTTAAGATGTTTCTCAGATCCTTTATTAAGGTAATATCAATATATCATTTCTTTCTTCTACATAAAATTACAGCCAAAAATGGTAAAATCAGGTAAGACTACAAAGTCTGGTAAATTCCTAAATTATAGAGAGATACCCTAACAGTTTTAAGTATCGAGGAACTTAATCGAGCACTTAATTCCGATCAGATCAACATACCTCTTTATACTGATCGATATCACTGATTCAAAACAAAATATATAGCTAATTCAATAATCGTGACCGCAAGTTGTTTAACCTCGTTGATAACTGTAATTGAAAGATACAATTGTCAATTAAGTAGATACCCAAACTTGTAATAGTATGACAGGTGATGGATTCATGTAATCGGTACTAACTTCTTAAATATCATGCCTTAACACAATAAGGAAGCCAGAGAAAAAAAACAAAAGTACATAAGGAAGTCGAGTGCCCACTCGTGTATACGGAGGCCAAATTCCAATTAAGGTGCTTAGAACATTCTGTATCACGACTAAAGAAAAGCAAGACGAGGATAATCTGTTAATATTGACACAAAAAATAAAATAATACGAATTTAAAAATCGAAAGTGTCACTTCAATTTGTCTTCAGACGTTATTCGTTTTTTTTTTTTTAATTATAAACGAATTGTCAGCTATTATTAATGGTAGAACATTCACTAGCCTTGAGGATTCTTACTTATTTTAAGTTGCTTCTACTTCCTATTATGCATATTATTTGGAAATAACAATTTATTATATCGTACAGAATAAAATTTTGCAAATAGAAACTTTTTTATAAAATCTATTATTATAATTTATTACTCCAAACATTACAGTAAACTTACTGCAGTCATTCATCTTTTTACACAATATTTTGAAGAGACACTAAATAATGGTTATACATGAAAACGTAAAGACATTAAAAAAATCCAGAATGTTATGAATAAATGTCCTATATCTATCTGCTTGTACAAGAACTTTTATAACGGGTCTTGTACAAAATAACCAGTCTGTTTTAAAGGCAGCTTTGATCAAATCTAAACTAATCAAAATTTGGTCCATTTATAATATACGAGTATAATTAATTACAACTAACTTGTTAAATAAACTAAATAATTTACCAGAGGGAGACTTTGTACAAAAGTCGATTGCTTGGGTACTTCTGTCCCATTCGTGTTTCAACCGTGAAGCAGTGTTTGCATGGCTATGTTTCGGTTTGAAGGGTGGGATATGGCGTGAATTTACTTGGTACAGAGGAATCACACCTGAGTCCTCTGGAATGGCAACGCATGTGGGGTATCATGGGCGAAACAGTATACTCTGTTATGTCCATGGTACTGCTCATGTCTATAGGCGACGGTTGCCACTTTCCATCAGGTGGGCCGTCAGCTTGTTTGCCATTCTAAGTTGTATAAAAAAAAAAAAACTAATTACTACATTAAAATATAGTTCAAAAACTTTCAAGTGCTTTCAAAACGATTTCAATTCAACCTGAGTTTATTCCAATACTGGTCCTACATAAATTTTATCACGAATGCACTATTTTTTATAAAGTAAATTATAAATACATTATTATTAAATATGTATACCATATACTTGATATATATATATATATATATATATATATATATATATATATATATAAACGCGCATGCTTTAAAGCTATATTCTGAGAAATAATATGATATTTACAACATGTAACGTTTCAATTCTAAATTAGTTAATTAGCTCAATTAGTTGTAATTGTACTAATTAAGGTGCACAGTTGCCAAACTAGCTAAGAAACTTGCTCGCGACTCCAATTCACAGTTGGCCATTGGAAACTGAAGGGTTAGTGGCAGCCTAATGCCAACTACCGTGACGTATCTACCATCACGCCATAAAATATACCGTTCACTCGCATTAGTACTGTTAAACTGACTGTAAAGGAATTTACGAATGGCCCTTCAATTTCATTATCATTTTTATATCGGTCTACTCATACTAATTCACAAAAAAAAAAGAAACAAATTTTATATCGTCGTACTAAAGTTGTATTTACTACGTACTTACGTACTAAAGATGTATTTTTATTTGATTTGTTTAATACAAATTTTTTTTTTTACAACCCAGGTGGCAAACGAGCTTGCGGCTCACCTGATGGTAAGTGACTACCGCCGCCCATGGTCACTCACAACACCTACGGCATTGCAGGTGTGCTGCCGGCCTTTTAAAAAGGAATATGCTCTTTTCTTGAAGGTTATGTTGTGGTATCGGTTCGGAAATACTGCTGCTGGAAATTGATTCCAAAGAGTGGTTGTTCGTGGGAGAAAATGTCTTGAAAAACGCACGGTGGAGGACCGCCACTCGTCCAGATGGTTGGGATGAAACTTTAGTTTATGGCGGGTTGTACGGTGATGAAAATCAGCAGCAGGTATCAATCCGAACAATTCTTCAGAGCACTCCCCATGATAAATTCGGTAAATAAACATTTATTATTGAAATTTAAATTTGGCCTTTGATTATATTTTGAACGTGTTAAAACAGAAATTTATTAGATGAAAGAAATAATCAAGACAGAATGAAAGATACTCTATAGGCACCAAATAATTATATCATATGCTTACCATTGGATAATAATAACAGTATCCCCTTCCATTCCCGTGGGTGTCGTAAGAGGTGACTAAAAGATTAAAGGGAATCTTATGGTCGAGAGATGGGCAGCAACGTTCCTCTTAAAGCATCACGACATGGTATAAAAAAATCACCAAAGCCTAACTTCGGTTGCCAACCCGCTTGCCAATCGTGGCAACTACTGACAAAATCCATATAGGGGAGGCTTATGTTCAGCAGTGGACGGTTAACGGCTGATGTAATAAAAATATAACAGTATCTTCAGTAAGCAATCTTTCCATGCTCGCGTACATCAGTTTACGAACACCCACACGAGCCGTACCGTGACGATGTGGAATGGTCAGTCCCGTGGCATATTCCCTCAGTTCAACCTTGGATCCTTCAAACGTAGCGTGAAAAGCATTTAGTTAGCCGCATAGTGCGGACAACCTTTGAAAGTAGGGCATCCTATTTTCGGTAGATCCCATTCATGGATTATACTCCCTTTGATTGTTCAGGACCGTGTGATAATATGTTGTACTCTTGTATATAAAAAAAATATGTTTTTTTTTTAAAAAAAAACCTTTAAATTAGGGTCTTTTAAATGTAGGAATAATTAATAAAATATACAATAAAATAATCAATTCAATATTAATGATTCCATTAATCTTTACATATTTTTACGTATTCACTTTTAATCAATCATACCGACATAAATCCTACAATAAATAATTATACAATTTACTTTTTTAATCTCAGAATTGTATATTTTTTTTATGATTAATTAACTTTCTGTTGTCAAAAAGAAATTATATGTTAAATAAAACAAAAATATCTAAGTGTTAGATTTATTAAATGACGAGTTGTGAAGCGACTTCATAAAGGGACTTCGAAAATTCTCAATTTGCATTATTTTATATGTTGATAGGTGTACATAATAATATATTATATTAATTTATACATTAATTTTGTTGATGCCTCTTATAGGTGATAGAGTTTATTTCATTCTTGTTATATGTGGAACAATGCCGTCATTTACTTAAAGTTATAACAGTATTGGACACGATAGCTCGACTTAATTTTAGCCATGACGCAAACAAGTAAATATCTACTACTTATAGATAAAGTAAAGAAAAAACAGAAACCTGTATAGATGCCCGCGCGCAGTTTCGTCATACTGGTCCTAGTGTCAACCGGACAATAGCGCGTTACGCAGTACTGAACCAGCAAAAATAAATTATTCTGTAACCAATATTAATATTATAACAAAGGAAAATTTTTATTTTTTGTATATTTATTTATTTATAATGACTAAACTCAAAAACTACTCAAATTCTTTCAAAAATTATTTCTATAGAATACATAAATAACTATTAAAAGCTACATTATTAATATAGGCTTAAATTAATATTAAGAAAATTAGAATATGGATCTCCAAGTTTACAATAATGAAACCCAAGGTATATATTTTTTTTACATTTTTTTAGTTTATTTAAGAATTTCCTCTTATCGAAGTAACCGTATTCCGATATACTCCTCTAACCAGCTCTATTCCAGGCCATATCTTTTACCTCCCTATACAACACGACACCTACTCTTTTCTTTATCTGTCCTATACAATTATTTCTCAATCTAAAGTTAACATGTAGATAAATTATATTATAGATCTAGAGGCTTATTATAAGCTTTTCCAAAGCTAACAAGTTTAGGTCATGTGACTATTTAGTGTATGCTTTTAGTGTCAGTTTGCAGGGCAACTCGATTTAATCTGTAAAACTAACAGCTTTTAAACAGTCGTAATAGTGGAACTATTACTAAATAGTTCTACTATTACGACTGTTTAAAACTGTCCCCTAGTGGGGGAAAGGGATTGTTAATAATGGGGATTTATTAGCTCCAATACTGACAATGTACCCTATCAAGTCGACCTCCACGCAGTTTCCCCTGGAAACCATCTTAATTAATTCTTGTGAAATTTATCACGATCGTCTAGCAGATCTGTCTATTCATTCTCAACTATCATTCGTTATTGATGCCTCGCCAGCGTATACTGTTAGAGCATGCAGAGTTACAATTTCATTATCATCCATTAAAAAAAATTAGTTCCACTGTAACCATGTGGCATTTATGCATAATCCCATCCATGGTAGCGATCGGCACACGCCTACTCGGCCACTACTCGAACGACAGTGCTATCAAGTCTAGTCAGCGACAACTAAACGTCTCCCCTCGACTTCGTAGAGGAATATTATAGTACTCGATGGGTGCGGTTTTATCGATTGCCAATTAACGCTGTTTATTATAGCGAAATAATTAGATTTAAATCGATTGATCTGTCTGACACCAAACTGTCAAGTTATTACTTTGTATATGGACTGAATTATTTTGTGTGCATAACCTATTATATATGTATATATATATCATATTTAAGATTTAAGCATGGATCAAACGTAATCACGTTCCATCAGGTAGGCCGTCAGCTTGTTTGCCATTCTAAATTGTATAAAAAAACACTCAGGTGTTATTGCTCTGTACCCTGTAAATTCACGCCATATCCCACCCTTCTAACCGAAACACAGCCATGCAAACACAACCGCTTTACGGTAGAAACACGAATGGGACAGAGGTAACCAAGCAATCGACTTTTGTATAAAGTCTCCCTCTGGTATGTACTTAATAACTACTCTATGTACTTTCTTATATAAACTAAAGTAATTAAAAACTTTTTTATATAATAATTATAGAAAATTCAATTAAATCAAACATGTTATTTATGTTAAGAATATTTCATTGTGTTTTACGCTTATCAAGCATAGTCAGTAAGTACCCACGCCATTCCTATACAAAACAGGTGTCTCTCTCATACCGATCGCTCACTATACTTAAGTATTGAACAAGTATTGTATTGTCAGAGATGTTTGTCCACTTAAACTGAGTTTACTTTCTTTTAGCCTGTGCCAAAAACATGAGTCGCCACGTCGTACCTTCAGTATAACGTACCGATACCGTTATTATTTGAACTAGTTGTACCTTTAACAGCGCAATCACTTGATCAGCTAATTTATGCCGTCGATTGTCTGAAAGTCATTAGTTCAATAAAATACTAGAGAGACTGAATCGTTAAATTTTGTGCTCTCCAATCTTGGACAAAAATTCGAGATTCTTAATCACTTTGCAGTTTATAATCTAATTTACAGTTATAATGTTTATTTAGTTTGTCACAAATATTAGATTGGTGATGTGGTTTCAGCATAGAATAGGCCACCTCTTCCTTTCCCGTGAGTGTTGTAAAAGCTGACTCAGGAAGGCCTAGGAATAGGCAAGGGAAGCGTCCCTCTTAAAACATCTCTAAAGCCTGACTGCAGTTGCCAATCCGCCTGCCAAGCGTGGCAACTACTGGCAAAACCTCCCAAGGGAGAAGCGTATGTTCAGCAGTAGACAGTGAAAGGCTGATATGATGAATGACGATGATGAAATATTGTTTTCGACAAATTGTCAACCCTTTATTATACAAGCGTCACGTAACATTACAGTTCCGCCATTCAAATACATAAAACTAGTTGCTGATATATCAGAGAAACTGTCCACAGCTTGCTACTGCACTTATGCTATCTAAATAGATTAAATCAATTAGTGCGATGCGAACGTTTGATATGAAATAGAAAGAGTGTTAAACGGAGCAAGTGCAACTTGGTACTTTGAATTTAAAGCATGTTTCACTTTAATTGAATTTAAGTTTAATAGTATATAATAATTTTCAAAGTAACAAACTAGTCGAAAACTTTTATTATTGTAATCATCTCATCATTATAATGACGGCCTATAATCATGGCAAGTAATTCAAACTGAACATACGTTTTCACTTTAACCAGAAGCAATCGTAAATGTACGAGAAAACACATGCAGTGTCTTATATTGGCTGTAGGTTAATTTATATAATAATATTTTATCTATTAGTCTGATTTTGCTAATGCTGAAGCATATACAATGAATGCAATACAGTAATGAAATCGTTTACCATTTATTTTAGGCCCTTCATGTCTTGTATAAATCATTAAGAGATGTAAATTGTGTTCCATAAATAAGTGAAAATATTTAACTATTCTATCTACTGTTTATATTAAACTATAAAATCCAATTAGTCCCTACGGTAATGGAGACATCAAAATCTATCGCAGACGTCCAGACAGGCAGTTTTGTAAAGCTGTAGATAAACGCTGTCGCCTACTTGTCCATGAGCACTTTGCAGTTGTATCGTTCGAGTGGCTTTACTTTCATTGACCATCACATTTCTCTCCTTTTACCCGACAGTGCGAAAAATGTACTCTCTGACATTATCAGTGTGTTTAATTACTTAACCCACAAATATTAATTTACGTACCACTGCCGAGCAAAGGACTTTTTCCGGTGGTGATTATATTAGCCTACGAAAACTACGTTAGCTGTGCTATTTGGTATAGCCTCAGGAGTCTTCAGGAATGGCAACGCATGCGAGGTATTATTGGCGAAACGGTATACTCTGTTATGTCCATGGTACTGCTCATGTCTATAGGCAACGGTTACCACTTTCCATCAGGTGGGCCGTCAGCTTGTTTGCCATTCTAAGTTGTATAAAAAAAAACATACTATTTTTTTTTCTTGCTGCTTTGTTTTACTTGTATTACAATTTATTTTCTTAGCACTTCTTATAACACATTAAGGACGAAAAATCGTGGTAACATGTGTTCTTACTCCGTCATCATACAAATTAAGTATTACAGACGCAATATCAGAATCGGACTTTTAAATACAAATGTGGTCGTTACTATTTACAAGTAAATATTTCAATTTTGTGAATATTGTCTCTAGAGCCACTTCAGTGCCCATAAAATACAAGACATGAGAACACGGGACATCGTTCTCCGGCATCCTATAGCGATATGGCCCGCTGTTCATATAGCCCGTGTCGCCGAGACAAAGTGTTGGCTTGTCACTCCTACGCACCTTCCTGTGTCTCAGCTTAGTTTCGGCGGGACTCAAATAACCAACTGTGTGAACTTGCTTGTTTGAGAGTTTTATTATCTTTCCCGAGACACGTTATGGGGACATTATGTGGCTATGAACATAATTTATTTACCCACAAAATTACAACGATTTGTTTTCATCCGATTTTCTTAGTAAGTATAATTATAGTCGTTTGAATGGACGTTTTGTTCGCGTGGCGCAACTTTTACTACATTTTAGATTGCACTCGTAAACCTTTATTTATTGCATTTATATATATATATATATATATATATATATACAACTTAGAATGGCAAACAAGCTGACGGCCCACCTGATGGAAAGTGGTAACCGTTGCCTATAGACATGAGCAGTACCATGGACATAAATCAGTGTATATAATTTAATACTATTTATTTACTTCGTTAATTTTTATTTTATAGTGTTACGATATTACGTTATATTGATAATAAGAAGATTTATAGTTGCTAATGGTCATGTCATTGTTTTCTTAAAAAATAAATAAAGAATAGAAGAAAGAATTCAAAACCGATAGAAAATAATTTTATTTCATGAGCACATAATTACACGTGACAGATATATATCTATGTATATATAATTATATTACATCAATTATTTCTTTTCAGAAGAAACTGATTTCGAAATCTTGAAAGTTACTTAAAAAAAACTATGTTCGAAATATGAAATTTATTTAATGAATTGTGGCAACATTGATTGTTTAAGGAATGCTATTGGCGACATATTATATTTTAAATAGTCTATGATATAGTTCAAGTTTACAATAGACAATGTTACCCTTTTAATTCAATGAGCTGTCAGTTAATTCTAATTTTAAAAATAAAAATAAAATATCTATCTATCTAATTAGCCCATATCAACCCACTGCCGGACTTTGTTGGGGGTAAAGTGATTGTTAGTAATGGAGTTTGACAGCCCCATTGCTAGCAATATAACCCTATCAGGTCGACCCCCACGTGGTTCTCCCTAGACACCATCGTGAACAATTCTTGTTAAATTCCTCACGATGGGCTAACTGACCTGCTTTATCCTCACCTATCATCCTTCACTGGTGCCAAGCCGGTATATACCGATAGCACGGGTGATATTATCATTCCATTATCACCCATTAAAAAAACCGCACTGCCGGGTTTAGGCCTCCTTTTTGTTGTGCCACTTGTAACGGATGTACTAACCTCTGACTCATCCACTCCAAAAAATAATAAACTAATATAATTTTCTTGCTTCTTCTTATAATGGAATATGTCTAATAGTACTAGTAAGTAGTTCGTTGCACCTGTATGTTTGTGTACAGAGCGAGTAATGGCGCGGACCAGCGGCACACGGATGCGCGTGTGCGCAAATATTGGCGCAGTCCGAGTGCGCACACAAGGTCGCCGCGAGAAATGCTCTCTGCTAAGTCACTTGCTGCCATCATGTTGGTATGTTTGAACTAATATACCTTAACGAACTGCTCTCCACTTCTATAACTATAGACTTAATGGAGGAGGCCAGGTGGGCCGTGCCTACCCTAGAATTATTCGATGCTCCACTCTGTATGTGAGCTTTCGGCTTTGTGCAGAAATGCCGGAGACGTACTTGCAGTGTATACGTCCTTGTTGAAGGAAAATCCTTTTCTAAATAAGCCCTACCGAAAAATAGATGATACACGATTAATCATTGCTAATGACTATAACAATACTAGTAAATACCCGCAACTTTGTCCATATGTAGGTCCCGGTATAGAATGGGCCACACCGTCCATTCCCGTGGGTGTCACAAGATGCGACTAAGAGAATTTATGGTCGAGGAATGGGCAGCAGCGTCCCATTTAAAACATCATCAAACTCCTGCGGTTGGCAAACCGCCTACCAACGCCTGCAGTGTTACACATTACTACATATTATACGGAGTAAAATCAAAATCGTTACGTTCTACTAGTTTTTCTTTTTTTGATAGTTGGAGTTTTCTAAAAACGAAAGGGATGCGCTAATAAAATACGCTCGCAGTCGTTGAGATACATCACCTATGGGTGATGTACTTCGACGACGGTAACGAGTGGTGAGGGGTAAATAGTAAATTAGTTCATAGCTGAGATTAGTTCACGGCTAGAGATAAGATTTAGGAAGAGTTGTTTTTTGGAGTAATGGAGTGGTGACCCCAGTGATGGGTGATAAGTGAGGATGAAGTAGATCAGTTAGCCCATCGTGACGAATTCAACAAGAATTGTTAACGTTGGTTTTCAGGAGGACCCTCGTGTAGATCGACCTAATAGGGCATATTGTTAGCAATGAGGCTGTCAAACTCCATTGCTAACAATCCCTTTCCCCCGAAGAATTGTAGTGGGGGATTAATAGGCGGATATCGTATCAGAATAGACAATAGTTGGAGATAAAAGAGATAGTAGGAGGAAGTAGCGGTCTGGGTTTGGGTGGTGCATGTGATGCTATGTGATGATTAGATGCAAAAGCGTATAGGTAAGTTGGAGGGGATGGTTTGGTATATGTTGAGGCTTAATATGAGTTGAAGTTTCGGTGGAGAGTGAGTTTCAATGAGAGTAAGTCCCAGAGGGGGAAGAGTTTTGAGACGACGTGATATAATAGTATGGCTTAGTGATATGATATATAGACAGTGTCACTAGAGTTTTTCTCTTATGTCACCATGCTATAATGTACAAAGTATAGCACCAATATTAAATTACAAACTTTGAGCACTGTATATACATGACGGCTTACCAACAGAACTAGCGGCAATAACACACCAGACGAAGAGGAACACTACGGAGACCATCTGTACATACCCGAAGAGTTCCGAACGCCATCTTTCTTATCTGTAACGATACCGCAAGCTCCTACAACTCGCGTTCAGCGGGCCGACGCACGCAGTCAGAAGTTGTCATCCTTACACAGATATTTAGTCATGAGCGACTGTGATGCGAACACGACTCGTATCACGGACGCTCATGACTAAGGATCACGAATTGATTCCGAAACTAGTCGAGCATTTTTCGATCACATTAAACATTAAAACTACAAGCTGTAGTTAGTTTGGAATTAGATAGAGCTGTTATATTTATTTTACTTTCTTCTAAAAAATAAACGCGACGTGTATTTCCATTGCCCAGCGCGCGCGTAATTCGGATCGTCCACATCTGCAGTGATGTGCCGCGGCGTATAAATATCCTTTATCGCGACGCACGTACTATGTGGTTATTACGCACCCTTTATCCGATTTCATGAGTTAATCTGTGGCACGTTGAATAAGTATGGACATCACACGAAATTCTGTTCCATTTAACAATTTTTATCATCTTATGGGAGTCCATTGTACTGTTACCTGTTAGCTGTTAGCCAATTGTACATTATGTACAATTCGGTAACAACTTTACTCCCATAAGATGCTGATTGATTACAATTAATAAAATAGAAGACCTTTTACATTTACTGGTGGAATGTGCTCAGAATTGCAACCTGAGACAGAAAATTCTGAGAGGTATGACTAGGTACATATAATGATAGTATTAATATAATCTTTAATCAACTTGGCAGTCTCAGTGCCAAACACCTATATCTATAGGTAAAGGTGTATCTGACGAATTGACACAACGAACCTAACATTCAGACATTCCCTATGTAGCTGGCATAGTCATCCAGGTGTCAATCTCAATAAAAATTAAAAAAAAAATTCATGGATCAAAATAAAATGGTAAAATGCTGATCATACACTGAATCATGAAAGGACGAGAATGAAGTAAAATTACTTGAGCCCTCATGCCGAGAAAGTAACTACAATAATTTCCAGTGAAGATCATTGCTTTCACGTTTTTTGACACAAATCTGTAATTAATCAGAAATAGACATTTTCGATAATAATGATTTAATGTCTTTTTTTTATACAACTTAGAATGGCAAACAAGCTGACGGCCCACCTGATGGAAAGTGGTAACCGTCGCCTATAGACATGAGCAGTACCATGGACATAATAGAGTGTACTGTTTCGCCCATGATACCCCCCATGCGTTGCCATTCCTGAGGACTTTGGTGTTATACCTCTGTACCCAGTAAGTTCACGCCATATCCCACCCTTCAAACTGAAACACAGCCATGCAATAGCAACTGCTTCACGGTAGAAACACGAATGGGAAAGAGGTAGCCAAGCAATCGACTTTTGTACAAAGTCTCCCTCTGGTCTTATTATTGAAAATATAAATAGTATTTAATGTTATGTCCACATTAGTCCAGCTACAATATGATTGAATGTAAGAAACGATCAGATTAACTCCGCGGCTAACTCGAACCCGACGAGAGGCGAAACAAAACAAAAATATTCATACAAACGTCGACATACGTCGCAACACTTTTGTTTTATAAGAAAAAAATACGTCGGCGTGTTCATATTTATTGATAACAGTCATAATGATAACTGGTTCTCTTTATTTAAACTAACAATTTGCTGTAATTATAAAGATATTTCGACGCCTAATTAAACAATTTAAGAACTTTTTGAATATTTTTGTTAACGAATAAAATAGAACCAGACTTTGTACAAAAGTCGTTTGCTTGGGCACTTCTATCCCATTCATGTTTCTACCGTGAAGCAGTTATGTTTGCATGGCTGTGTTTCGGTTTGAAGAGTGGGATATGGCATTGAATTTACAGGGTACAGAGGAATAACACCTGAGTCCTCAGGAATGGCAACGCATGGGGGGTATCATGAGCGAAACAGTATGCTCTGTTATGTCCATGGTACTGCTCATGTCTATAGGCGACGGTTTCCACTTTCTATCAAGTTGACCGACAGCTGCCATTCTAAATTGCAAAAAAAGAACCGATTTAGTAAATAATGACAATGACATGAATATATATATTTCCGTGTATTCCCTACAAAGCCTATCTGCGGTTTTCAATCCGCCTGTCAAGCGTGGCTACTACTGGCAACCCCCCTGGCAAACCCCCCCTCCCCCAGGGGGAGGCTTATGTTCAGCAATGGACAGTTAAAGAGTGATATAATGAAGATATACCGAAGCAACAATACATAGCACATTTTTCTCGAAGCGATAGTATACTAGATATATAAGATATACTAGTGTTTGCCTTTCGTACGTCTTACTACAATTCAGTTTATCCAGTGACAATATTTAAACATGTTATTCGCACTTCTAATCAATTTAGGTTAAAACGATTTTATGTGCAACTGAGGGTACCCTTAATCATATTTACATTCTATTTATGAATGTGCCACTTTAACTAAGAGTAGTTCCATTTTATCCTGCTCAAATATTATCATCATCAAACCAGTAATTTTGTTTGGCATATTACGCAATGATTCGTCTTATATAGATTTGGTACAGGCCACATATATTATTTTTAGTTTTATTATATTGCTATTTACCAAATTCGACATTGAGACGCATCTCTATTGTTTCCCTTTGGCTTCCTTTCACGTCCCTAGTCTTCTGAGTTCCTTTCGCCAATATACAATAATTTCCAAATTCCATTCCTGATTTCCTTTGTCGTCCACAATAAGTTTATATTTTTTTAGGCTTTAGAAATAAGCGAAGAAGGTTTCAGCCATTTATAGGTCCATGCAAGAATTCTAAAGAATCGTTCTAATACAATTCAGCTTGTTTCTACCTAGCTGCTGTTCTTACATCACTGTGTTTCGTTTTCAAGAGTTAGATGCGGTGCCCGTGAAATTAGTGGATTTGAAGGCATAACTTCTTACTTCTCAGAGTTGGCAATATACTTTATTATTATAGCATCTATTGTGCTATTCGTGTCTACAGGCGATCATCGTCGCCATCTTATTTTCCCTTAACTATCCACTGATGAACATAAGCCTCCCCTAGGGGAGTTTTTCCAGTAGATGCCACGCTTAGAAGGCGGATTGTCAACTGCAGTTAGGCTTTGGAGATGTTTTAAAAGGAACGCTGCTCCCCATCCCTCGCCCTCCCTTACAAAATCCACGAGAAAGTAGTAGCCTATTCTGTACCGTCCTGGTATAGAATAGGCTACTCCTTCCTTTCCCACGGAACAATACAGACGATAGTTGCAACCTTTCCTCAAGATTATAAACTTGTTTGCTATTCGAAGACGATATGAATAAAATCAGTAATAGAATGTTACTTTACTCGTGAGTCCTGGATTCATTATCTATATAAACTATTATACCTATATACAACTATAGCTATGTCATAATCAAATAGAGGAGCTGTTTGATGGTGACCAATTGACGTAGAATACAAACACGCGTCAAGTAAACCTGACACAGTTGGAACATTATTGGTACGAGTGCCGATGCGTCTGGCTGGTATGATTATTTTGACATATCGCCCATTGTCGTTTGTCCGCTTGATTAACGGGTGTCATCTGTTCCCAGATAGTGTCCGCTCCTGTACACATTACCGGTAACAGTGTGCCGCGATACAAACAAAGCTGCGCCCGCGCAGTCGCCGCCGCTCGCACCAAACGTACTGCTTTGTCTTTGAGCTGCCGTGTTTGTATTGTGCCATAGATTAAAGCTTACGAAATGTAGAGCATTTTTTATTTTGAAATTTTAACAATGAGATCATAAATATGAACTTTTTGAAAATAACTAGTACCTATATTTTTTTTTTATGTGAATACCTTACATACCTTCGTCTCTATCTACGTGATATGATTGAAATAGCCAACATGTTAAGGTCACACTGTCTAAAACCCTAAACGTGCCAGGTACCTTAACTATAATACAAATAATGTATCATTTCATATATAATATCTTGAAAAATGAGTGTCCTTTGTAATATTTAACAAAAATATTGGGAAGTACATAGTCCGGTAGACTATTAACTCAAAATTTTAAAACATCGACTTTATATTATTTGTAGTAGCTAAAAATAATGTTTGTATCAGTTGATAATTATGATAATTTATTTAATTTCTCAAGTATATACATATACACTAGAAAATATATATGTATATATATGTTGACATAAAATTCTTTGCAATTTTACAATGCATGCTGATTTAAATTTTAGAAAATCATCTGACAGTAACGATTATTTTCTAAAAACACGGAATGCGATACAAACAACTTAAAAATGGAAAGTTTAGAAGCCATTCAACGTCTGCATTGAACAGTAAACTGAGAATATACATGTTATTTTATATCAGAAATTATGATAATGGTCAAATTACAGTGGCGAAAGACAGAGAAATGCTAATTGGACGATAACATCACTAGAATATTCGATAGTGTTCCGTATCCGTAGTGATCGGCGGTCGTTTATCTGAGAACGACGCCGTGTATCGTCTGCGTGTGAACTATTCTATCGGTTGACAGTTCACAAGCAGAGTAACAGACAAAGAATGTTTAATTAGTCTTGTGTCTATAGCGATGTTGACTCTTGCGCCTACCGCGCCGCCTCACTGCCTCGCCGCGCACTTGTTGATTCTAAGAACAGCTATAATAGTAAGTTTCTAATATCAACTTATCAGTTTTCACAGTATGTGAACGAAAATTTATTGGATGCATTATTTTCCTAAAATTGGTGGCATAAACTAACATAAACCATTATGATTATATACAATAACATTTTTATCGTGATGTGATAAATTTTTCTGGGATTACGCTTACGTGAGTCTGAGAATAATTAGCTCTAATTTTAAGTTTTAATGCTGGGTACAGAGGAATAACATCTGAGTCCTCAGGAAGGGCGAAACAGTATACTCTGTTATGTCCATGGCACTGCTCATGTGTATAGGCGACGGTTACCACTTTCCATCAGGTGAGCCGTCAGCTTGTTTGCCATTCTAAGTTGTATAAAAAAAAAACTTATCATCTCCCCAGTTACTCGTATTTACTGGCCGCAGCTTGAACATGACCACTCCTTAGTTACGTGAAACAGTAGCGAGTTACCGCTACCTACCTACCGTCATTTTTGTTTATAATTTGAATTCGTATATTTAGATAGATAGATAGATAGACAATTTATTTACATTACTTACAGCACACAAATTACAATAAAAAAAAAACATACACGTAATAAACAGCAAAAGAGACAAAAGAATAAAAATAAAAAAAGCACAAATAAAAAAAAAAAATACAAAAACAAAAACAAAATACATAATCTAACAATCTCCTTTGTTACCATTCCTTCATGCGTGAAGTGAATATTGAATTCAATATTTATTGAATTATTATTGTGACGATGATTAATTGTATGAAATTGGCTTGTATATATCATTTGAACTATCTGTGTAACTAAATATTTTCGTATACCGTGCAGGCTAAACATGTCGAACGAGATTGTATTGTTAACATCTGCATGTATTTATACGCATATTATACAAATAAATAATCTTGAATCTTGATTAATTTTAAACCTGTCTAATAATATTTTTTGCACATCTCTTATAATTATTTATTAGTATATAGATATATAAATATAAGTATGGAAGTATTAAAAAAATACTCTTTCTACATGTTCAGTGTGTCAACTCTTTATAATAGAGTTTAACGCTCAAGATAATTATAAACCTAATCACATCAGATCGTGACATGCAAACAAACATGACGGCGCTGCTCGGAGCGGAGTGCCGTCGTATTTATCACTTCCGCTGCCACCACGGAACACCAGTAATTGAGCGATCACGCTAGACCCATAACTTGCATAAAACTATCAAATTACTCGACAACCCTAACGCTGTCCATTCACACCGTTATGCATCTCATTCTTTACAAATTTCGCCTCGTACACCGAAACATGTTCACCCTCTCTTTCTCTCCAACCCTTTTGTGTACGCGTTAGAATAAGACATTTAATGAACTGACCACGAAGTGTTTATATTTATAGAATAAACCGAGCAGGTGAAAACGGTGACCAGCGGTCACTTCACCGGCACTATCAAATTACCGAAGACATGAGCCGATGTGAAATTTATGGTAACGTCCGATGCGTGTAAGAAGTAACGCGGTAACAGAAATAAAATATAGAGTGACCAGTGACCGTTGTATTGTACGCCAAATCGAAATGTCATTGTCGGTCGTGTGAATCGATTTAATTTGAAATTGTAATCGATGTTTGATGAATTAAACAGGGGGCGTCGGGGCCACTGTGAAGGGCATCATAATTGTCACAGTGTTAGTACCTATATTATATTATATGCAATCGTTTCTATACATTTCAATTACAACAAGAATGATTCGTGAACCCATATCGATTTACTAGAACTATTGATAATTTGAGCCAGAGTGACCATATAGTAATAATACCGACTAACCAAACCCGTTGGAGGGGAAAGGGATTGTTAGTTATGGAGACTGAGAATCCCATTGCTAGAAATACCCAACCATGTCGACCTCCTTGCGGTTCCCCCTGGAAACTATCATGGTAAATTCCTGATGAATTCATCATGATGGGCTAACTAGCCTGTTTTCATTCTCATCTATCACCCTTCACTGGTGTTCCGCCAGCGTATCCCGTTAGCGCAGGCGGAGTTACCATACCATTTTCACCCATCAGAAAAAAAACCAAACACGTTGCCATTTTTATACTATTGAGAAATGGTAAACAGTAGAAAAGAAGATAAGAAAACCAACTACGAAATGTGGTACACTTATTAACAATAGAAAACAAACTTCATATTTATTGTTGCCAACGTGGCCGCCACTCAGCATGTGGTCCAGAAATTTAAATGCTGCAACGCTAATATTCCGTGGTTGCCATGCATGACATCGTGAATGAAAACAATAAAAATATAATGTATTAGACATATATATAAAATGTTACAATAATGTAACCCTACATACAATTAAATACATCATATAATTTACCAGAGGGAGACTTTGTACAAAAGTCTCCCTCTGGTAAATTTGAAGTAAGTTTGAAGGGTGGAATATGACGTGAATTTACAGGGTACAGAGGAATAACACCTGAGTCCTCAGGGATGGCAACGCATGGGGGGTATCATGGGCGAAATAGTATACTCTGTTATGTCCATGGTACTGCTCATGTCTATAGGCGACGGTTACCACTTTCCATCAGATGGGCCGTCAGCTTATTTGCCATTCTAAGTTGTATAAAAAAAATTATTTACTGCCGTAATGGTGAACACAGCATTTGATTACTTTTTTAATTTAATATAGCTTGAAACAACGGAACACGCTGCGCTACCGGAATACGCTGGCGGAGCACCAGTGAAGGGTGATAGATGAGAATGAAAACAGGCCAGTTAGCCCATCATGATGAATTCATCAGGAATTAACCATGATAGTTTCCAGGGAGAACCGCGAGGACGTCGACCTGGTTGGATATATTGCTAGCAATGGGATTCTCAGTCTCCATTACTAACAATCCCTTTCCCCCACTTTAGTATATTGAACGTCATCTACACAAAGATACATACATCAGGTTGTATCACTGTAAATATTTCTCGTGTAAGTGCCATCTCCTATCGGAGGTTGGAATCATCACCATAGTATTTTAATTTTGTTCACTCATTTCGAATTTTTCAAACCTTATCCTTACATTTCTAGACCATGAGATGCGGTGTCAGGCTAGTCTTCGGCGCCCCTTTAAAATTTAACTCTTTAAGACTGGAACTATTTTTTTTTTGTTAAGATAAAAATATATTTATTTAACAAAGTATGTTTGTATTAGCACAGAATGTATCATTGCTTCCTACACTAGGCTGAGCCTGTCCTGTAGGAAGCAGTACTCGTGTTATCATATACATGCATACAGATATTAAACATAGGCTTTTTAGCAGTACTCACAATTGTGTAACTTATTTGTATAATGCAATTATTTCTTTTAGATCTCACCACCAATACACATGTATGAATAAGTATTATGAATGTGTGTGTGTGTGCATGCGTGGTGTATGTAGTGTGTCTGTGTGTGTGTTTTTTTGTGTGTGTGTCGGTGTGTGTGTATTTAAAAATTATTGTCAAAATTAGAATTCGAATCTTGGTCTATGCATAACTTTGCTGTCTGTATATCAAATTTGACTGTGTAATAGAGTGCAGTTAATTAAGCTGCAGGTGAGTGTCGTAACTCGGTCTTTGCTTAATAATAATGCTGGCTAATTCGGCATAGCTGAGCGATGCCATAAATTTGAGCACTTGGAGCGAGCGGAGAGCCGCGAGCCGCGTCGGGGCGCAGCGTGATGCCGTATTACATTACGACTTACACTCCGACGGAGTTTAATTGACCGAGGTTTGATAGTCACCTATATTAATCTTTGGAATGTTAAATGCTCGCCCGTTCCAAACGATGGCTTTTTATTATGTGAAAATTCAATAATTTTCGAAATATAACGTTATTTGTAAATTATTCGATAAATTTTAATTGATTTGTAGGAGTATTATGTTATGTCTCCGTAGACATAACATCATAGTTTACAGAAATTATTATATAAAGAATATTGTGAATATGCTGTAATATCCACCGTTGCACAGAGACATGAATAGTACATTCATGTCTCTGTGCAACGGTTAATATTTCCCATCAGTGTGCTATATTTCACAAAGTAGTAATTCCTTAAACTTTTTTTTATGCTACTTAACTATTAAAATAACAGAATTTTATTCCTCTTGTTGTACTCGTATGTGCTTCATTTGTAAAATTTTTAATGACTACAACATTCCAATAATTCAGTTATCAGTTTTTATCTCTTAATTATTTTAAACACAGTTGAATGCTAGTGATTGATTGATGTACACGAGTCGAAGCCTGAGGCCTTAAGACAATTAGGTAAAGCACGGTCGTAAATAACAGATTATGTCTATTAATGTCTGTATTAGGCAAAATTATGTTGGTAACGGGAACGTATCAAATCCTTCGAGTGGGTAGGGTCATTGTGTGCCCGGGCCAACATTTATGCAAATCAAATTCAAATTTTCAATTGCTCAATAACGAATCACGACTCGGTATCGTAATCGTCCGGCAGCCACCTAGCCGGGGGCGCGGACATTCGTTCAACTATCGATAACTCAGAATCAACAGTAACAGTAGCCAAATAACTGAGACTAATCCCCGATTCGAATCGCTAGATATTTTTCAATAATACCACCAATTTGGTGATCAGAATAGTTCATAAAGAGTCCGAACCGAACGGGGCCCGGTTGCTTCTTTTTTTTTTTTTTTGTGTGGGAACATTTCGTTTTTCAATCACGAGGTAACCTTTTTACGTTGTTGTAAGTCCACAACGATAAATATCGTAGCTTATGGCAGCGGTGGGCTTTGAACCTCGCGTTTTATCCCGATTGCTACACCGTTTCTGGGCTCTCTAATATTTTTGGTACCGTTCGAAACACGAGGTAAACCGTATCTCAAAAGATAAACGGAGTAGTTAACAGGTAAATTTATCATATCCGATAACTTATTGGTGCATGTTCCTAATTGAGTCTTATTTCGCAGTACCATCACAGTCTTATTACGGACGCTAAGAACTTACGATCATTTATAACCAACGTTATTTACAAATAAGTACTTGTAGCTACGTTAAGTACATAGATATAATCACCTAACTATACTAGTGGTATTACTATATTTTTAATATCTATATATAAATCTGAAATTTTATATTTTTTTTGGAAAGGCAGGTCAGTTTGCCCATTGCGTTGTATAAACCTGAAATTCAACACGATCTATAGGGGGCCACCTGACAGGGTATATTGCTAGCAAAGGGACCATAAGTCCGCATTACTAACAATCCCTCCCCTCGCCACCCCATCCTGAGCTTATCACGAGATAACATATTAAAATAAAGAAGCTTGTCCTTGTATTGACCTCTAATCTAAATCTATTTAAAAACCTACATATCTAAATTGTCAAGATGAAAAAGCTGTAAAAAAATTCATTTAAACAACAAATCATCCACAGAAATCTTATTTATATACGCTCTAACCTTAAAATAGGGATTAAATGATGTGGTCACTAAACTATCGAATCATATACTAAGACGCTTCGAAATAATCGTACGAAATAATTAGATTACGATTCGAATGAATCGTAATCTAATTATATAAATAAAGGTTCTGTTGATGGATCTTGCGTTGTAATATGTGTCTCATAATAATTTAATCAGAGAAAAATATGCCCTATTAAATGATATATAACCTTTTAAATTTCAAATTATTTTTTTCTTTTTTTTTTATAACACAGGAGGCAAATGAGCATGCGGCTCACCTGATGGTAAGTGACAACCGCCGCCCATGATCACCCACAACACCAGCGGCATTGCATGTGTGCTGCCGGCCTTTTAAAAAGGAATATCTTTTCTTGAAGGTTATGTTATCGTATCGGTTCGGAAATACTGCTGCTGGAAGTTGATTCCAAAGAATGGTTGTGCGTGGAAGAAAGTGCCTTGAAAAACGCACGGTGGAAGACCGCCACTCGTCCAGATGTTAAAGTATACCTAGTTAAGTATACTTTATTGTTATAAAATTATATTTATGTAACCAACATAAAATTTTTCTTTTATTTACATATATCGTCATAGTCGTAGAATACTGACGGATCTTTATATGTAATATTTGTAAGACCCGTCAGTATTCTACGAATATGACAATATCAGAAATCAATTACGTTAATTCTATTACACTGTTGTATCGATAATCTCCACGATTAGAAACTCAATCCAAAAATTATATAAATATATAGTCTGCTATTTTTAATCTAAGTTTTGAGTAATAAATATAGTGAAATCTAGATTTTTAGTTTAGTTACTAGCTAATAGCTAATATTGTAAAGTATATGATATGAAATAGACGAATCCACGCACATGGCCTCACTCAGTTGTCACCCAAGCTGCGACCGAAGGCCGTTCGGTGCCAGTTTCCACTCCGAAATATTGTATACGATTTATTACGTATATAAAATCAGCGTATTGTGCAAATTTAGCATTTATAGTGTTTAAATAAGCTAATCGACTGTATAAAATTATAATATTAAGTCGACTAATCGATTCTATTTGCAAAAAACAAACGTAACGCATATCTAATTAATAACAAATGTCCATTAGATATCTATATTTACGATCGATTCACAATTCGGAAATGTTAGGAATCGATTGGAACCGCTCACTTTTCTAAATTATGTAGGTCGAGGAAGTCACTGTTGTCCTTCTCAACGTCAGTCATGTTAAGAGTATCCTTGCGGAAGCTTCCTGACGCGTTGCAATGCCGGCAATATCTTTCAAATTTCAAAACATTTGCATGAATTTTTAATTTATTAATTAATTATTTAAAAGCTATCTTGTACCAGACAAAATGTTAATCATGCAATAAAATCCTTATTAAGCTATTGCTGAACATTTGTGTAAATTCGTTTCTGGTACAAACGTTTCCTGAACTTTTTTTATAGAACTATATCATAATGTCATAATCTGTTTCCAGCAGTATGAGTAGCATTTTATGTGATTACAAACCAGTTATATGATACAAATGATCTATCTTCGTTGTTAAATGCACACTTTATTCCAAAAACATTTTAAAATTCCTGTTACTAATAGGAGTTAGTAGTAGTAACTTTAAGCATTTCCCAAACATACACGAACGTACGCAAAGACGCACGAATGCACGCACAGACGCGCGAACGCACACAAGCACGCACGCACGGACGCACGCACGCTTATATTCGCAGATTTAGAAAGGTGCATGCAGCACTAAAGGTCTGAAAAACCCATTATAACCCAAACTTCTGTTACTGACATCTTTTTACTAGAGGAAGACTTTAAACAAAGTCAGTATTTGTCCCATTTATGTTCCTGCCATGAACTATGTTTGCATAGCTGTGTATAAATAAAAAATTGAGATATAGCAGCAAAATTACAGAGTACGCAAACATAGAATTTAGTCTTTAGGAACGCAATGCTTGAGGAATGCCATGCGTATCACAGAGTATTCTAAGATACCCATGGTGCTATTAAAGTCTAGAAGAGACAGTAATTATTTAACATCAAATTAGTTGTTAATTTATTTGCCAATTTATCCAATAACATCAATAACAAAAGCTACAGACACCTGTAGCCAGTGACTAAAGTGCAATACTCGAGAGTCTGAGCAATGAGATGCGGTGCAGATGCGGCGGAGGCGCGGTAGTGTGGCGCGGCGCATTGCGCGGGCGCGGCCGCGACACGCGCCCGGTTTCACCGCAACAAAAGACACTCGGGTGACTTTTGACTTTCGTCGTGTGTTAAGCTTCATAATATAATTGAGCTCGAACAAAATCCGGCCCAGTATTAACATACAATGGGCCAGTCAGTTCCGTCGAGCCCGCCAGGTCGTTGAGGGCAAAAAAACACTACCACTTGCTTTTGTCCGCGACCGGTAACGTCACAACTCGGCCCTCGAAGGATTGCAACTCGGAACTTATGCGTAACGACATAGAACTCATTTCAACTTCTTCGTGCACGAAGTTAAGATCGTATTCGGTTGATGGGGAGGTTGGCAGGCGTCCATCGAAGCAGCCCATCATGAGACCGTCGACTGTTTGACGAGTGACATGAGTCTAAAAAACGGCAGTGTAACTTACCTACTGGCCGTTCGATGCCCAGTTTTGAGTTATTGCAGCGGGCTGGAGTTTTTGCCGCGTCGTCTCGATGTCACTCGATTTAAAGTCCGTTTCGGTTCGCCTGCAGTTTATTTTCTTCGATTTCTACACTGATGTCGAGAAGCGTTAAGGTTTTTGACAGGCTTGGTTCTCATTATTTCTCTTAGGTTTGTACATGATATAACTTGCTAACAACTGATTTAGAAATTCAACGTTATAGACCCTAACGTAATTCTTACTGAACGTTATAAATGTGTGAGTTTGTTTGTTTGTTATTATTAATGTCTTAACAACTCAATGAATTATCATGAAAATTAGTATACTAAGTATATGAAAAATATCACAGTCATTTTATTATTTTTAGTTTTATTTTAAAAAGTCAAATGAGTTCTTTGTACTTTGCGTAGCATAGCAAATTTTGACATCAATTGTATAATAGAAAGACCTACACCAAATTCCATGTTTCTAACTAAAATTCGTCACCTATATTGATTGGTAAATTCGTCATTTCTTCTCTTATCATCATCATCATCAATACAGCCGCTGAATACAATCCTCCGCCATAATTTTCCATAATCTAATAATTTTTTACATTATATTTGCTCCGTATGCGTCTCCTTAATTTCCCATCGATCACTCCTTTTATATATTTCATAAACTTTAAGTTATCAAGTACACATATCATAAGGACCTATTCCTTACAGGTGGTGTGATACAACTGATCTTGTCCGATCATGGTAATATATAACCATAGTGCGTGGTCACCGGTAGCCGTCACCACACTTTCTATTTAGCACGACAAGCCGTACATACGCAACTACTTACCGTGTGACATCCGGGTGACGCGTCCACTTGTTTGTCTGTTTGTTTTGTTGCTAACGTCTGAACGTATACAAGACGAAATTGACTGACGTCTCAATGTACAGGTGTAACGGAAATTGAACATGTTGAATTATGTTTAACATATTCTAATAACAATACATTAATAGGCGGAATCAGAATATTTGAATTTATTATATAGAAATATATATGTATTATTAAAATAGATATCTTTTCAGATAAAAAAATTCCAAATAAGTCCAATAAACGGTTTCAAAGATGTTTTCTCCCACGAACGCTCAGGTTATGGAATGAGTTCCCTTCTGAGGTTTTCCCAAGAGACTACAGCATGGAGTTCTTCAAAAGTGGAGTAAAGAGGTTTCTTCAGGATCGGCAACGCTCGTGTAATACCTCTGGTTTTGCAGGCGTTCATAGGCTATGGTAACCGCTTACCAACAGGTGGGCTGTATACTTGTTTACCACTTCAGTATTATAAAAAAAATGTGTATAACTGATGGAGTTATGAGGTAACAAACATAAAAAATTAAACAATCAAATTGGGAACCTCCTTGCTTTTGAAGACAGTTGAAATAATGAATCCTGTCAGATTTTAACGACAGATATACTCGTAATAAGTAGGTGTATTTCTAATGGGTGAAAATGGAATGTTTACCCCGTCTACGCTATCGGTATACAATGAAATGAAATGAGTTTATTTACATTAAACAGTCTTATAATTATTAACAGAAGCCACGTATTACTATTTTGGCGTCTGTTTAATTGCCTTAAATAATGTAGGCATGCAAATAGTTACATTTTATAAAAAAGAAGCGAAAAATATAATTACGATTCAATTATATCATTTCAATTATGATTAAAATAAGTCAATTTTTTATTACGTCATGTCACTTATACTTCTATTCTGTTATAACTTCTATTTAGAATTAGAATAAAGAAAAATAGTAATTAATAAATAAAATGTCCATAAATAATTAAGTATAACAGCAACACAATGGCAGAGAAACAGTGAAAGATGATATATACTTGAAAAATATAAATAAATAAATAAATAATAAATTTATTGCCATTCTTTACAGAAATTATAATGTACATATAATAATTAATAAATACATTATGCAGTATCCGTATGCCTGGCAGTAGGTACAAACTTAGCTTTTGCTGGACTGATGTGCGTTCAACGCTGATTTTCAGTTACAGGCCAATTGGCCCACCATAATGAATACGACAGAAATCAACCACAATGGTTTTTACCTAATCGTTAGCGGGTAGAGAATGCCGTATGGCATTAAGCTAGCCACTTGTACAAAGTTTTATTGTGCAATAAAGAATAAATAAATAAATAAATAAATAAATGGTCACCAGGAAGAACGGGATGGAAATCGAACTGATAGGGTACATTACTAAATTGAAGCTATAAGACTTCAATAAACAGGTGTCACAATCAACAATTACTTGATTTAGAATTTTTACAAAAGTTGTAGAACACTCTAAATTTGGGAATAGGGATCCCACTAAATCAGTTGTACCGTAATGTAAAACTTCTCTATATCAAAGGAACTGCTATTTTATGTCTATTAATATTTATAATAAAATTCCCCAGCACTTCAAACAATTACCACTTAATTATTTTAAATCCCAATTACAAAAATGGCTTATTGACCAGTGTTTCTATTTAATTAATGAATTTATAAAATAAAAAGTGAAATGAGTATTTTTTAATTAGGTAATAATTAATATTATAATAATATTGTTGACACTAATCACAGACCTACTAATACGTATTAATATCGAATGAGATGAAGTACATTAATTGACATGAAATTGTAATTGACATATTGTTTTTTTATAAGAATTGTTAATATTTAAGTATTTAAAATATTGCATGCCTAATTGTGGCGAAATATGTGGACTTAATATTATTTTATCTATCTCTATATTTACCATATTTCTTGCAAATAAATATTCATTCATTCATTCATTCATTGATCCTGTCCTTAATCTAAGCTACTCTGTGTTATGAGAAATTAGGCAATAAACATCTGGGGACACAACACAGAACGCTCAAACGCAGATCAACCTAAAACAAATCGTTTCCCAAATTTACCAAACCGAGAATTAAACCCGGAGCGTCATTTATGCGAAATAACTTACGCACCACTGCTGCACCGTGTCTGTCAAAATATAACAACAGATTGTGGAAACAGAGCAAATATTTTCAGAGAGCGTCACGACCTATTTGCCCCGATTGACAAACAGACAGATAGCAAGGCCGTGAATTCAAATCTGACCAATGTCAATAATTTTCTGTGTCAATTTTAAATACTTACCAACGACCTCTCCGGTGGTCGACCGTTGTCTTTGATTAAGAAAAGGGGATGGTTAGTAATGAGATGAGAGCTAGTAAGGAGACTGTGAGGTTAATCTTAAATTCTTAATGATTTCTTGATTTTCATGACGGGTTAACTGGATTTCATATTTAATAAATACTCTTCACTAGCACCCTGTCAGTGTAAACCGATATTGTAGGCTAGTAACAAGTTACCATTCCATTAATCATCTTTAAAAAAATCGACAGAATATGGACTTGTCGAGTAAGTTGATCACAATGGTTCACATCGACAAATACCTCTAAAAACATTATGAATTGATCATAATGGACAAAATCAGCTGATTTCATCCTCACTGTTACACGGCCATCATAAACCAATAGTGCAGTAAAAGTTACCAATTCATATTTATTCATCCAAAAACTTTCCCGTTTGGGATTTCTTACACGTTTTTATTTAATTTGCAAAGTTTATTAATTTATTTAAGTCAAATATTGGCAAACTGGACTAAAAATAATTTCTGCTAACCAGTTATACTGAATTTTCAAAATTCAAAATTCAAAAAATCATTTATTCATGTAGGACATTTTAGCCGCTTATGAACGTCAAATTTTTACATTATAATTTTATTTTTTTCCCTACCGTCCGTTTTATTGTGCAAATTCAATGTTAAAGACAATACAATGCTCAATACACAATATTGTAATATTTTCAAAACAATTGCCATCAAAACTGAGCGAAAGGTGTATATTTCAACCCTATTAATATAGGTATTAAATGAAAGAGCTTGAAAAATTGGTATATATAATACAATACATATGATATTAATAAAAATAACACCACATGTTTTTATACAGACTTTGTTCTGTTGTCATTAGTTCGCGAGAGCGGCGCCGCGGGCCGCCGCTAGCACACGAGTGGGTTCAAGTCCGGTAGCTAGATATACTCGTGATTACCGAGATAGCGAGCGTACGTGACCGCCATGCTGATTGCACGCATCCTCAGCACACAGCATCGAATCGATACCGCGCCGTCTTGAGCTATGGCGCTGTACTACATGCTATGGTGTTGTGATTCTTTTCAATCGAATAACAAGCAACAAATAGGCGGAAACTCTCAATTGTTATTTTAAACGACTTCCAAAAGGTCGAAGTTCTCAGTTTGGGTGGATTTTCAATTGGCTTCAAATCGGTTCTATTTTTTTTTTTGTGTTCGTTATCTAAGAACTTTGTGATTTAAGAACCAATTCTGATAATTCGTTTTTAACTAAAAGATATACTATCAGATTGGAGTCATAGAAATTAAAAAAAAATCGATTTAATAGTCCAGTTTATAGATAAAAAAAAAAATTGGTTTCGCCAATTGGCCACATTTTGAAGTCGATTTTTTTGTGGGACACAATCTTATACTATTGTATTTTTTTTATACAACTTAGAATGGCAAACAAGCTGACGGCCCACCTGATGGAAAGTGGTAACCGTCGCCTATAGACATGAGCAGTACCATGGACATAACAGAGTATACTGTTTCGCCCATGATACCCCCCATGCGTTGCCATTCCTGAGGACTCAGGTGTTGTTCCTCTGTACCCTGTAAATTCACGTCATGTCCCACCCTTCAAACCGAAACACAGCCATGCAAACAACTGCTTAACGGTAGAAACACGAACGGGACAGAGGTACCCAAGCAATCGACTTTTTGTATATTTGAAGTATATTTTTTTAAAATATTTTTCATTAAATTCCTTCTACACATTAAAAACTCTATAAGCATATATACATCATTGACAGTGTTTCACAAATTAAAACTTAACATTTGAAATTTAATTCATAATTAATAAAAAATAAATATCAGTCACATAATTATTCTGCATTTAATCTCCCATTAGTTGGAACGTGTAAACATGCCTTAATCAAGGTACGTAATCTAATCAGAAATCTGTTAATGTAAAACAAATTTATTAATATATTCCACATTATTATAATTAGTAAAACATCTTTATATACATATATATATATATAAATATATAAATATAAATTATAACTACGTAACGCACATTAACGGAATCAAATCAAGGTCTTGAAAAAGAAAATCATTTTATACTCATTTTTATTGGATATAAAATAAAATTAAACTAAATATAAACTATTGCTAGGAGAACATATAAGACTTTCAAATCTAAGTTCGCTTCATTGTAATTTTAGTATTCAACAATTGTACTCAAGCCTCCCCCATAGACTGATATAAAGAACGGTCCTGAGCCACTTGCATCCACTGACTCCCTGCAATGAATTTCAGATCGTCACTCCATCTGGGGGGGGTCGTCCTACACTGATTTTACCCGTATGCGGTCACCACTCAAGAACCTTTCTTCCCCAATTTTAGTATTATATACATTAAAATTGCTAATCTAAATAATAAAGACAGAAGCGAGGGGTAGGGGGAGACCAAAGCGTAGTTACATCAGACAGATTCAGAAAAAAACTGATGTCGTGACGCATCAAGAGATGAAGGGACTCGTTGAAGATCGTAATGGCATCAATCGTTATTATTACGCCGAATTCCTTGTAATGTAGGCAGAGGAAATTGACCAGAAGGAGACTTTGTACAAAAGTCGATTGCTTGGGTACCTCTGTTCCATTCGTGTTTCAACCGTGAAGCAGTTGTGTTTGCATAGCTGTGTTTCGGTTTGAAGGGTAGGATATGGCGTGAATTTACTGGGTACAGAGGAATAACACCTGAGTCCTCAGGATTGGCAACGCATGGGGGGTATCATGGGCGAAACAGTATACTCTGTTATGTCCATGGTACTACTCATGTCTATAGACGACAGTTACCACTTTCCATCAGGTGGACCGTCAGCTTGTTTGCCATTCTAAGTTGTATAAAAAAAAGTAGACATTCCCCATAGACTACTATAAGGAACAGTCATGGGCCACCTGCATCCACTATCCTCCACCTAGTGGGGGGCCATCCTACACTACGCCTTGCCTTGGCCAGTACGGATGGCCACTCCACCTTTCTTCCCCATCGGTTGTCGGTCTAATCCAGTACGTACCCATAACAAAAAAATTAGTTCAACGGTAGACAGTGCAATGATCACACTGCACTCTCTAATGCCAAACTCAATTATATCAAAAATAAATTATTATTATTATACATAGTGGGCGTACACTTCATTTATATATCTAAACACCATCGTATTAAGAAACAGTTACTGCCTCTAAGACTTTCACTAATAACATTCATATTATAGTAACCAATTAGCACATATTATTAGAAACTATAAATCAACCAGTGGAAATATGAGTTTGTTAATTAATTATTGAAATGAATAATTTAAGTTCGCTTATTAAAAACACGGTGGTGGTGCCCGGGAGCGGTTCCCACGTAAGATTTACTGGACACTTGCCTCGGTGCGAGTACATCTATCTATCTACAGATCTGGTACTTTTGATAATTGATAGCACTTGTATTAATTTAGTTTTGCTATAAAATATAGCCGCGTCTAGTCCGGTTTTTGTGCCACTTCGCATTTCAAGCTTGTTTACCATTGTAAATAAGTTGACCGCCTATTTAATGGGAAATGGTAACAGTCGCCCAACTCGTACTATACGAGTACATTAACACCACCATGGACATCACAGAATACACCATGACACTATTTTTCTAGTTTCTACTTTTATAGTTCCTATTCTTGACAACTATGGTATTACGGCCCCGTACCCAATAGATAAGTTCACTGCCATATTCCACCCTTCGGACCGATGTACTTGGTAATACATTTGTTTGACGGCAGAAACACGAGTGGCACAGACATACTAATAGAATAGAGGTGTAGGGTGACTTCGAGACAAATGACACCTCCATCAATGCAAGTACCTGTATACCGCTTATGTTTCATCTATTAAGAGGTATGTTTATATGGTTGTATTTTACTTTGAAACAGCAATTGAGAATTAAACAACGCTTTGAAATTAACTTCCAGTATATTCGAATCGATTCGACAACACAACTTTCAAGGGAAGAGCATACTTACTCCTTTTTAAAAGACTAGCAGCACACCTGCAATGCCTCTGGTGTTACGGGGGATCATGGTCGGCGGCACTTACCATCAGGTGAGTCTCGTTTGCTCCCTGAGTTATAAAAAAAAACTAGTCCACGAAGTTTTAATATCTTACTCCTCAGGAATAGCAATACCTCATGCATATACACCATGGGTATCACAAATTATGCTCTAATGTCTTTGGTATTATTTAAGCCTATACGAGATTATCAGTTTTCGTCAGGTAGGCCATTATTTTTTTTGCCATTTCATTTTATAAAAAATATCAAAATCGGTTTAAATTAAACAAGCAAGATTTAAATTAAGTAAGCAAATTCTACCATACTGAATGCTATAACGACGGTTTAGATTCTGTTTAACTGGACGCGCTACGATTTCCAAGTTAGTTTCCCATAACGCCTGTTCGAGGATCGTTCAAGACTCGTATATATATATCGAGAGTGACTCCAACACCCCAAAAACATTGTTGGAGGATTTCTTTCTGTATCGATTCGAGCGTTACCCAGGCGTGAGTGTTTAGTATTCCGATGGCGGACGCGACCGCCTCGCACGGAAAGTGGCTCTGTTTGGTATCGAGCCTTGTTCGACGACCGGACGTCTGCTGCCCGAGGCGCACGCGTCTACTCACGTCCCGATACGTGATACATCCCGTAAGTGAACAGTGACGACTCACTTGCATGTTGGAGGTAGAGATGGGGACACTCATATATCGCTTATAAACGCCAATAGACGATTCGATATCTATATATTTTTAAAACTTATAGTTTATTTTTAACGATGCCTATATGTGTGCGTAACTGGAATTTCGTGAACTCACTATGTTTGGCGTCTCGCACGAAGTGAGACGCTGCGATATAAAGCACTGTATTCCTGATTTATACCCTGAAGAAGACTTCCAAATGAAGTCGAAGCAATCGTCGGAAACTATAACGGATAATAAAACTCCCGTTAAATATATATCAACCGTTAACTGTCTACTGCTAAACATAGCCCCCCTTCCCCCTTCTAAATAAAGAGGGGTTTTGTCAGCAATTGCCACGCTTGGCAGACGGATTATCAAGCGCAGTTAGGTTTTTAGTGATGCTTTAAGAGGGACGTTGCTGCCCATCCCTCGACCATTAGGTTTGCCTCTTACGACACTTACATGAATGGAAAGGTTTGCCCATTCTATTCCATGATCAGCAGTAATATCTATACATTGTAGTTAGATTAGTTATAGTGATGACCATGATTTTTCCAGCCATCAATACCTTATAGGTATTACACAAACCCAATATTGGATTGGTACCTATATTACCCATATCTATTCTGAAATAAAACGTCTTCGCCTGCACTAATTACAACTAAGATAGAATTATTCTATACTAGTTTTTACACGCGACTTGTTACAACTATGTTGTTTGACCAGAATGAAACGTGGCCTTTAAAGGATAAAGGCCACGTATTTAGGATGGGCAAGGGCCCATCCTAAATACTCCGATCATGTTAAAAGTCATGACCAATGGTTGAATCATTAAGCCAACAAGAGTCAATAAACAAAGCTACTTATCTATACATATCTTGTTTCTATTCTATGGAAGACTTTTTCAAAAATTGTAATTTATGATACTGCTTGACACTGTAAAAACATAACAGTAGCAGCTTTTAAAATTAATTACAATTGTTTAGCAATATTTACAATTACATACGTGTAATGGACCTGTAAAATACATTTTCATCTAATGTATGTACCCATATTCGTGCAATAAATGATTTGAAATTGAATTTGTAATAATAAGTCATTATTATTCATCATTGTAATTTAAAATAATTAATTTTGTTAATGTTATTATGACTATATTATTTCAGTAATTGTAAAAAAAAAACATTTACACACCTATGTAATAGTAAATATTGCTGAACAATTGTAATTAATTTTAACAACTGCCACTGGCAATCACCCATATTTACTAAATAAAAAAAAATCTATTACCTATTCTCTATGATGTTCCCTATGTTTACCGAAGGGAGACTTTATACAAAAGTCGATTGCTCGGGTACTTCTGTCCCATTAGTGTTTCAACCGTGAAGCTGTTGTGTTTGCATGGCTGTGTTTCGATTTAAAGGGTGGGATATGGCGTGAATTTACTGAGTACAGAGGAACAACACCTGAGTCCTTAAGAATGGCAACGCATGGGGAGTATCATAGGCGAAACAGTACACTCTGTTATATCCATGGTACTGCTCATATCTATAGGCAACGGTTACCACTTTCCATCAGGTGGGCCGTCAGCTTGTTTGCTATTCAAAGTTGTATATAAAAAAAATGTTCACGATACATAAAAATCGTCCTGATGATGAAGTTAAATAGATATATTTCTATTTCTCTCCATCCCAAAAAGAAAACGGCATAAGTATTGATCTTATTTCTATTACTTCTATCATCTTTACCAATTTCATAAATTTGAAAGCGAGTTTGTTTATTTATTACCGTATAGCTCCTTGACAGCTTAACGGAGGAGGAAGGGTTAATTAGTAATGCGGACTACCAGTCCCATTGTTAGCAATATGCCCTATCAGGTCGCTCTCAACGTTAACCCCTTTGGAAATTATCGTGCTGAATTCCAGGTGTATTCATCACGATGGGTTAACTGACCTGCCTTTTCATCCTCACCTATCATCCCTCACTGGTACTCCGCCAGCGTGTATCGTTAGCGCAGGCGGTTACCATTCCATTATCATTTATTAAAAAATATAACGGCGTAACCTGTCACTATGAAATTTGGTATACATATAGTATAATATATGAGACTATACATATAGTACATACATATACATATAGTATATAGACTAGATACTACTTTGTCACCGATCAGTAATCATATCCCGGTCACGCGTCTGAAGTCGCGGGGAAAACCTAATAATATTTACATATTATAAATGCAAAAATTTGTAAAGATGCATGGATCGATGGATATTTGTTACTCTTTCACGCAAAAACTACTGAACAGATTCATATGAAATTTGGTACACAGGTAGGGTATATCCTAATTTAGCATACACGATAATTTATATACTAATTCGCGATGGAAAATTCATGGGATATAGCTAGAACAAAAAAAAAATAACAGCAATGTTAATTCCTGCTAACAATAACTACATTGGCTCGTTAACAACATAACGTTGTTCCGTCGATTTCCACGTTTCACTTATCTAAACGACACCAGCGACATGGTTTTAGCGACTAATAATCAAGGTCAAGCTGAACATTAGTTTTTTTATGTCGCAAAGATAATGTTCGCGCCGTCATCCACGTTTGCGCCAAACATAACTCATGTGGACCCGAACATCGGTGATATCAACCCGGTTCTTTATGTTTTTATTTCATTTAACTAACGTTGTTTATTTAATAACAAGTTTGTAGAAAGTATATAATATTGTAAAATAGTACAGTTAATAAATAGTCAATCTCAATAAGACTTCATGAAAATTATGAACAAATTATTCTTTATTGTACACAAAACATACTGTTAATCACAATTCATTATAAACATAATGTACAAAGGCGAGCTTATCTCTAATAAGAGATTTCTTCCAGCAAAACCTTTTCATGTTAATTGTGTTATTTTAAAAATAAAAATAGGCAGTCATACGATCTGCATATATTGTATAAACAAATTAATAATTGACCCAACTATAAAAATGTTTGCCTAAATCAAAAGTTGTTTTTTTATTTACACTATATATCTGTAGACTGTAGATTATACTTCCAAGAATATATTACGGTTAATTAAAATAAAATTTAAAATATCATTTCAATTACATTTTTAATATTACCTGCAATTCTTCCGGTGTTGTGTCACTTACCATCGGGTAAACCGCTTGCACGTTTGCCCCTGCGTTATAAAAAAAATAAATATTTATTTTTAAAGGTTGAATTTTTAATCTAAATAGATAACAAATATTAATGAATATTTAATTAATATATATTTATTACTTAATCATAATTTGCATTATCTACATGCAAATGCTACTGCTAATGTTTATTTGCCTCTATATATTATATACTTAAATAAAAATATTTGACAATAGGATAAATACTGTTGCTCTAAAATGAAATATTTTAATAAATTTGTATAGATTTGCATAAGTTTAACTTATTAGAAATTCAATTCATACAGGTCCTTGAATTTTTTTTTTTTAATTTGAATTTGAAAGATTTCCCTGTGATGTCAATGCGAAATTTTAATTTTAAAAATAGGTTTTTTTAAGCAACTAGAGCGTGCAACGATGTCACAGAGTCGGTCGTAATGAGTAGTTTAGTCGATTCATGAATTTATTTCGTTGCTTTATTTTTGTACAGGTAGCTTTAACACGCGGCTTTGTCCTCGTTCCTTATCACTTAAGTGTTCTATGTATCTAGGAGTTATTTGACAAAATTTTTCATCGTGCCTCCCACCAAATTATTTATAATTACTCCTCTTCATCCAAAGGTTGCCTGGAAGAGATCGGTCTTACCGATAAGGCCGCCCAATGTTTCTCATTGTGATAATTTCTTGTAATTATTTATATTTATAATAAGTTTACTATTGTAATCTTTTGGAGGAAACAATAAATCTATCTATCTACGTAGACGATTTTATTTATCTTTCCCTTATAATATCTTTATAAAGATAACGATATTAATAAAAAAAAAATATCTTTAAAAATATTACATTATGAACATTAGTTGGATTTGAATGTCGCAAAAAAGAACAATAAAGTGATAAACGGCCCCAACTTATAGACCTCATTAGGTCCTGAGTTCCAATCTGACGGACAATAATAATTTGAAGATTATGCTAACTTTCGGATGATTAAAAACACCGTTAACAAACAAAATTAGTCATATTAATCTAATTTGTCGCGGTAACGAGCCTCCTACCATTATTTGAGTGTATCAAGTATAATAGAAAAATGCCTATCCCCTGCAAATTAACGTCGTTAATTTCTAGTGAAATGGACCGACTGACGCGACTTCTTCGTCAGCACTGGTGTCCTGTCATTAACATCAGCGGAAGCACTATTTCATCTTCATACAATAACAAAAACAAAAAAATAAGAAAATGGCGTTATTTCTGTATATTAAAGTAGAGCACCATTCGTGTCGCTGTGTACAGGAGGAAAGCATTTCCCTGACACGGTTTTCCGCACAAGGTCGACGGCCGCGCCACGGTCGCGGCAGGACCACGCGGAATATTGCAAGATGGCTGCCCAACGGTACGCACACACAGACAAACACTCGCATTTACCTACACTCAACATAATACTTATAACATTCATAAGGGTACTACATAAATATATATATATATATATAATATGTATTTAAACCTAACAAAGGTTTCAGATTTTAAAATCAAGCATTTGTGCTTGCTGACAGCAGAAATATATTATAATTGGCTATATTCTGGTTTGAAGTGTAGAATACACCTATAACAGTAAAATCATAAGGTATAGACACACTATCTCACTCCTCAAGAATACCTATGCATGAGCTGTGCATTGTGATGTTTGAAGAGGGAGACTGCTGTTCAACACTCGACTATTAAATCCCTTAGTCGCCTCTTACGACACCCATGGGAAAGAAAGGTGTAGTCCATTCTATGCTGGACTACGCGGTGAAGAAAATGGTGACTATTGTTTGCCTCCTTTTAATATCCTCATCTTATTTAGGAAAAGACTCGTGCCCAGCGGTGGGACTTTAATAGTAATGTATACCGTAAGAAAGAAGACATCTTAACCTGAAGAATGTATTGAAAAACATAGTAACTAATGAAATCCATAAAGTAGACGGTTTACGATAAATACTTATAGCATGTGATTGCATCTTATCGCCGGGCACCTGTCTTGGTGCAGGTTCGATGCCCGCGCAAATATCATAATAGATATGGGCACCAGGACATTATCATTTGCTAAGAGTTTATGGTACAGCTAATACGATATGGCAGTACAGTATATTTTTATTAGTAAATGTATACATTTACTGATGAGAGAAAATTTTATGTAACATCGAATATTTCTTTCAAAATGAATGTTTAGTTGAAAAGTTTTATTTTAATTTGTAATGTTTTTAATAAAATATTTGTTTATACATGTTTATATTTTCATAATTTGTAGTTTTAGGTATATAAAATAATAGTCATGTATATTTTTTTCGTGTTTCAACAGTGAAGTAGTTAAGTTGCATGGCTGTGTTTCGGTTTGAAGGGTGGGATATGGCGTGAATTTACAGGGTACAGAGGAATAACACCTGAGTCCTCAGGAATGGCAACGCATGGGAGGTATCATGGGTGAAACAGTATACTCTGTTATGTCCATGGTACTGCTCATGTCTATAGGCGACGGTTACCACTTTCCACCAGATGGGCCGTCAGCTTGTTTGCCAGTCTAAGTTGTAAAAAAAAATTTATACAAGTAACACTTTAATATCAAATATTACATGTAAAATATATATTATTTTTAAGTATTTATAATTTGCTAGAACTTTATGTAGGCTAACTATTATAACAGGCAGTCCTCAACTTACGTCGTTTCGATTTACGGCGTTTCAAGTTACGTCGAACAATGTTTTGACACTATTCCTCAAGCATACGTCGTAAAATACGTAAATTTTTTCGGTTTCCGACATCGGAGAATTCACTTGTTGCGAGATTAATGTCAATGTTTTTTTTTTTTAAATTTGAGTCCGTGTGGATCCTAACCCTTGAGTTTTACATGTAAACACATGAAAAAAAATGTCTCGACTTACGTCGTTTCGTGACGTGTATTTCGAGAACCTAACATGCCGTAAGTGGGGGGAAAGGGACTGTTAGTAATGGAGACTGAGAATCCCATTGCTAGCAATGTGCCCAACCAGGTCGACCTCCTCGTGGTTCCCCCTGAAAACTATCATGGTTAATTCCTGATGAATTCATCATGATGTGCTAACTGGCCTGTTTTCATTCTCATCTATCACCTTTCACTGGTGCTCCGCCAGCGTATCCCGTTAGCGCAGGCGGGGTTACCATACCATTTTCACCCATAAAAAAACATGGCGTAAGTACGAGGACTGCCTGTATATACGGAATACTGTTTGTATATTCTAACAATTATAAGTCACAATGTAAGCTGTACCAGTTGATAAGTTACTGTCCAGATAGCCAGTTCGTACTTATTACGAGATATCTAGTTGTTTGTCTCTCGGAATGATGATGTCCTTGTGCCTGAAACTTTGATTTGCAACACCAGATATAATTGGCATTACTTCATTTGCAAGATTCAATTAATTTACAACGTAGCCACTATTAATGTCCAATGCAAAATGCAGTTTAATCCTTGTTAATATCAGACATCCTGCGAATACGTGCCAGATGTGATTAGACTTGATAAGAGATTAAGTGTTTAATTTGAAGTTATAACCCAATATGTGTCCTGTATTGGTTGTCTCTAATATCAGTTTAAATAAAGAACGGTATATTAAGAACGTTTACTAAGCTTGCTGTAGTGTGACAATGTCAGAATTATCTTGACATGAGTAAAAAAACACAATTAAACATTTATCAATTGGTTATTTTATTAGAATTGTTTCGTTTAATTCCTCTAGCATTTGTATGTGTGTTTAAGTGTATAGTGATATAAATTTCCACAAAATAAAACATTTATCGATATTTCTGATTAATTATTTCAAAAGATCCCTTATAGATACATAGATAGATAGTTTTTTTGAATTACTTACAGCACACAAATAACAACAGACAAGTGTATAATAAAAAGAGATAAAAAATACATATTAGTATATGATAAAAGCAAAATGCATAAAAGAAGTATCAATATTTGGAGAACTAATACGGTAACCGTAGAACAAGTCACATATTTAAAGGATGCATTAGGTTCAATTTGATAGTTTTTTTTTATACAACTTAGAATGCCAAACAAGCTGACGGCCCACCTGATGGAAAGTGGTAACCGTCGCCTATATACATGAGCAGTACCGTGGACATAATAGAGTATACTGTTTCGCTCATGATACCCCCCATGCGTTGCCATTCCTAAGGATTCAGATGTTATTCCTCTGTGCCCTGTAATTTCACGCCATATCCCAAACTGAAACACAGCCATGCAAACACAACTGCTTCACGGTAGAAACACAAATGGGACAGAGGTACCCAAGCAATCGACTTTTGTACAAATTATAACTATAACAATTTATGAAACAAATTCACATCTTATTTATCAAGTTTTAAATAGTTTCTTACCGTCAAAATCGGTCAAATTTAAATCGATTAGATCCGAATACCAAAGTTTTTTGATTTACCGCTATTGAAAAAGATAGGCTATGTATATTCACCACAACCGGGAAACTTCTAATAAATTAATGAGAGTAGAGGCAGTCAAAATTGTAGCATTTATTGTTCTATTGTTTCTGTCTACCCCAAATAAAAGCAGGCTAATGTGTACAAAAATATAACAATACAACTTTCCATACTAAATTAATAGCTGGATGCACCATATTACGTACTGTGAAACAATGTTTTTACCATTTTTCTTTCCGTTTTATTTATAAGACCTCCTTTATCAATTTTTTTTATAATTTTGGTTTACTCTATAAATAGTTGCATATATTGTTATACTAGTTCTAATTATCAAGCTTTTTATGATAATTATCTTTCCATCATAGAATCTAAGACAAGAAATCTATTGATTATAAAATAATCAACTTATGAGCTCTATACAAGAAATGATAAAGGGAAGGCAAGTAAATAACAAGAGAACCTGTTTTCAATGAATGATAAAACAACTAGTTAGAAGCGAGCCCATGCAGTTTCTTGTGAATAAATGTATCATAGAAAATCAACAAAATGCAAATTGGGAGCTGCAGGCCGAGGAGGGAGGGAGGGCGGGAGGAGGGAGCAGGAACACAAACATTATTTCAGTGTACCGCTAAAATAGTTTGGATAGGTAAGTCATGTAATTTTTTTTAATAATTCTAAACTATACTTATTATAATTACAAATACCTTACTAGGCGATTTGGTGTAGGAGTTTATTGCTAAATCTGAGGGCCTACCATGAAATGTTTTCCGAAATTTCGGAGTCAAACAAAACAGAAATTTGGTGTTAAAATTACATAATACATGCCGTTTGGAAATATTAAAAATGTTAAAATATTGTTCCTTTGGACTTTTATGATAGGATGTATGACGAACGAAATGTTAAACTCCATTTATTGGTCCGATTTTGGTATAAACAAAACACGGAAGAGAGACCAAAATTTCGGAATTTCATTTAATGGTAGACCCGCAGCTTATATTCACGAGTATGTTCGAGAGACTGGGATATATTAATTGACCAGGAAAAAATATCCTGTGTTCTTTACCATCGCAAATAGTGCGTATAGCAAAGTTCATAATGAATGGTTAAGCCGTTAACTCCCAGGAGGTAACAAACCAACTCACTTTGACGTGATATTTGTAAAGTTGGATAGATAGATACTCTTTATTGTTTCCTCCATAAGATTTCCTTCCCTTAGACTGGTATCGTCTCTTTATAGCTTCGTTCCATCCTGAAAATGAAAAAGTTAGATAGAATTTTATATTCTAATTTATTTATTTATTTATAGTTTTGCACACATTAGAAAATGTCTACTTGGCGGACTTAATGCCTGATGGTATTCTCTACCAGTCAACCGTTACGATAAACAAAGAGAGTAAATGGCGGTACATAGATTTAAAAAGATAATGTAAATTAAGTAAATATTTTGGAAGATAACAACAATTTATGATAAATTAACATACAAACATATAGAATGATATACTTACAAAAAATATACATACATAATTCACATACTATACATATATAAATAACTATACATAGTATATATTAAATTAATAAATATATAAATAAAGTTGTTGTGATAAATTGAAGTAATATTCACGTAATTAAAAAAATATAAAATTGTGTTTGAAAAAAATTAAAAAAGACATTTTAGAAAAAATTTATAACCGAACTAAATACATGTAAATATACATAATTGCATACACAAATACATATCTAGCATATATCGCAACAACATTATGTTTCGCAAAACTAACAAACTTAGGTATTTACAAAATTTATAGATACTTTAAAAGTGTTTCGTAAGACATCTCCAAATTTATAGATCTGATAATATTTTATTATTTTTAACAGCCCGCTACGCGACGTTTGACAAAATTCTCGCCGTAGAAGTTGACTGCATCGTCTCTAATCATTATTTTAACTAATTTCCTACATAAAATTCTCAAGTTCTTCAAGCTGAAGTTATTTTGAATAGACGGTAGATTAAAAAAAACTATTCAAAAATGCTTAATATTGTTTTATTTTTATTTTTTTATGCTACTTAGAATGGCAAACAAGCTAACGATTTACCTAATGGAAAATGTAAACCGTCGCCTATAGACATGAGCAATACTATGGACATAACAGAGTATACTGTTTCGCCGATGATACTCCCCATGCGTTGCCATTCCTGAGGACTCAGGTGTTATTCCTCTGTACCCTGTAATTTCACTGCCATATCCCACCCTTCAAACTGAAACACAACAGCTTCACGGTAGAAACATTTTTATTATTTGTTATTAGGGTTATTTGTCTAACGTCTCTATTTTATAACTCTTAACTGGATTTTAATAAATTATTTACTTTTACAATTATTTAACACAGATATATTGTAACTGAAAATACATACAAGTATAACAAAAATACAAGCGAATTGTAAATACCGTCCGTCTTCAACTTTCTCTTCTTTCCATTTCCCCCTGCTTCTTGAGGAAAATTTAGTTTCATGAATTCTGTTACAGAGTTTCAATAAATAGTATATTACTTATAGGTAATATATATATATATATATATATATATATATATATATATATATATATATATATATATATATATATATATATATATATATTCTTATAACTACTATATACTATAGGTACCTGATAAGTGGCTATTTATTAGGTAGGTATGTATTTAATATCAAATTTTCCGTAACGTATTGTAATTAACATAGTATATTTAGTATAGCTGTAAAAACAAACATATGACAACGTAAACTACACCGCGACACGTATGTGAGTACATGAAAGGAGTATATACTGATTTTCTTATTCAATTATTGTGACAAGCATTTTATGTGGGTGGCCACTGATATGAAATAGTAGAGCATTATTATCTCGCAGTTATAATGATACTGTTATACGAGTATTTTTTTGTAATTTCTTTTAAACTTAGTTTATCATAATAATAGTAATTCATGATATTATAATTAAATAAAAATATAGATTCCACTGCATATTATAAAAACAGCACAGGAATGAGAATCATATTTTAAAAAAGTATTAAGAATGAAAGTAGATGGCTATAAGAGGAGAGGAAGGCCTAAAAAGACATGGATGGACTGTGTGAGGGACGATATGGCCAGAATGGGAGCGAATGCGGAAATGACTGGGAATAGAAAAGAATGGAAGAGGAAAACATATTACGCCGACCGCAAATGATAGTTGGGATAAGGGTAGGAAGATGATGATTATAAAAACAGTTAAAATTCATATAAATTATCTACTTAGCTGTTTACGACAATATTTCTAATCTAGAAAATTTTAATAATAATAATATTCTAATATAAATGGCTATATCACACTTATTCAACTGATTTTACAAAAAATATTTTCATTCGACTCTCTTTTTATTTCTACGTAACACGTGATATATTGGTGTATTTTTGTTTTCCATCAAAACGGTTTATTTTAATTGTAATTACTAAAATGTGATCTGATAATTGTCGAAATGGATTTTATTCCATCGTAATAAGATATATTTTATGTCCTTCAATATCACTAACGCTATTTCAAATTCTTAAACCTACTCATTAAACATATAAACATGCCCGCTTCTATGTCTTCACCTGGGTGTACGACACATGCATCGACAGAAAACTATTTTCATCTACTATGCGGGCCGTAATTGCGCCAGCGCATGGAACCCGCGTCACACACACACACACACATACATACCCACACGCACACACACACGCTCACCTGTACAGATAGAGATAATAAAATACGAATTCCTCATTGGACGTTCGTGGTGTGACGTCAGTAATAACTTGTTCCTATGTCGACAATTGAGTAAATCAAAGGCAGGAAAATGTGACCCGATATAGAATATTATGGTATAATTATGTAGCATCATGCAAGGTGAACTACTGATCTGGATGTCACATAATGTAAGGTTTTAATTATTGTTCATTCTAATAGCTACTCGTGTACATAGATATATTACTAAAAAAACTTAATGCCAGATTGAAAGAAATAGAGGGATGGGATATGGCGTGAATTTACAGGGTACAGAGGAATAACATCTGATTCCTCAGGAATGGCAACGCATGGGGGGTATCATGGCCGAAACAGTATACTCTGTTATGTCCATGGTACTGCTCATAGGCGACGGTTACCACTTTCCATCAGGTGGGCCGTCAGCTTGTTTGCCATTCTAAGTTGAATAAAAAAAAAATGGCTTCCATTTACACGAACTGGGAACCGTACTTTGTACTCTAACGTACAATATATTAAGCGAAGGGATTGTTAGTAATGGGGACGTTATTCCTCATTGCTAATAATATACCATATCAGGTCGACCTACACGCTGTTCCCTCGAAAACCATTGTGACTAATTTATCATTGAATTCATCACGATGGGCTAACTGACCTGCCTTTTCATTCTCACAAATCATCCCTCACTGGTGCCCCGCCAGTGTATACCGACACCACAGGCGGGGTACCATTCCATTATCGTCCTTTAGGACGAAATATAGTGTACGATTTAAAAAAAAAAAAAAAAAATCGTACACTATATTTTATAACAGCATTTCAGAAAATACCTAATTCAAATTTCGATCTGTCACTCAATGAATTGCCTACGAACTACGACATTAAACGCGCTATTTCTCTATAAACGGAATTCGAATTTGAAATAAGAACTTTTTATTCTTAATTCCTTTATCTTTTTTTTCTGCGCAATTACTACGTTACATATCTATGGTCTGTTACAAGAGCAGAATAATATGTTGTTTACATCTTCATTGAGGTAAATTAAGAATATATATAAATAAAAATAAATAAATATTAAATATATTTCAATACGTAACTAAGGCATTTTCACCATTATAATTATATTTTTAATAAATCTTTTCTACGATTATTAAAAAGTAAAAAAAAATTACAACTTTAATTCCCATTTATTTATTAGATATATAACAACTGTATATATATTTCTGTAGGAATGACACATTTCCAGCACGTGTAATAAAAAAAAATATAAATATACGTCGAAAAATCCTAAAAAATCTGATATTAGTATAAATTTTTTTTAATCTTCTTAATTGCCCATTAAAAGATGAATAATGTTTAATTCGCGAAGAACTTGATTGAGCTTTTCCATAAAATAAATCACGCTCGTTCTTATATTTATATATATAAGTATTTGTGGGTCCAAAAAGCGGTACTAGTTCTAGATTGTCACAATAAATTTAAATATTGATAGTGTGGTAGAAGTTTCGCTATATCCGCCTAACGAGCGGCCACTAAAAAAGCAATAGCAGTATATTACGGCGCGCTCATCCGCGTTTTGGACAGACCACATTCAATGAAAACTCTAAAATGTTCACAGCGAGCGCCGTGGAGTCGAATATAGTATAATATAAAATATTATAAAAGTACCCCTCTTTTTTGACTGTGTAAAAATAGAATTACAGTATATTTGGATTGGGGTGAAAGGGATTGTTAGCAATGGAGTTTGACAGCCCCATTGCTAGCAATATACCCTATTAGGTCGACCTCCACGTGGTTCCTCCTGGAAACCATCGTGAACGATTCTTGTTGAATTCGTCACGATGGGCTAACTGACCTGTTTCATCCTCACCTATCATACTTCACTGGTGCCCCGCCGGTGTATACCGATAGCGCGGGCGGGGTTATCATTTCATTATCACCCACTAAAAAATATATATTTATATATATATATATATATATATATATATATATATATATATATATATATATATTATATATATATTTATATATTATATATATATAGATTTGAAGATTAATGAATATTGTTAAAATATTTTCTTATTATAATAAATATAATGTTCATCTGTAATATAAGCAAGTAATAGATAAAGTATATACAGTAAAGTAAGATAAACAAGTATATGATATGTTTTGTACAAATTCAATTTTTATTTAAATCGTTTTTACTTTTTTTTTTTTACAACACGGGGGGCAAACGAGCATGCGACTCACCTGGTGGTAAGTGACTACCGCCGCCCATGATCACCCAAAACACCAACGGCATTGCAGGTGTGCTGTCGGCCTTTTAAAAGGGAATATGCTCTTTTCTTAAAGGTTATGTTGTCGTATCGGTTAGGAAATACTGCTGCTGGAAGTTGATTCCAAAGAATGGTTGTGCGTGAAAGAAAGTGCCTTGAAAAACAAACGGTGGAGAACCGCCACTAAGTCCAGATGGTAGGGATTAAATTACTTGCAGTAATTGTTTATTTTAAACTAAATATTATATATAAATATTATAAATAAATATAGTAATGAAATATCCAAAATAATCAAAAACAATTGTTGGTATTTTTTAAATCACTATAAAAGTATATTATAGATCTTAAAATGTTAGATATAATAAGGTAAGTATTTAGTTAATTTTTAATCTTGCATTGTTTACACATATTTTAAATACATCCTCATGGTTTTTTTCATTGCGTTAAGTCCCGATTGTGTATTTAAAGTAGGTAAGTGTCTATTCAGATATGATTTTTTTATCCACTTTTGATATGCTTTCTTATCGCATTTGAAATGTCCGTTACGTTACTCGCAATGAAAGCTTTTACATCCATTTTTTCGCATCACATAAAGTAGTAAATAATAGCAATCGTAAAATATCTATAACACGGCAACTGATCATGCGTATCGTTCCGTCCCAGTAGGCGCGGCCATTATTTTGTCTGGCGATAGTTGACGTGCGAGCGCCGCCGCGCCGACCGCGCCGCGGTTCCTACTCGCCAACTTTTTGCCGTCTCGCCCCACGCGACTCCACTGCACGCCGTAACCCACAAAAACGTGTTCCACTCATTATGAAATACGAAACTATGATATTTGAAGTCGCCTTGCCGTTCCTACGACAAACGACCTTAGCGTTGCGCGTTGCGCAGTCGGTGCGGCGGCCAATAAATATACACTTTACTGTTATCTATAAACAACCTTCAGCTAGGAGCCGGACCGGTATCGAGGCGAAACTATTCTAATAAAAAACCAAAACCAGTCCAAATTAGAGATAACGCCGTGGAAAATGTTGCCGGGGAATTAAACGAGTTGCGTAGGAGTGGCGGGATAGTTCACAGGTGGGTGCCGGGCGCATGATGATCAGCTAATGAACGAGCCAGCCTGGCACAATGGCGGACACCGTGTGAAATGTCTACACTGGTAATTGTGAGGTGATATATTGGTTCTATTTGCGCATATCGTAGCGTACATCAAATTGGGCAATGAACGATCCGCGCCAACTGCTCCGTTGTTGTTTCTGATGTCGATTCGATTTGATCGAGGATCGATTGTTTGGACCTGGACGATTGATTTTTGGATCGATCTTTTAAGAATAGATTTACGTAAAGATTGTAAAAAAAATGAAGTCTAGTCTATTCCATTTAATTGCAATTAAAGAATAAATAGGTAGGTGACGCGTTAATATATATATATATATATATATATATATATATATATATATATATATATATATATATATATATATATATATATATATATATATATATATATATATATATATATATATATATATATATATATATATATAAGTAATTATCATTATATTGACATAAAATATAACTACTTTGGGGGGAAAAGGGATTGTTAGAAATGGAGACTAAGAATCCCATTGCTAGCAATAAATCCAACCAGGTCGATCTCCTCGCGGTTCCCCCTGGAAACTATCATGATTAATTCCTGATGAATTCATCATGATGGGCTAACTGGCCTGTTTTCATCCTCATCGATCACCCTTCACTGGTGCTCCGCCAGCGTATCTCGTTAGCGCAGACGGGGTTACCACTCCATTTTCATCCAATAAAAAAAAATATTACTAATTTATAATATTATTCTTATTTTATAATTCAAATGTTATTATCATTGTTTTTATTTTTTTTTTATATTAATTTAAAAATTATAATGTAAATATTGACTTGTCATTGTGTGACGAAAACTGTTACATTGGTTAATAAAGAAATGTAATAATATATACATATATACATACATATATATACATATATATATATATATACATATAAATATACACTTTACCAATATTCCTTCATTCCTAGATAATAATTTTGCCCAACAAAGCGGTCGTACGAGCCGCTTGAGATCCGCGCCGTTGGTCCCGTTGATAGCGCGTCATTAGCGCCAGGAAAGAGCTTATAATGTAACAATTTTAATAAACCACATCTCGTCGTGATGATCAATCGGCACGCCTTCGGTTACCCATTAAACAAGTGCTAATTGTATTGAGTGTTGTATTGTCTCATACATTTTTATCAAGGTATCATAATTATTTTAGAAATATCATTGCAATGTTAATCGTCATACCAGCCTTTAACTGTCCACTACTGAACATAAGACTTTGTACAAAGTTCGATTGCTTGGGTACCTCTGTCCCATTCGTGTTACTACCGTGAAGCAGTTGTGCTTGCATGGCTGTGTTTCGGTTTGAAGGGTGGGATATGGCGTGAATTTACTGGGTACAGAGGAATAACACCTGAGCCCTCAGGAATGGCAACGCATGGGGGGTATCATGGGCGAAACAGTATACTCTGTTATGTCCATGGTTGTTACCACTTTCCATCAGGTGGGCCGTCAGCTTGTTTGTCATTCTAAGTTGTATATAAAAAAACAATACTGACGAGATATTTTCTTCTCGACGACTGGCAATTAGTAAACTACCAAGTGAATAATCATAAATACGTGTTTATAATGAATTTCTTTTGGGAAATTGGCAATTAATTAAATTTATAATTAATTTCTTTTAGTAATCCCCTAATCATTATCAAGCAGTTATATATTTGCCTATTAACCTGCTAATGTAATGATGTCTGCTGTTTATAATGATATCACATTTATAGTCGGAGACTGGTTTTTACCGATGGTAGAGATTCTTGTACCACCATCTTACCTCTTCTATATATATATATATATATATATATATATATATATATATATATATACCAGATATGATGACGGTGATATAGCAATAGCAACGCATATAGAAAATCATTAGTGGCACAGTATATACTGCGACATCCACGGTTTGCATCTATTGATATTGGTTATTACTCGCAAAGGAAGAGCTGTCGGAGTTTAGTTTTGTTTTCTCCTTTTGCACTAATGCATTATGGCTTGTTCCCTCGAATGGCTCTCGCAACATTGTTCTCGTATTAAAAAAATCCCTAAATTATAATTTACATGCTTAATATTAGATATGGAACTGTTTACTTTTTCCAAAAGATAAAGATAGATAAAGATATATTTATTTTAACAAAGTATGTTTGTATTAGCACAGAATGTATCATTGCTTCCTACACTAGGCCGAGCCTGTCCTGTAGGAAGCAGTACTCGTGTTATCATATACATGCATATAGATATTAAACATAGGCTTTTTAGCAGTACTCACAATTACTGAAAGAACTTACAATAAGCTTACAATACTTAGTAATCACCTATTTAAAACAAATAAAGTATCCTATTCTGTGGATAAATTAGAATAACATATTGTATTTTTACTCTATAACTACACATAAATTAATACTCTTTATATTTTAGTTTTTACTTAAAAAAACATGCCTACGAACACGATATTTATATATCAATTAAAATTAATACACAAACCTCTTTGCCACAATCTTTATTCGATATTATTTATGGCCGCGATCGTATGTTAATCACAATTAAATTGACTCGCCAATTGATAAGAGACCGAAAACATGTCTGCCAGGAGATTTATATTATGCGCGGAAAGTTGGTCATTTACAGATAAAAACAGTAGCTAGAGCTGCACGTATATTATCAAAATAACGGACCGACTGAGCGGTACAAATTAAAACTTTTAAACTTGTATCTGTAGCTGCCTCGCAGCTTGTTGATAATAAAAATCTCGATTTTAATGTTCTATACTATCTTAATTGACATAACTTACCTATCTAAGTTAAATCTATAATGCATAAATTAGCATTCGAAAAATAATATGTTTAAAATGTGATTTTTTTATTAAAAATAACTTTTATCCATTTAACTGGGATATAATAATAATTTATCAGATAAAAAGTTGTGCATAGGATATATCCAAGAGGTAAGAAATAAACTCACCTTCTCATTTATAACTAACTACATCCCGCAGCGTCACCCGCGTTTATCAGAACATGCTCTGTTTATTTACTCTTTATTACACCACTCAAATACAAATATATTGAAATTTTGTAACTATTGTGTGAAAGAGTAGCAAACATCATTCATCTATCAAATTTTCATATTTATAATATTAAAACATAACATTTTGGTTTGCAAAAAAGGCGGGACCAACTCGGGATTAGACCTATCAATTGGAATTCAAAATTGGCGATATAATTGCATGACACAAAATAAAAATCAAACTTAAAACTTCTTTAGATTTGCATGCCTACAATTTTAAGGCAGTTAAACAGATGCCAAAAAGTTTTGTCACATGGCCCTTATAATGTCAAATGTCTGTTTAAAGCAAATAAATATTTCATTTCATTTCTTTATTTCGAATATCACTCGATAACCAAGTACAGAAGTCATACTTTTAATTAATAATGCTGATATTGGTGTAACAAACATTATCTTTTAATGTATGTATGATGCCAGCGTTAACAATACACGCTGTTTGTGTTATGACTCCGAGATGGAACGTTATATTGACTTACATATACTACATTAAACCGCTTACGTGTGTACATAATAAAAACATTTTACAATAATACCAACTAAGTACCTACAAGTATTGAATAATAATATAATAAACATATCTGAAAGTAAAATCAAGATTAAAAAGTGCCAATAATTTACTGATACTTTTTGAAATCGTGTATTTAAAATATATATTATTATTTCGATGCGCATTTTTTGGATATACCTTTTTTTTTATACAACTTAGAATGGCAAACAAGCTGACAGCCCATTTGATGGAAAATAGTAACCGTCACCTATAGACATGAGCAGTACCATGGACATAATAGAGTATACTATTTCGCCCATGATACCCTCCATGCGTTGTCATTCCTGAGGACTCAAGTGTTATTCCTCTGTACCCTGTAAATTCACGCCATATCCCAACCTTCAAACTGAAACACAGCCATGCAAACACAACTGCTTTACGGTTGAAACACGAATGGGACAGAGGTACCTAAGCAAACGACTTTTGTACAAAGTCTCTCTCTGGTGAAACGTACGTCTTAAAAAATCGACATAGAAATCTTATAGTAGATTCTATCTCCGAAATTTTTTACTTTATCCGTATGGGTTTTATGCATTTTAATCTATAATATTTAAATAATAAAACGGTAAGTATTTAAGCGCAAAACTTGAGAAACTCTAGACCAATTCGGCAGTATTTTTTTTTTAAATATAGTTCTTATTTTCCTATACAGTTTGTATAGGTACCTAGGTGGTCTCACCACTGTCCAATAGCTTTTAATATAACGACGTTTGTCGAATAAACAAGACTTTTTTTTATTATAATCTAAATATTCTGAAAGGAATTAAGTAAATCAAATATGTACAATAAACGCGTGCAATCATCGGAGTCACGTGTCGTTCATACAAGAACAAGCGAGTGAGTCAGTGTTGGCACATGGTAACGTGGAATGCAATCGACCAGCCCGAGATTTATGACCATGCTACTATTATTAATTACCTTATGTTTTTCTAAGCGATTTAATACATTACCCACGATTTCCATAGTATCAACATAATTCAAGATTGTGAAGTATAAAATTATTCACAAACGTAATTAATACTGTTTTGGTCAATAAAGGTGACAAATATATTTTTTTATTATACAACTTAGAATGGCAAACAAGCTGACGGTCCACCTGATGGAAAGTGGTAAACGTCGCCTATAGACATGAGCAGTACCATGGACATAACAGAGTATACTGTTTCGCCCATGATACCTCCCATGCGTTGCCATTCCTGAGGATTCAGGTGTTATTCCTCTGTATCCAGTAAATTCACGCCATATCGCACCCTTCAAACCGAAACATAGACATGCAAACACAACTGCTTCACGGTAAAAACACGAATGGGACAGAGGTACCCAAGCAATCGACTTTTGTACAAAGTCTCCCTCTGATGATATATGAGTATATAGTTCGCTTTATGATATCCAGTCATTAAGATTTATAAGCACTCGCAAAACCAAAATTATCAATGCATTGAGAAATGAAAATGTCTCTAATGGCTTCACAGCAAAATCACTGTTATACTTCTTCAAAATCTTTTTAATTGACGCAGAAAAAAGGTTCTCGAGTGAGGACCCCATAAGGGCAAATATAGAGTGACCCGACATTAGATGGAGAGACGCCGCCAAATGTGTTGCACGTAATAAATAAAACAGGTGTCTAGCGATCGTTCCTTGCAAGGCATATATAGATAAATAGATAATTTATTTGTATCACTTACAGCACATCAATAACAACAGACAGACAGACATGCACAGAAACAAAGAAAATAAATATAAAAAAAAAGAAAAATGCAATGGAAAATTAATGGTGGTATTTATGTTTTTTAAAATCCTTTCAAATCGAAATCTCATAGACTTAATGTCTATTTCACTTTTAATCTTTTTTTATTGTAACATAGAGAGCAAATAAACATACGGCTCACCTGATGGTAAGTGATTACCGTCGCCCACATTAGAAAAATTGCAGGTGTGTTGCCAGCCTTCTAGGAAGGAATATGCTCAATCCTTGAAGGTTCCAATGCAATATCGTTTTTGCCCCAATTGGATTGCGTCAAACGGCAGCTCGCTGAATCGATCACTGTAACAATACTGTCGTGAATGTAAAAGCGATGGGAACGTAAATACGGATTATACTATATCTCGTCTCGGCCGTGCATCGATTTGCAGCGGCATCAAATATTGAAATGTCGAGCCGCACGCTTATAGCACGCGGGGGATGCATAATTCTACGAATATGGTTTACGAGGAGCCCCCACCGGCTCATAAACTATGAATTCACCCAATCGCAGTCAGGTGCGATTGCTTACATCTACGATTTATTATCGATGGCTCGAAGATTTTCCCTCCGAGCATCCTGCGTGCCGCGCGCCCTATCCTATTCGGAATGATATCATTGAATTATTAAGCCCACATCGATTCGGTTTTGTTCCGCAGATATAATTTAAAATAACGGGAACGTGAGACGGGAATTCTCCGTGACGTCTCTGATTTACAACTCTCGTGATGGTATTTTGTTACTCTATTCATTGTAGTAAGTAAAACATGTAAAATATAAAATAATACTCACTATGAAGGCATAATCCCTTAGTCTGGCAACATCAGAGGCGTTGCAGGTGCGCTACCGGTCAAGTTTAAATAACAAACTGCGGTTAAACATTGCAATAATACAAAATAATAAATTTTAATCGTATGAAAAAATATCTAAATGTTTTATTCATCTCGGATAATGTTAATAGTTTGGACGCTTCACGTTGAATATTTGTTTTTGTAATGACAGTAAGTTGCAGCGAATGTGAATGCAAATTGGATGGGAGTCGTTTCCCGCGTGCTGTACATACTATTGTCTTGTTCTATACTTCGTACAAAATATATAACAATGAAAATAAAAAAAAACAGTACATAACAGTGCAAGCGTGTTTGTTTATATGTCATATTTTTAATTTTAACTGAAATTGTAAAATAGAAAGTGCACGGCCCCTAACACGTAACTGTTGTTGTTGTATCAGCCACTGTCCACTGCTGAACAAGATCCCCCCCTCCATAAGGGGGGTTTTGCTAGTGGTTGCCACATTTGGCAGGCCGGTTGCGCAGTTTGGCTTTTGGTGATGTTTTAAATGGGACGCTGCTGCCCATCCCTCCACCATAAACTCCCTTAGTCGCCTTTTACGACTTCCACTTTGAAAGAAGACATTGTCAGTAGAACATATAAAATGTCTTTTTTTAAATGATCACAGATATATGATGTGTGTTTATTTGTTACACCAGCAGACTGTCTCATGGTCGAGTCAATTATTTGTTTGTAAACGGACATTTTTATTAAATTCTACTGAGTTTTTTTTGGCAAACAAGCTGACGGCCCACCTGATGGAAAGTGGTAACCGTCGCCTATAGACATGAGCAGTACTACGGACATAACAGAGTATACTGTTTCGGCCATGATACCCCCCATGCGTTGGCAGTCCTGAGGACTCAGGTGTTATTCCTCTGTGCCCTGTAAATTCACGTCATATCCCACCCTTCAAACCGAAACACAGCGATGCAAACACAACTGCTTCACGGTTGAAACACGGATGGGACAGAGGTACCCAAGCAATCGACTTTTGTACAAACTCTCCCTCTGGTTAAATTATATATACTTTCTTCTTATTAGATGCTGTAACGTAGAATATCCTACACCAGTTAAGAGTATAGATAGGTTATTATATTACTTCTAGAAATTTTATGGCATTAAGATGACAGCCTGCCAGATGGAAAGTGGTAAGTGGAAACAGATTACTCAAAATAATGAGTAGGCATGATGTCTAAATTTTTTGGAAAATCTTAAAAATATAACAGTACCAGTTAATTGTAATAATTTGAACATATATATTGCAAACGTTTTGTGTAGATACAGAGTCGAAATATATTCCTACATACAGTCCTTTCCATTTGCAAGTTGTCGCAAGAGGAAACTAAGGAAACAAAGCATATATATATATATATATATATATATATATATATATATATATATATATATATATGTACATCAATGAAAAAAAACTCATATCTTTAAATAATTAAAGTTTAATATTACTCGACCACCAAGAAAGTGGGGTGTGTTTCGGGTATATATGTCAAATATTTTATACAATAGAATAAATATGGAAGCTTTGTCAAACTTCTTGCAAAATTCAAAAATTACTCCAACAGTGTCTTCGTCGCGTCCATTTTGTTTTGTTGATAAAAATGTTATGGTAATAATGTAAGTATAATGGGGATATTTATACCTCATTTACGTCTCTATTATCACCATCATTCATACCATTAGCATTAATTTTTTCACACTTTTGAGCTCATAAATTCCATAGTAGTTGTATTTTATATTTGTTCGTTTTTTAACCTCATTATATAAGTATAACATTTTTTTTAACAAAACCTTATTCATACATAGTTTTTATATATTTATGAGTCTTAAGATTTTATCATATTTTTTAATGTATTGTACAAGTAAAGGTAATGGATACGGAACTAGCCATGTATTTATTACATACGTATATATATATGTCAAATGTATTATACCATTTTTTATACCATTAAGGTGATAAACAAGCATACGGCCCACCTGATGGTAAGCGGTTACCGTAGCCTGTGAACGCCTGCAATACCAGAGGTATTACGTGCACGTCGCCGACCCTGAAGAAACCTCTTTACCCCCCTTTTGAAGAACCCCATCATAATTAGATATTTATAAATTATGACGTAACATCTTTTTATATGAAAGGGTGGTAAAGGAACATGCCTGGTAAGTGATTACTGCAGCCCATGAACACTAACAACGCTAGAGGGGGGGGGGGGGGAGGGATTGTTAGCATTGCTAGCAACATCAGGTCGACCTCCACGTGGTTTCCCCTGGAAAGCGTCGTGAACAATTCTTGTTGAATTCGTCACGATGGGCTAACTGACCTGCTTCATCCTCATCTATCATCCCTCATTGGTGCCCCGCCGGTGTATACCAATAGCGCGGGTGAGGTTACCATTCCATTATCATCCATTAAAAATAAAAACAACGCTAGAGGACTTACTAATGTATTGTCATTCTTTTAAAAAGGTACAAATTCTCTTCTTAAAGATCCCTACATCTGTAACAAATTATAATTTTCAAATGATAAAAAAAATATTATATTAAAGTAACTGTCAGCCATTAACTCCTCCCCATAAAGGATGATTTGTCAGTAGTTGCCAAGCTCGGCTGGCGGGTTGTCAACCAGAGTTGGGCTTTTGGTACTGTTTTAAGAGCCACTACTACTCGTTCCCATTGCTCGACCATGAAGCTCCCTTAGTCGTTCATTTCATTAGATTTATCATAAACGTGAAAATGAGTTTTTTTTTTCTTTTTACAATACAGAGGGCAAATGAGGATGCGGCTCACCTGATGGTAAGTGACTACCGCCGCCCATGATCACCCACAACACCAGCGGCATTGCAGGTGTGCTGCCGGCGTTTTAAAAAGGAATATACTCTTTTCTTGAAGGTTATGTTGTCATATCGGTTCGGAAATACTGCTGCTGGAAGTTGATTCCAAAGAATGGTTGTGCGTGGAAGAAAGTGCCTTGAAAAACGCACGGTGGAAGACCGCCACTCGTCCAGATGATTGGGATGAGACTTTAGTTTGTGTCGGGTTGTACGGTGGTGAAAATCAGCAGCAGGTATCAATCCGAACAATTCCTCAGATTGTTTGCTTAATACCCTGTTGTCTTAGTAGCTGAACCACTAATCACAAAAATCATTTATACACATAGCATTTAGTATTGGCAAAGAACTATAGAAGAACACAGACTACCGTATATATGCTGTTTAAATTCAAAGTTACGACTATGACTAGCTAATTATAAATTTCCTCATTAAAATTTTCATTTTCATATTTAAACATAATAATTAACGTAGCCCTAACTATGAATAATTATGTTAATACACCGAACGCATGCTTAACATATGAAATTAACACTTAATGAAATATCTGCCTCGCTTAAAAGAGTTGAGCGTAAACGAATTAGGGTGATTTCGGAGCAAGTGCGGCAAGTGCCCCTTAATAAGGCCGCCCGTAAATTCTAAACAACAGATTCCGAATTACGGCCGACCAGTTATAACTTTTTTATATTTCACTTTCCACTTTTTACACATCCAGCCGTCCTGTGAACACATAGACCTAAACAAATAATAGAGTTTCCAAACAGTTATTGACGCGTGAACACAGTCTAGTTGTTGTAGTCTCGTACAGTGAGTAAATCATTAGTATACTTTTAAGAGTTATTTTTTTTGTGTCTGACAATGGATTGATAACCCTACCCGAGCTGTCGGTATACACCGGCGGGGCACCAGTGAAGGATGATAGGTGAGGATGAAGCAGGTCAGTTAGCCCATCGTGACGAATTCAACAAGAATTGTTTACGATGGTTTCCAGGAGGGGCCACGTGGGGGTCGACCTAATAGGGCATATTACTAATAATGGGACTATCAACTCCATTACTAACAATCCCTTTCCCCCCTACTTGTGAATTCACATTACTCGTAACTTGTTTACAAAAATTCGAAATTTAATTTATTAGTAAAAAAATTTACATTTTAATTCACACAAAAAAATACAGGCGAATTGAGCACTCACCTTAATATTTAAACTCACTTATTTATAAACCTCTCGTACTACGCTTTTAATATATGTATAAATGAACTATATCTACCTCGTAAGGAAGTAGGCGTGAAGATAAATATAAAATTAACAGTAATAACCAATGAAATTTATATTTAAATCGAAAAGTCAGTTGAACATAAAATTATCAACTTCCGATGCCAATAACATTGCTTGTCAAAACTAATTAAACGTTTAATTGCTTATTATAAAACTATAAATCTTCTGTCGTTACTCATATTTTACTATATCATTTTGTACTTAATAGATTAATCTTAGAGATAAGTAAAAAATGCAATAAAACTGAAATTATAGCGAAGTTGTAAAGATAAAACCGTCTCTGCCATCTATTTGTATATACAAGAATCTGATACGGAGATTTCTTAAATATATTGCTTTTTTAATAAACACAGCAACATCTCGGACAGATTTCTTGTCACAGTTATTTTTAGATCTTATCAGCAACTTTCACATGTTTTTTTTTTTACAATACGAGCACCGGATCAATCTAGTGTTGCCAAAGAGTGATACCAATTAAAAATAAACGATTATACTGACATTTTGTTTTTAAAATCATTTTATCTACATTTAGGAGGCAAAGTTTCTAAAACTTAGTTCTAGTACTAAGTGCTTATTTAGCTCTAAGGAATTTCTGTGCAAGATTTCTTTACCGTAAATATAGACTGTGTATTTTTTATTAATATCGAGAGTTATAACATGAAGGTGCCGCTTCTATACAATTTGTGAGTCTACAAACTAAACCCTTTTGCGCGGACCGCGCCAATAATGAAATCTGGGGTGTGAAATAAAAAGAAAAACTCTCTTAATTAAATTTTCTTTTGGGGAAATTTAATAAACGTAGAGGGAGCGTGCGTCCAGCGCTGTAGCGGCAGACGCCAACTGAGACTCGGAATCTATGAGCATTGTTAATTATACATATACATATAGATAATTATTTAAATACTAGTAAAGTGAGAATAGACCGAAGGCATATCTCGAAGCATCGCTTTAGAAGAGCGATAAAAAATAAAATTTCTCGAGGCACCACCGTATCATTTAAAATATAATATTAGTGCACACACGAAGATGTGAATAATGAATTGTCAAAGCAAAACACGAATACCATTGTATTCATAGCGGAAACTTCTTGAAGACGCGCCGTCATCTCCATAAGTGAGCAAGTAAATGAATGGCGAGATGAACAGATATACGGAAATGCATTCTGCGATATTTAAATAAATAGTTAGTAACAATATCCAGCGATAAGTGCCGCTCCCGCTCAAACCTCAACATTTAGATACCACCGGTACTGGCGGCAGAACAATTCACATTTACTGCACGTGTCTGCAATCAAATGTCATCTTTTTTTTATATTATAATATTGGCGTCACAGTATATTTCCTGACATCCACGGTGTTCCTTATATGGACAATGGCTGTCACTTTACATCAAGTGGCCGGTCAACTGGTTTGACGTTAGACAGATAAATATAGATTATATAAAAAAAAATATACGATTTATTCACAATAAAACTATTATCAATTTTAATGGTATTTTGTGCTTAGTATTTAGTACCTTTAATCATGAATTAATTAAGATTTGATTATCGTGGAATTAAATGTTATCAATTACAAAATCGGTTTAGAATTAGCAAAAACATTCTATCTTCATCCAGGCCATCTTCGTGTAAAAACTACAAGCAAATTAGGAGCTTCCGTATTTGCTTGTGTTTTTACGTATTATATTTTTAATTATATGGTAGTGTATTGTAAATTGCTATACTTTACTTCCTTTACTTTTGAGCGTAATTTCGTTTGCAAGAAATAAATAAGGTATAGGTATATTCCTCAGGTATATACTCTCCTATGCAATGCCATGTGTATCACAGTGTATTCGGCATCTGTAGAGGAAGATCACCACTTTATATCAAGTGGGCCATCAGCTTGTTTGCCGTTCCAAGTCGCATAAAAACATTCAAATCTCAATATGTTTAGTACAATGTTAGCAATGCCGTAGATGTGTATCATGCTCTCGGCTTGCTCTTTATTAACAACAAATAGCTATATAATTGGCACATAGCTAACCATTACCTGGAGCCTATCCGCTACGTCACGCCGCGCTGCGCATTCAGCGAACCGCCCTGTTTTCATTCCTCTAAAATAATTTGAAACCAAACAGCAATAGTCTACATAACTGTTCCAGTTCGGAGACTAACAATTATTGTGGATTACATACCGGCGCTCTGTAATGCCCCTTTAAAACTCACGCTACACCGCGATCAACGACTTGTACAATATAATAGATAATAAATTCACACAAAACTAATTTTTGCTATATAAAAATAGGCAACGTGTCCTAAAAAAAATTATATCTGAATAGTAATCTCGCTGTCCTTATTATATATTTAATAAAACCCACTGACAGACAAACAGACTGACGGTCCACCTAATGGAAAATAGTCATAAATTATTACAAAATTTTACTGTCATCTTTTCCCTTCAAACTTGAATGCTTGAACTCGAAATGATTTGAACCTAAAATACGGCAATGCAAGCATAACTGATTAACAAAAAAAACGAAGTACCTTAGCAACAAATTATTAAATGCTTTATATATGTAAATTACAATTTTTACACATTACACCCAATGGTAGCTGAATAGAAAATCAATGTGTTGATACTCTTCTTATTTCCATTTCTATAATACCGTAACAGGCAAATATGGGAACATATTTACCAAAACAAGAATTTTTTTATACAACTTAGAATGGCAAACAAGCTGACGGCCCACCTGATGGAAAGTGGTAACCGTCTCCTATAGACATGAGCAGTACAATGGACATAACAGAGTATACTGTTTCGCCCATGATACCCCCCATGCGTTGCCATTCCTGAGGACTCAGGTGTTAATCCTCTGTACCCTGTAAATTCACGCCATATCCCACCCTTCAAACCGAAACACAGCCATGCAAACACAACTGCTACACGGTAAAAACACGAATGGGACAGAGGTACCCAAGCAATCGACTTTTGTACAAAGTCTCCCTCTGGTAAAATATTACGTCGCACAGAGCCATCTGGTTAAAAAAGTAATAGTAGGTATAGTTACTATATTTTCCTCTGATTATTGCCTAATAGAATAAATTTCTGTTAATTTCATCATCACATTTTAAAGAAACTTTCTATTGGAATTTTTAGTATTTAATTCAATAAACTTTATGTATTTATTTATTCTTATTTATTTATTAGAGTAACAAAGATTCCTTTTGTTAATCGAACTAATAACCATGTTAATATGGCATTATTATTTTTATTAATTAAGATATACCGAACAGAAACGAAAGTTTCTGCACCATACAATATGATCCTTAAGATGTTACTAATTTTAAGCCTACATACGATTTTCTATCTGTGTCACATACGATTTTCTGTCTGTGTCACAATATATTAATTTTTTTTTTAATCTAAACATGTTTTGGAAAATATTAAATTTCAAATGTTTTCTAAACGAAACTAAACAAAACAAACTGAACATAAAAGGCATAAGTGTATAAAGAGGCGCGTGTGTGTGGACGGTACCGAGTGAACCTTACTCCACGTATCATACTCTCATGAATAATGTATTGCGCTCCAAATAATATACGATTACGGCTCGAGGAAAATGCACTTTCTTTGTCTTGCTATGTTTTTGTGCCCGAATTCGGGTAATGACCGCAGTTCGCTACAGTTGCTTTAGTTGAAAATTTATAGCGTCTTATATTTTTTTTAATATCTATTACTTGTAGACTTTTCGCTCTGTCTGCTGTACAATTCAGCTTCTGTGACTGATGATAACGCGAGTTGGTGTAACGGTAGTTCGGTTTATGGTATTTAACTTTTTTCTTAGTACTGCTAATGAGAAGTCGGAATGGGGAATTTATAAATGGCCGACATAAGATTAAAGGGTCTTAAAGGAAACGGATAGTAGTGAACAATCGAATCTAATGAAAATCTTATTTATTACGTTTGTTTTTGTTTATATATTTTTTTTTTTTATTTTACGTGAAATTTACTTAAGAACTACATATAATAATAGTCGAGCGACGTACAAACATGAGATGACTTCGAAAAATGGATGAAACAAGAAATGTATGTAAAGATTTTTTAACCTTTGAATACTTTGTTCTCTTTGCTTCTTTTTGTACATTAGAGTTTAGATTTAGTTTTTAATTTAATTTATACATAGATAGCAGTTCCTATAGTATTTTTTTTTAATGATTGTAAATAGAGAAGGAACTCCGCCTGCGCTAGCGGTATACACTTCAGTGAGAGATGATACGTGAGGATGAATTCAGGTCATTCGGCCCATCAATACGAATTTGACAGGAATTAACTACGTTAGCTTCCAGGTAGAACCCCATGGACGTCGACCTGATAGGGTATATTGCTAGCAATGAGGTTGTTAGATCTCATTATTAACCAATCTTCCGTCTCCCCTTTATAATAATGCTACAGGTCCGTATTTTAGTAGCTTTAGTATAATTATCAATTACACTACTGGTTTCATACAATTAAAACAAAAAATAAATACCAAAATATTAAAAATAATACAGAAAGCTGTTGTTATCAAATGAATGTGGTTACAATGGCACCTTGCATTGTTTTAAACTGGACGGCATCTCGATCATCTTGTGATTGTTTCACGTTTATAACAGCTGTCATGTCAATGAAATGGTAAAAAAACACCTCAAGTTGTCGCTTAGGCCTGCTTTTATTTATGGTATTTGTAATGCAAACCTGATGTTATAGAGTATTCATAAAATTTACTGAATCGATGTATCTCATGTTATCGTTACAATAACACGATTATATTCTAATTATCTCGATTGTATGAGTATAGCAAATAAGTATACTTGAATGAGTATACTGAATGAGTATACGGAATGAGTATACTGAATGAGTATACTAAATGAGTATACTTGAATGATTATACTGAATGAGTATACTGAATGAGTATACTTGAATGAGTATACTGAATGAGTATACTGAATGAGTATACTTGAATGAGTTTACTGAATGAGTATACTGAATGAGTATACTAAATGAGTATACTTGAATGATTATACTGAATGAGTATACTGAATGAGTATACTAAATGAGTATACTTGAATGATTATACTGAATGAGTATACTGAATGAGTATACTTGAATGAGTATACTGAATGAGTATACTGAATGAGTATACTTGAATGAGTTTACTGAATGAGTATACTGAATGAGTATACTAAATGAGTATACTTGAATGATTATACAGAATGAGTATACTGAATGAGTATACTTGAATGAGTTTACTGAATGAGTATACTGAATGAGTATACTAAATGAGTATACTTGAATGATTATACTGAATGAGTATACTGAATGAGTATACTTGAATGAGTATACTGAATGAGTATACTGAATGAGTATACTTGAATGAGTTTACTGAATGAGTATACTGAATGAGTATACTAAATGAGTATACTTGAATGATTATACTGAATGAGTATACTGAATGAGTATACTTGAATGAGTTTACTGAATGAGTATACTGAATGAGTATACTAAATGAGTATACTTGAATGATTATACTGAATGAGTATACTGAATGAGTATACTTGAATGAGTTTACTGAATGAGTATACTGAATGAGTATACTAAATGAGTATACTTGAATGATTATACTGAATGAGTATACTGAATGAGTATACTAAATGAGTATACTTGAATGATTATACTGAATGAGTATACTGAATGAGTATACTAAATGAGTATACTTAAATGATTATACTGAATGAGTATACTGAATGAGTATACTAAATGAGTATACTTGAACGAGTATACTGAATGAGTATACTGAATGAGTATACTGAATGAGTATACTGAATGAGTATACCGAATTAGTATACCGAATGAGTATACTGAATGAGTATACTGAATGAGTATACTTGAATGAGTATACCGAATGAGTATACCGAATGAGTACACTGAATGAGTATACTTGAATGAGTATACTGAATGAGTATACTGAATGAGTATACGGAATGAGTATACTTGAATGAGTATACTTAAATGAGATACTTTATTAGTCATGATTCCCCCTCCATTTTATATAGGGAATAGGCAAGACAATTAATAAATGTTTTAAGGAAAATAAATTTTAAAGCAACCTTTGCAATACAGCTGTAGGGTAAAGAATTAATTGTAGTACAATTAGGAAAGGAATGTATTAAGGAAAATAATTATAAGTACCTATGTATTGATTTTAGAGACAAAGTAATAAACGTATATGAATATATGTCGAAATATATATCTAACACTAGGACAAATACATATAATTAGAGGCACAATAACAACAAATTAACATAAAATAAACAAATATAAAGAATAACCATAAACTTTTTTTTTACAACATAGGGCGCAAACGAGCATGCGACTCACCTGATGGTAAGTAACTACCGCCGCCCATGATCACCCACAACACCTACGGCATTGCAGGTGTGCTGCCGGCCTTTTAAAATGGAATATACTATTTTCTTGAAGGTTATGTTGTCGTATCGGTTCGGAAATACTGCTGCTGGAAGTTTTTTGTACTGTCGTTTCTCAAAATGATCTTCATCTTTCAATTTGGTGCCCTTACACTCTTGGGATGTTTTTAAATAATAACTTTGCGATGTGCCAGATATCGATTGTTACCTAATATAATGACTAGTGTCTAATTATACAATTATCAGCTGAATACTGAACATGCTATGATTTGTACAGTCTATAAAATTACAGTACATTAATTCATACTAAATAGACACTGCTAACTCGTTATTAAATAGAAATATATTTGATTCGATTTCGATATTCCCGACACTATATCCAAACATGATCTTTGATTATCATATAGTTGTAAAAGATCACATGTAAATTAAACCAGATGCATCATCTCACATCCTATCAAATCATACCAAGGAAAAAGAGATCTAAATAAAAATACTCACGTAATAATTGTCTTCCTATATGCAATTAGAGTACTGTCTTCACACATTCTATGGTCGCTTCCTGCAGGGCTGTACGTTTCGCGTGATCGTTTACCGACTGAGGCGTGAGACACAGTTAGCGTTCTGCGAAGTTTCACTTATCGAACCAATTGATCTGTTGTTTGCCTAAACGATATACCTACGTCACTGAATACCTGTTTACGCTCTGTCCTAAATGTCTCGATTAATACATTCCTCATAAATTTAACGCCCAGTAAGATAGGATTAGAGAGATTCCGTTTAATTCCGCTACCATCCTTATCTTTACTAATATTCTAAATGTGAAAGTTAACAATTTGTATGTTACTTCTTGGCACATTAACGGCTCGATCGAATGTCATTAAATTTAATATACACAGAGGAATAAGGAAGAAAGAAGAATGTGGACCATTTTTATCTAAGTCGTTTAACATATCACGATCACGTGGACTAAGTCACTCTCTAACTAATCAGGTAGCGAATAAAGTAGGCTTCAGTAAAACAACACGTAATGCAGTTAAACAGATGATAAACATGTTGACTGGTAAACGTGGAGCTTCCATGTTAAACTACCCTTTCATCCAGGTTCTAAAGTTTAAGACTCTAGCCACGATTACGAATATGGCGGGTGGAAACGGTGAGTTACGTACATTTAGTGCTAATATATAATACTATTTTATGTATTTGCGCTGTTTAGTAATGTATCAATACTTGTTTTGTTTTTCTTTTGGTAAGAGACAATTAAAATAACTAGTGAAAATAAAGAAATCAAAATAAACCCTATATTATATCGTCTACTGTAATAATACGGTACTATTGTCCTTTTGAGTAAAAAAAGCCCGTGCCAATTACTGTGATGGTAATTACCCCATATATCTAATATTTATTAAAACAAATTCATTCGTTTGAAACAATGAATCTACGTCGCTAAATTAAAAACAATCTCCACTCAGCCGAAGTCGCAACTGCCAACTGTTTACTGTATAAATTATTATTAATTTATAATTGAATAAGTAAATCTAATTTATCTAATAACCATCCTTAAATTTCCCACGATCATAATTCACCGAACTCTAATAGTTCGCTGAAAACACAAAAAGTACGGGTCACAAATTGGTTGCTCTTTACAGATGCAGTAATGAAGCTATAACATAAAATAATGGGTTCAGCGAACACGCGATACCGTGTCACAACAAACAGTACTAATCTAATTGTACAATTAGCCATTTTCTGTTTATCGCTGTAATATTCTCACTCGAGGCGAGTGTAGACACGAGTACGGTGGTGAACCAGATAGACGAGATGCTCATAGCTTTTTTTTATAGGTGATAATGAAATAGTAACCCCACCCGTGCTATCGGTATACGCTGATAGGGCACCAGTGAAGGATGGCAGATGAGGATGAAACAGGTCAGTTAGCCCATCGTGACAAATTCAACGAGAATTGTTCACGATGGTTTTCAGGGGGAACCACGCGGAGGTTGACCTGGTAGGGCATATTGCTAGCAATGGGGCTGTCAAACTCCATTGCTAATAATCCCTTCCCCCAGATGCTCATAGCGGCTAGCATCTCTCTTCAGTCGTACACTCTTGACAGAGTGGTCGTGGTTTTAATAATGATAGTGGATCGTCGATGTGGCGAGCATAGACTACTTTTAATAAAAAAAAAACTACGTTTATCAAATAGGTATGAGTATCTTATAAATTCACTAGAGACAGACTTTGTACAAAAGTCGTTTGCTTAGGTATCTCGGTCCCATTCGTGTTTCAACCGTGTCAAGCAGTCGTATTTGCATGGTTTTGATTTGATGGGTGGAATATGGCGTGAATTTACAGGGTACAGAGGAATAACACCGGAGTCCTCAGGAATGACAACGCATGGGGGGTATTATGAGCGAAGCAGTTACTCTGTTATGTCCATGGTACTGCTTATGTATATAGGCGACGGTTACCACTTTCCATCAGATGAGCCATCAACTTGTTTGCCATTCTAAGTTGTATAAAAAAAAACTTCTACGATATACATGCCTATTTGGTTATGGACAGCTTATATGGTATAAGCTGAATATGTTAGGACTAACCTTGTATAACGTAAGGTAAAAATGGGGCTTTAGACTTTCCGAAACAAAAAAAAAGTATAGACGACTGTAAAATTATTACCAGGGGGAAACGATGTTATTACTAATAAGACCTAACAGTCATATTGCCAGCAATATTAGGTATATTGCTAGCAATATGTCCGTTAGACCTATGAGCTCAACCGCCGAGTACAGTCCCCTGTAGTGTTGTAATTGCAACCTGCTTTCATCCTCACCTATGTATTTTATTAACCCTCACTGGAGCCTCGCTAGCGTATACTGATGCGCAGACGGAGTTGCCATTCTACTATCATCCATTGGGAGGAAAGAGATTGTTAGCAACGGAGTTTGACAGCCCCATTGCTAGCAATATGTCCTATTAGATCGACCTACACGTGGTTCGCCCTTCGTCTTGTTAAATTCGTTATGATGGGCTAACTGACCTGCTTCATCCTTACCTATCATCCTTCATTGGTGCCCCGCCGGTGTATACCGATAGCGCGGGTGGGGTTACCATTCCATTATCACCCATTAAAAAAAAAACTAACATCCATTTAAGAAAAAAAAGCGTTATTACCTGTGTAAAATTAAATGACGATGTAGCACACGTGACCCCTTTAAGGTACTAAACAATCCATCGCCCCCAAACGACGTCTATAAACAAACAAGACGAGAATGCTCGGTGGACGCGTATTCACGTCACGCGCGCATCTTGTCGCCGCCGCGACGCGACGTCGCCGCGCGTAGTAGCTCGTGTGGGGGCCTAATGCTGGTCTCTCATGACACCACATCCGTAACTATTATGTACATATTATCAACTAATACAAGTACCGTAACATGGGATTTTTAATTAAAACCTTACTTACCCAGACTTACCAATTTCTGGTCAGTGGCATAACTGTAAAATGACAGCTACTCCTTCAAAAATGACTTTTAGTACTCCCGAGGAATAAGGGGGTTTTTACGAAGTTTGATCCTGTCTCAACGCGTGGTCTCCAGGTCATTAATTACGCTAATGCTTTTGCCGTAAAACAACAATTTAAAAAAATTTATGTCTAGTTTTTTTTTCTATATTTCTTAACCAAAATAGATAAAACTGTACTCTTATATGGGTGATATGTATAAAACTTTCTTATTAATGTATTTTCACCCATTCCAGTACATTATTCAACAATTTATCGTTACTCTTGTTACTATGTAGGTAGGTATATAACAGATGGAGACATTTTACAAAAAAATCATAAATAGTTCAGTAATTGGCTAAAATAATCATGAAATAAAGTACACATATGATTACAAATAACAGCATTCTATATAAAATACAAATTTTAATTATAACTGTACTTACTTATATTTATGCAAATAAATTATTGATTGATTGATTGATAAAATAGTTTTTTTTTTTATACAACTTAGAATGGCAAACAAGCTGACGACCCACCTGATGGAAAGAAGTAACCGTCGCCTATAGACACGAGCAGTACCATGGACATAACAGAATATACTGTTTCGCCCATGATACCCCCCATGCGTTGCCTTTCCTGAGGATTCAGGTGTTATTCCTCTGTACCTAGTAATTTCACGCCATATACCACCGTTCAAACTGAAACACAGCCATGCAAACACAACTGGTTCACGGTAAAAACACGAATGGGACAGAGGTGCCCGAACAAACAATTTGTACAAAGTCTCCTTCTGGTTTTTCGCATTTATAATATTAATAGAATATACGTGACTGGGATTTTTTGTTTATACATCTATATTTTATTCCTTAGTTTTTCTAAAACAATTAGGTAGTAGTTTATGATTATTTTAACTCGATAGAAACAGCTCGTCCGTCAATATGAGTTTACAGCCAATATGAGTTGATAACGAGACAGAAAATCGAGTCTGGCAACTAGCATACAGTGGTGTCCCCTTTAAAAGCTACATTACAAGTTATTGCATCATCTTTGAAATAACTGATACGGACCTGTTACAGGCACTAAGTCAGACGAACATAAAGTTAACCCGTTTTGATGCAATTTGATTAACTTAGATAGCATATCGGCCACGCAATACCGGTGCTGGATGCGTGGACATTATTGGGACACAATATTTTATTCCACTGTAAAAAATAAAGCCTTAAAGCTCAAAAGAGCACTGAAAATTATAAAGCAAACTTTAAAACTCTCTTTTAAAAATTCCTTCCTATAATAAATCCAAATATTTGCTATTTCCACAGGTAAAGATAAATTTATTTGCATAAATATGTGTGTGTAGTAAATACATTCTGGATATTTAATTATTATATAGTTCTTACATGTTTTGCCAAGATTAGCATGCTAATTTTTTATTTGACGAACTGTAATTTTACGATAAGAAATATTGCAAATTATTTTATGTCAATAATAAATAGTATAATAATAACAAATAATAATAGTAATTTTTTTAATAATATTCAAACAGAGAGTAATATAATAATATCTTTATAATTATAAATATATCTTATAAAAATTGTCATTTAAAATTTAATCAATTATGTGATAACATTTGTCAGTTAACATTTAAATTTTTTCTTTAACAGATTTGTTTGTACATTTGTATGGCTCTGGAATTCCATTGTAGACTTATGGGGTCATACACATAATATTTCTCTGCAGACTTCTTCACACACAATCTGAATGTTTGTGAATTTGTGCAGAGTAGAGTAGTAACAATATGTCAATAGTTCCCATATCATTACTGTAATGTTTTAATTTTACACGCAGTAACAAGGATAATGCTGTTTACGTAATGGAATGTAGAGTCAAGCTGAGTTTTAATTATTCATGTAGCCTTGTTACGTCATAATATCTTCGCAGTTTTTTTACAACTTGGAAATGGAAAGGAGCATCAGTAACAAATAGAAACCTGAATATCGCGAAAGATACCAAGATCCCTTAGGCGTTGACATTTCTAAGACCTACGAAATTCTAATCTGAACAAATATACTCGGGGTACTACCGCGTAAAGTTTCCTGGTGATTTGTCTCGATGTACCAACTGACCTGACTTCACCCTCACCTATCGTCATTCACTGGTTCTGGTACCCTCTTAATGTATACTGATAGCACAAACAAGGTTACCATTCTATTTTTTTTTTCAATGGGTGAAAATGGTATGGTAACCCCGCCTGCGCTAACGGTATACGCTGGCGAAGCACCAGTGAAGGGTGATAGATGAAAATGAAAACAGGCCAGTTAGCCCATCATGATGAATTCATCAGGAATTAACCATGATAGTTTCCAGGGGGAACCGCGAGGAGGTCGACCTGGTTGGGTATATTGCTAGCAATGGGATTCTCAGTCTCCATTACTAACAATCCCTTTCCCCCGGTTACCATTCTGTTATATTGGTTTCTTCAGGGTCGGCAACGTGCACGTGACACTCTTATTGTCGCGGGTGTCTATAAGCTACAGTGAAGGAAGAGTTAGCCCAATCTATATCGGGACTACACGATAATTCCATATACATTCAATTATGGTATAAATATTGAAATCTTTATTACATTTAAAGACATAATGAATTGAATTTAAATTAGTTATGTTACGGAAAAATATATAAATTTTGGGCGGCATGTGAACTCTGTTTAAATCCATACCCTTGAAGTGAGACCCGAAGCGAAAACTGTATTAATATTCCGTCCATCTTACGGCGAAGGAAGTTAAATAGCCGTGTATTTGTATTCATTATCCTCTGTACGACTAACAGCTTACGTGTGAGTCGAATAGAGTCGGCGACGCTGCGTAGTCGCCGTGCTGCGCGCGGCTCCAATGTCTGGCGGCGACGGAATTTCAACGCGGAAGCTAAAAGTTGACTTCCTTCTCGTTTTTCCTTCACCGTGATTCTCTGGCGAAAATAATCTAAAATCTTCCAAATGGATGTATTCCTACTTTCTAACACTAATATTGTAAATAAGTTTATATATAATATATTTTTAATTTCTTCTTATCTCTTGGCGTCTTATTTCATTAACCTACAGTAGTAAAATTTTGCATGCATTACTATATAGTATAGAGTTGGATATAAGCTACTTTTCACCTGTAGACGTTCTCATTAGATCACTTCTAGTTACATTATGTTGTTTTATCATGAAATATTTTGATGTTCAAATGATAAAAATCGTACTATTTTGAGCGCATTGTTTTCTTTCTTTGAAATCAAATACTTGTTTGTTCGACTCAGATACTGCGGAAAATATCCAAGATAATTAGAATGTATCTATAAAGAAAACTTCTGTTTATATGTAAGACCTCAACTTTCCCGTACCGGAGTGTCGTCCGTCATCGGACAGTATCGCATGTGACAGTGTACAGTGCGGACCGCGAGAGTTTTGTCTGTTCCTCTTATTGTTGTCGGCGGGTAGCATTAGTCCACATTGGACACGGCAGGCTGCCGATATTATTGTACATGTTTGTCCACCTTTCTTGGCCCGCTGGCACGTACCCAGCACACAATGAGGTTATCCAACTCAGCGCTATGATTCTATACCTGTTGACATACTTGTAAGTGACCATATAACTATATGCCAAATAAAGAACAAGTGCCGAGAGATTTTGTTAACTTAAAACTAGATAACTTTTCGTTACGAAACGGATAATAAAATATCTTAATATTTTAATTGAGAATTTGAATTTATATGCCCAACTAGTAATGATTTACACTATTGGTTACCGACTCTGAAAAAAACCTTACTACACTCTTTTTGAAGAACCCCATACTCTAGTCTCTAAGAAAAACCTTGGCTCCCTGTCGTGCTCATTCTAAGTACAGCCTGAGCATTCCCGAGGGAAAACTCCTCTGAAACCGCACTATACACGACCATTGAATTTCTGGCGTGTGAAGATAAATTCCCTGTTGATGGCAAACGGTGTGATGATAGAAGATAACTGTGAACGTCATTTCGAACGATTCGATCGATCTGAGGAGATCATTATCGATATTTATTCAAAATCATAAATTTTTACACATCTCACTTCCATTTTATGGCCCGTCCTAACTGCGTTACTCGCCTGTTAGAATACTGTATGATTATCCTCACAATATCAGCTACCTCCCAGGTCGCGATATGATAAATTGAATATAACAATTAAAAGAATCTAGAGTAACTTTAATTCGTAACGGTTCTATGACTCCGTTGAAAAAATACCTCATAATCCCGAACAAAATAGGTATACTTAATCAACGAGATTCTAAGCATTAAGTCCCCCACGCGAGCAGTACGTATCGAATTGGAATGACGTCTCATTCATTCGAATTATTACGCTTACACATTATCCATACCCACTATTCATCGCTCATCGTGTCCACCAACTAAACATACCCACAAAATTGCAGTACATCAATTTCTGTTAAGGGAATTCTATAGCATGTGGCTATGTGCACAAGTCAAGTTGCTATAGTGAGTACGAGTGGTGACGCAACATTTTGCATGCCGTTCGATTCCTACCGCGACGATAAATCACTGCGTCCGACAAGCGAACAAAGCCGGGTAACGCGCCGTGTCTTTGTGGATTTTGAGCGATTTCGGCTTATAATCATTTTTCATGCCGCCGTCCACCGCCCAACCGTAATTTTATGATCATGAGCTTGTCATTGTTAGAAATTTATCAAAAGTTGCGAATTTTAGCAAAAATATTATTTAATATTTCTATCTCTTTATTGTAACCAATTGTTCTGTTTTTGGATTGATTTTTTATTATTTATTGAATCGCTTTACGCTTTATTGCGCTGGTTATAATATTAAATATAAAACAAGTAAAGATGAGTCACTTCACACTGACTTTGAACTTTGAACATTCGAAATATTAGTTCTATGTATTTTTTTTAAATAGATGATAATGGAATGGTAACCCTACCGGCGCTATCGGTATACACCGACGGGGCATCAGTGAAGGATGATAGGTGAGGATGAAGTAGGTCAGTTAGCCCATCGTGACGAATTCAACAAGAATTGTTCACGATGGTTTCCAGGGGGAACTACGTGGAGGTCGACCTACTAAGGTATATTGCAAGCAATGGGGCTGTCAAACTCCATTGCTAACAATCCTTTTCCCCCTAGTTAGACATTGACATTAGAGAGCACTAGCTTCGTAAAATTATTCGTAGTACTAGACAGATAAATGAATGTCAAGTAAAGTAGTAGCTGATGCTCATCATGTGAAGTAACTATCATAGAAGTATTTAAAAGGGGGAAGAGGTAGGCCATTCCCACTACAGATCTAAAAGAAGAGCTTACGGACCTTATAAATAAATATGCGCCTTGTATAGGGAGCCGGGCCCCTGGAAAATATTCTTAAATATGCCAATGGTGACTGTATAATTATATTTATGTGTATAGTTTTTATTAGAATTGATTCTCACAATAAAGATTACTATAATTTGATGTGGTTAATCAATAATTACATAAGACATTACTACGAAGTGTCAATTAGTTAAGTCTAGGAATGCAAAATGGTAATGCATCGTCAATTAATCAATTAATATTTAATCACCTATATGTCTAGAGATTTGTTTGTCTTTTTTATCTGTTATATGTTAAGGTCCATACGCAACGATCAGCCCCAGCACATAACGATCAGTGGCGACACCTGACGGTCGAGTGTGAAATGCCGATCCGTACCGTAACAAACTGCCCACATTTATAAGTACTCTTCAGTACCAATCTTACCTTATCAAATACAATAGGTACAACTGTACCTAATCTACAAATACCTGTAAAAATTTTAAAGATACAAAATATAATAAAGTATTCTTAGCAACAAATTAATATTATTATGGCCCACGCCTACGTTTTTATAACCCAGTGGACAAACGAGCATGCGGCTCACCTATTGGTAAGTGACTACCGCCGTCCATAATCACCCGCAACACCAACGGCATTGCAGGCGTGCTGCCGGCCTTTTAAAAAGGAATATGCTCCTTTCTTGAAAGTTATGATATCATATCGGTACGGAAATACTGCTGCTGGAAGTTGATTCCAAAGAGTGAGTGTACGTGGGAGAAAGTGCCTTGAATAACGCACGGTGGAAGACCGCCACTCGTCTAGATGATTGAGATAAAACTATAGTTTGTGGCGGATTGTACAGTGGTGAAAATCAGTAGCAGGTATCAGTCTGAACAATTCCTCAAAGCACTCCCCATGATAAATCCGGTATAAGATGTACAGAGATGCAAGATCTCTACGCAGTTTCACTGGGTCAAGTTGGACAGTACACTTGCTTGGAAAGGGCTGTCTCATTTTAGTTTAATCGAATAATATAGGAAAATATGAAATATTTTTATGTTCCGCAGTATTTTAGCCAAATCTGAACAAATGTTATATTATTTCATTTAAAAATTAATACATTTCACTCAAATTATTAATTTTCAAATTATTGAACTAAAAAGTAAATTTATTAAAATTTCTAAATTTAAGTTTAAAATTCTAAATATACCTAATAATAAACAGGTTTAAGATACAAGTGTTAAAGCAACACGTAATCTTATTAATAAAAATAGGTAAGCTTATTGACGTAGAATATTACCCCTCAATCAAACAGCGGCTATTGTCTTGTTCTTTAGAGAGAGATTAGTGTTTTTAGTTTCTTATCAATTATCACTAATCTAGCACAGTGTTAGGCGTGTCTGTGATTACTCCAAGTGTAACCTTGTGCTTAGATTTTACCACTAATTGCGATCAATGTAAATCGTTAATCACGCGAAATCCAATGATTACTTTAGGACCGACAAAACCAACTTTGTGTGGGTCACGCCACGATCACTAGCACGAAATAAACTGTACTGGTTTACATGGACATTGGATGGTGCGAAGGTAAGAATTTTTTTTTTATTTATTTAATATATGTACAGATTATTCATGTCATGTTACAGTATATATTATATATGCCCGTGTGATTTCGGCATAGAATAGGCCACCCCTTCCTTTCTCGTGGGTGTCGTAAGAGGCGACTAACGGAGGACGAGTGATGGGCAGCAGCGTCCCTCTTAAAACATCTTCTAAGCCTTTCATCATCTCACCTATCATCCTTCACTGGTTGCTCGCTAGTGTATACCGGTAACGTAGGCAGGGTAAGCATTCCATTATCACCCAAACAAAAAACAATTGACCGAATTAGCTTTGTATCAATCTCATTACAGATGTCAACTTTTTAACTGAGCAAACTTAATTGTCTCGACTGCTTTACAAAATTGCTCTCGTCCGTTGTTTTTTAATAATATCCCAATAAATATAAATGTATAGGCATTAAGGAGCCGAGTGATCATTAATCAAGGAGGCAGCGAGTTAACACGTCGCGTCGCGTTTGTTTTACATAAACGAGTCGACGGCGCTCGTCGACGCGCTCGACTCCGATGGTTACTGATTTGTGTTTCAAATCTATTCATAATGTTTAGGTGTGTTCCAATCTTAAATTGTTAGTTGTGTTGTGTATTCAATAATTTACTATTGTAGCGTATGTCAACTTAACTAATGAAACTGTAACAAACAGTATTTAGCCCTGTAAAAAATGGCAACTTCAATTATTATACAATTACTATGAGAACAAACACGGTCGATTACCAGAAGAATTGTTAAAATCTTGTCAAACTTGCCTATGTAATCGCGTAACATATTTACAATAAGTCTGATAAATTGAGAACATGGTTCTTTTTGGAAGAAAAGTTATATATATTCGACTTCATTCAAAAGTCTTCTTTAGAGGATGTATGGCGCTTTGAGTCACAGCGTTTCATTTCACGCAATTGTTGGAACATAGTAAATTGTTAAAATTCCAATTGTACATATTCCAGTTATCGTTAAAAAAATTAACATAAGTTGTACAAATAATTTGTACATATTTGTGTAAGATACTTCCTAATATTTAAAATTATTTGTACAGTACCATAATAATATTTTTTTCTATTAACGTTTGCAGTTATCCGGGCGGCAAATGTGACCATTGTGCGCGCACCCCTTTATCCATTGAGCGAGTGGACAGTACAGTCGGCTTCAATAAAACGATATTTAAAGTGTTATGAATTATAATAATAATTACAAAATATTAATTTTTAAACGTTACATGTCATGCTTTAAATATGTTTAATTTTATTAAGTCAAATTTAAATATGATGTGCTTGATGTTAATTTACTCACCACACACTTATTCGTAAATTGAGATGTATTCCATGATTTTAAAGCGGTTGAATGGATGTTAATAAAATATTACAAATAAATTTCATATGCAAAACGTATTTTAAACACAAGATACTTGACCATACTTGATAAATGATCTCTGACTACCCCTCTTATAATGGTGGCTGCTATTTGTTAATTTATGTGTCGGTTGTTATTTATAATAAGTGCTACAAATAAATAATATATAAATAACTAGCTGACCCCGTAAACGTTGTTTTACCACTTATTGCGAAGTATAAAAATCGCAATTAAAATACAGGGGTTGATCGTAAAACGATAAAAATTTAAAGTTGTATATATTTTTCAATGCTAAATTATAATAAAATAAAAATAAAAAATTTTGTCAATAAAATAAAAAAAAATATTTTGGGGTGGGTCACCCTCATCATTGACGGGTATGAAAAAAAGATGTTGGCCGATTCTCAGACCTACCCAATATGCACACAAAATTTCATAAATATCGGTAAAGCCGTTTCGGACGAGTTTGGTAACAAACACCGTGACACGAGAATTTTATATATAAGATATATTAATCTATCTATCTACTTTTAATCCTGATATGTACGCGGGAAGTCTTTACTTCAATGTAGGATTTTTTGTCCTGGATTATAACAGGATTTTTTTGTTCCAAGATGCGGTGCTGTGAGGCGATAAACTACTTTTATTTTCATTTTTTTTTCCTCTACAACAGCGTGTTGTAATGTATTAATCACGAACAGTGGATGCCCTACATCTAGCTGATTTGAATTTTCAACAATATGTACAATTTATCCGTAACTTGTACTTCACTTGTGATGCTAATAAGTTCCATCCTAAGAAAAGTGAGCACAACAATTCTACCTTATTGTAATCTATTTTTTTTTCTAAACCAAATTTAATATATGCACAATTTACTAAATTCCATTAAATACACTTGCGTGTGGGAATTATTTAAATTAGTGTACATGTGCAAACCTGTTTTGGTATTTGGGGTTAGCCCACCCTTTGTGCCCAGCTTCCCCGTACTGCGCAAGATATACGAACACCGGGCTGTACAGTTATCTAGTTTATATAAAAAATACTTTACTACTAATTGATTTGATGTTTAAATGCATTATCTTATCATAATAAAATAAATAAATAAATAAATATCCAAGTAGATATACTAATAATATTGTAAATAAAAACTTTATATGCATTAATTAATAATCGTATTCTTGAAATAAAACTATTAAATCTCAAAATATATAAATTTCCATGACATTTGCAATATAAGGAAATGGAAATATTTTAACATAAAATAGAATTACAAAAATAGTATTAGGTTTTCTTCCTTACATTTAATATTTATAAAAAATATATATCTTATTTACACAACTTGAAGGATTTCTTTATTTTTATTTTTTTTATTTTGTGTACCTACACGACAGGTTATAATCAACAAAACTTAAAAACATTTACGGAAAAACAATGGCACGATCTAAATTGAGACCAGACAGATATCGTCATATAATACGATCGTATTATGATTATTAATAGATAATCTATTAATGATACGATAGATAAAGATCTTCAGATCTCAAAGATTTGGCATATCTCTTACGTACCTTTTATCAAATCTATCTTATATCTATACCAGAGGGAGACTTTGTACAAAGTCGTTTGCTTGGGTACCTCTGTCTCATTCGTGTTTCAACCGTAAAGCAGTTTGGGCATGTCTATCGCGTTCATGTTTGTACCGTGAAGCAGTCGTGTTTGTATTGCTGTTTCGGTTTGAAGGGTGGGATGTGGCGTGAATTTACAGGGTGCAGAGGAATAACAACTGAGTCTTCAGGAATGGCAACGCATGGGGGTTATCATGGGCGAAACAGTATAGTCTGTTATGTCAATGGTCATGTTATGATCATGTCTATAGGCGACGGTTACCACTTTTCATCAGGTGGACCGTCAGCTTGTTTACCATTCTGAGTTGTATAAAAAAAAACTCTTACGTAAGTTAGAATTAAGCGATCACATTTATTAATCAATATTGCTGAGTTGTCATAGAAGTAAAATTTGATTCGTTTTTTACAAATTACAATTTACATAGTAGAAAATAGTTGTGCAATATAACAAACATAATATTTTAATGTAATCAAATAATTTATTTCGACAATGACAAAACACTGGCACATGCTAATTCAATAACGACATCTTAATTTGCCTCGCATTTTTATTTCGCCCATTTACATAAACCACTGCGACTTTTATGCCCAAAAAAATACAAAACAATCTTACTCAATCAAATTCTAATGCATAACGTAATTTACACGACAAAAAGTATCATAAAAACATTATGATAAATACGTGTCCCGTTACAAACGTATGCAAAAATCGTCCTTGGTCGTTGCCGGGCCGTAATTAATTTAAATATATTCGAAGTGGGTTCACTTTCGGGCTATTCAAATTATTCACAAAAGCATACAAGCGGAAACGAAACTCAACTCATTATATGGAGAAACAAGACAGCGCGTGGCGCTGGCGGCGCCCGCGCACGCGCTCTCTACCGAATTAATAAAATCAGCATCTAATTATGTTATAATTTTAAGATTGACTGTACTATGATTCACTTATCGATTATTAAACAACTTTTAGAATGATGTTCTTAATTCGAATTTTTTACCTGACTATTGAAAAAGGAGAGTAAAGTTTTTCAAATGAAGAATGTCAGAATCTTTGGCAAAATAAGCAACCATAGTAGATTTTGTTAAATGGAGTATTGTTAGGTTCTTCGTATGGGAATACTAAATGTTGATACCATAAAATAAACTAATGTAACCATCAAATTTTATTTCGACGCCGAAGAAACGGCTGCTCACGTAATCCTGGAATGTGAGGCTGTGGCCCATCAACGTTTAGAAATCCTCGGAACGGTGAGGTCGCTCCGTGAGGCCTGTGAAGAACCCAGGAAGCTTTTGCGCTTCTGGGCGGAGCTAGGTTGGCTGCACTAGCCACGACTCATACGCACAATGGCCCAAATGAGAGGCTAAGCGCGGAAAATAGAGTCTTTTTCACATTTACATTCACACAGAACCATCAAATTTCATGTGACTATGTGTCGTCTACTAGTTCATAGATTAATCATCATTATATCATACTTTAACTGTTCACTGCTGAAGATAAGCCTCCCCCTTGGGGGATTAGACCAGTAGTTGCCATGTTTGGTAGGCAAATTGGCAGTCGCAGTTAGGCTACAGAGACGTTTTAAGAGAGACGCTGCTGCCCATCCCACGCCCTCCCTTAGTCACCTCTTACAACATCCATGGGAAAAGAAGTCCACTTTTAACCAAAACAATGTTTTATCTTATCACCATACTTGTCAATTTTGTGACAATTATAAATAATATTAAAGTTTCTTTTTTTTTAAAAAAAAAAGACTTAATTATAATAGCTGTAAATTTTGGTTAAACAATATAAAAATCTGTTAACACCCGACTTATGGTAACACTATCTCGTTCCCGCCCGACGCACGAGTGAGAAGGCAACGCGCCCGCGCATTCAAATGCAAATCCAAGTTATGACACTTCGCACACTAAATACTTGACTCGGCTGCACTTAACACATGCAAATCGTTTATTGATAAACAAATAATGGCATTATAATTTTATTACGCATTGTGGCCGGTGACCGCGCTTTTTATAGATGGCGCTACTGTGCCCTACATTTGAATTTGTAATTATATAGGTACTTTGTTGTCTCCGTTATGGTTAGTTTGCAATTCAAAACACTGTGTTTACAATATTTTTACTACCTTCTCGTATGTAATTCAAAAACGTATCGTACATATTTTTTTTTTTGCGTATTCAACGTGACTGGTCGTATTACTGATGCTTACTGTATCATTACTAAGTAGATATGTCTATTACTAAATAGTTTTAAAATAGTATGATGTATTTTTTATTATAAACTAGCTGTATCCCGCGGTTTTCCTCGCGTGAGTAAGTACATAAAGTATCCTATATGCTAAGTTAGGGTATAATCTACCCGTGCGCCAAATCTCTTCTAAGTAGTTTTTAAAAGTAAAAGAATAATAAATATCCATACATCGTTTTATAGCAACTATACTATATATAATATATATATATATATATATATATATATATATATATATATATATATATATATATATATATATATATATATGTATAACAATAGACTGAATTGAGACCATTTTGAGTTACTATGACACTCGCATGAAAGAAGGCAATTGTTGTTTTATAGATTTTGCTTTTTTATATGCATTCTTTTATTTCTTTTTATTGTGTATATCTATATTATGTATACGTTTATATTGTTATTTGTGTGCTGTAAGTAATGCAAATAAATTATATGTATATCTATCTATCACTTGTATGACATAATTTTTTTATGTCAGTTTTATTTATGTATGTATGCATCTGTAATTGGTGTAAATGCAAGATGCAAGCCCTGTATATCGATTAAAATTAATGTCTGCATTTACACTGTTGATGTATAAATAAATAAATAAATAAACATCTATAGTTAACGGTTTGTTTCCCATTGAAACTTGTAAAAATATATGATAGCTTTTTCATCTTATAAACAACTATCACCAACAATGACACAATTTGAATGACATTTAAAAATTTATCATACATTTGTGTCAATAAAATTATAACAAATTGGACTTTATGTGAACTGTAACTTTAAATCGACCTTTTACATGTACATATACATGCATTTATATAAATATATAATAAATAATGATTTTAATAGAGACATCCCAGACATGCCAATAATGCACCTCGATCATTGAGTGACATTTACACAACTGTCCTTGTATGTATTTGCATTCCGTCTTGCACCTGAAAAATTATGTATGTATGCTAGTATATTGAGTAACTGTTTTATTATCTATTAATGAATAATTATTCAAAAATTGCATGTATTAATTTAAATGAATTTCACAAGAAATTATTCATTTCATTCGAACATCAATGTAAACATTGATTGACAAATTTTCGTATCATAAAAGGAAGGAACTGGTCCTACTCCAGGCTAGGAGTACTGTTACCTGTAGATGCCTGTGATGCCACCAATAATCCTACCAAGAAGTATCATCGTACTATTAAACAGTTACTGTCCATTTCTTAACAAAAAATGTCAAAAAAACAAATCTTGACCCATTTACTTCTATCAAATTTGTACCATACATTTGTGGTCAGAGTTCAACACTGAATTTTGTTTTACTTACCGGTTTGCCTTTCCATCGATTATCAGCAAACAATACACTATAAATATACATTTTATATCATCATCAACATTTATTTATTTTTATTTTATTTTTATACAACATAGAATGGCAAACAAGCTGACGGCCCACCTGATGGAAAGTGGTAACCGTCGCCTATAGACATGAGCAATACCATAGACATAACAGAGTATACAGTTTCGCCCATGATACCCTCCATGCGTTGCCATTCCTGAGGACTCAGGTGTTATTCCTCTGTACCCAGTAAATTCACGCCATATCCCACCCTTCAAACCGAAACACAGCCATGCAAACACAAGTGCTTCACAACAGTTACCAGAGGGAGACTTTGTACAAAAGTCGATTGCTTGGGTACCTCTGTCCCATTCGTGTTTCAACCGTAATTTTATATATTCATTTAAAACATACATATATACTTAAATAAAATATGAAAATACATTCTACATTTTTATTTCAAATGTAATTCGTTACGTTGTTTGCGAAACATCTAATTTACTGTAAAACAATATACTCGTATGTAAACGGGAGCCCCATAAACCAGCTGCATTACTAAGAAGTGCTAATAAGATTTTTACTACGTACCCTCGTAACATAGAGGCGAATTATTCACCATGCACACAGGTGTATTCCTACCTACAGGGTAATTAAATACATTCGCACCTTGACGGCCATATCCGCCTGTTTTTTAGCCCTGTTCGTACACAACCGCTAAAGAATAGCTCATCAGCGGTTACAAGTGACGGATTTAAGGCGCAAATTCGAAGGGCCATAATGTGATTACCGCGTAACTCGATTTGCTTGCTTGTTCGCGAGCGGCTGCGGCCGGGCCGCGTCCGACTCTGGAGGGGGCGTTTTTTGCAGCTTTTGTTTCCACCGCGACTGCATCGGATTTGATTTTAACGCTGATTAACTAACGTCTAGTGACGTCCGATGACTTACAATTGTTTCAATTTTGGCTCGATGACGTTATTTGAAATTATATTATGTTGAATAGAATATAAATAGACTTGTTTGCAAATTCTTTGGGTTTGAGGTAAGAGTTTCAGCATAACAAAACACTTTTTTGAGATTTTTTTCAAAGTATAAACTGATATTTTCCACGAAAAAAATCCGCTATTTTGTGGATGAGAAACCCCTTCAATGTAAAAAATATAATTAAAAATTGGGGTGAGGTATTTTATATGTAGAAAATGTGAACCAAATTTGAAATTAATCGGTCAAGTAGTTTTTAAATCCAGTGAACACGGACTTTGAGAGTTTAGAGAAAAACGCGTTTTTTTTACAACACAGGGGGTAAACGAGCATACGGCTCAACTGGTGGTAAGTGACTACCGCCGCCCATGATCACCCACAACACCAACGGCATTGCAGGTGTGCTGCCGGCCTTTTAAAAAGGAATATGCTCTTTTCTTGAAGGTTATGTTGTCGTATCGGTTCGGAAATACTGCTGCTGGAAGTTGATTCCAAAGAGTGGTTGTGCGTGGAAGAAACTGCGTTTAAAAGTTGATGAGCCAAAAAAGTGAAGAAAAAATAGTATATATACAAATATATGTCTATATAACTTTACTTACCTGTCTTTACTAAATAAAATATTCACGAAACAGGATAATTGACCAGAACAATAGAAGTGAATAAGCTGTATACCTGCTTTACAGCTGCACTGCCTTCCCGAACGACCGCTGCTGTCAGAGCTATAGTGTTAAAGGACATAAGACTAACTAGACAATAACTTCAACAGTTTTGTTCGGATCGACTTAAAATTTGGGAATATACTCTTGAAATGTTTAACAATAAGACAAAAAAATCCATTTTTCGAAAGTGCAAATCCTTACCTAAATATGAAATAAACAAACATGAGTAGATCAGACCCCACAAGCAGTATCCGTTCACGAGTATGACGGACGAGTCAGCCGTCATAGCGCTAGACCATATTTTTTCGAGATTTATAATAAGCAAGACTAATTCCTCCGCCGTGTGGATCCGGCAAAGAAGAAGCTACTCCATCCTTTCCCGTGGGTGTCGTAAGAGGCGACTAAGGGAAGGTGAGGGATGTACAGCAGCGTTCCTCTTAAAACATCTCCAAAGTCCAACTGCGGTTGCCAATCCGCCTGCCAAGCGTGGCAATTACTGGCAACCCTCCCCCCCTCAAGGGGAAGGCTTATGTCCAGCAGTGGACAGTTAAAAGCTAATATAATGATGACGATGATTGCAAAACTATGCTGACTAGACGATTTAAATGATTTTATTTCGGTGTTCACTTAAACGCTTCTGACATTTGGACGTTTAAAGAAATCAAAGGGCTATTACATTCTTACCATGTTTCTTGTAAATAAATAAATAAATAAAAATAAATTACTCCATTACCACACTGCTCCGATAAATCATAATAAATTTATATCATTAATAATTAAACACAACATAAATCGTAAATAATAATTTAATTACTTCAGAAATGTATCCACATTAATTCTTATACACAATTGAACATAACGTATTAGCATCTATTCCGCATGAGTAGGCGTCGAGCGCGGCGCTGCTTGCCGAATCATTTCCCCTCTTGCGGTCGGAGCAAGGCCGGGGGCCGCGTCTGACCACTACCACTTAACAGTAATGTATCGAGAGTCAGTACATTTGTTTCGGATCATTAATCAGCAAGAACAACTGTTGAATTTTAGACAAATTGACATTCACCAATTCTATTGTGGGCATGAATTGTTCGTGATAAAATTCAATTTGTAACATTATGTTATTTTTGACGATCTCCGTGATGTATCGGCTCAGCACGCTGTCTCGTTAGGGGGGGAGGGGGAGAAGAGATTTTCAGTAATGACGATTAGTGGCCCCCTTGCTAACAATATACTCTGTCAGGTCGAACTCCTCGTGGTTCCCCCTGGAAACTATCGTGATTGAATTAGTGCTAAATTCGTCACGGTGGACTAACTGATCTGCTTCATCATCACCTATCATCCCTCACTAGCGCCCCGCCAGCGTATACCGATAGCGTGGGCGAGGTTACCATTCCATTACCATCCATTAGAACACTGCCTCGTCTTCTGATGGCCGCAGGTTTGATTTGATTGCAGTTACACTACAAACATTTGTATTGACATGACCATAATGTTTTCATATATAATATTTACAAGTTATAATATCTAGTTTATTTGTTTATTATATTTACACATACACTAAACAAACTTTTCATTTAAATAATATCATTAGTTATATACAATCGCTCTTTAAGAAAAATTATATAAATTATAAATGTTACATATGACAAAACATATATGCCAACTGTCTTGTATTCATAGTATAAACTCTGCTTAATTTAAATTTTTATTAATTGTATTTATGAAAATGAGTTTCTTATGATACTTCTTAGCGCCTCAATGGCATAACCAATTATCATGAGATTACGGATATATATATATATATATATATATATATATATATATATATATATATATATATATATATATATATATATATATATATATATATATATATATATATATATATATATATATATATATATATATTTATAAAGACAAATTATATAGGAATCGCATGTAAAAACTACTATATTTTACAAGTATATAAATGTACGACCATCTAGTTATCAAAACAAAAATCATTCAAGCTATTGCGCTAAAGATCTCATTAGTGTAATTAATTAATTAATAACTTGAATGATTGTTATAAATGGAGTAGCTGTCTTTATTATTTCAACCGGTAACTGTCCACTGCTGGACATGAGCCTTCCCCATAAGGGGAGTTTTGCCAATAGTTACCACGCTTAGCAGGCGGGTTTGTGACCGCAATTAGGTTTTTAGAGATATTTTAAGAGGGATGCTGCTTTCCATCCCTCGCTCTCTCTTAGTCGCCTCTTACGGTAACCACGGGAAAGGAAGGACCGGCTATATATATATATATATATATATATATATATATTTCTCTCACAAAATATCAACATAATAAAATTTACAGCTATATAAAATATGTTATGTACCAACTTACGGTACAACTTATCCGTGTATCAAATTCATTCAAATCTGTTCAGGCATTTAAACAAACATACAAACATCTCTCATTACAAACTTTCACAATTGTAAATTAGTGGGATTTCATTACTATTTGAGCTGTTGTTAATTCATTTGGAATAATATATTATTATGAAATAAAAAAATATATATTCTTTTCAATTGCCTGAACATCGCTTGCAGAACACACGCGGCCGACACCTGTGTCAACTGCGTCGCCTGTCCAACATAAGGTTTGGGACCTCTCGCGCATGTCACATTATTATTAACTATTCAACAAACTAAATATCGATTGCAATTTCAAATCATAGTAACTATAATGGTATAACTGTTCATAGTACTGCTCATGTCTATAGGCGACGGTTACCACTTTCCATCAGATGGGCCGTCAGTTTATTTGCCATTCTAAGTTGCATAAAAAAACTAAATTTTAATGAATAACCACAAAACGGAAGGGGGGAAAGAGATTATTAATAATGGGGTCTAATTGACCCATTGCTAGCATTACACCGTATCAGGTCGACCTCCCCGCGATTTCCCGTGGAAACCGTCGTAGTTAATTCTAGTGAAAATAGTCACGATGGGCTAACTGACCTGCCTTTTCATCCTCACCTGTCATCCCTTACTGGCGTCATTCCATTATCATCCATTAAAAAAAAAAAACAAAAAACGAAGAAAGTTTATTAGGTAATGGATTCTTACATTTTCGTGAGTTATTTAGACCGATTTGTTTAAATTATCACAAAGTGCTAGCGTAATGACCAAGTAAAGTCATAATCTGTAAGGACAACATCAAGGTTTTTAGTAATTTAAGGTATGAATAATACTGGTGTGTTTGCAAATTAAAATTTTTTTATAAAACTTAACATTTCTATAATGATTCATGTGAGAGTAATGTGGGTCCTATTATAATTCTAAGTCAATCCTCAACATTTCATTGCGTTCAATTCCATTCCAGCCTCTGTGATCCAGTCACAGTTCGCTCGTCGATCAGCACGATACTACCGCCTGTCAATGACAGCCTCGCCTTTAATATGAGTTTTATTAAACTCTACAACTACAATTTCGGTTTTGTAAAACTACCCACACAGCCGTGCCGCGGACCTTGCAGCTTAGACATGTAGATAGCGCACTCATCATAAAATCTTAAACGCCCAATAAAAAATATATGATTTTCTGTCTTATCTCGAGCAGCGAAAGATGATAGTCAGTTGTTGGAAACCGCATGTGTGCCGTTATGATGTGGGACGCTTATATTTTGGAGTGTGGTAACATCTGCCTTTATTTACGTTTTGGCTTCAAACTGCGGCACAATAGGCGCGGCGAATCGTACACAGTTTACAATGGAAGGTTGTCCCGCGGTGGCTGGGGAGCCACCACTCTGTGTGCCCTCGCAACACTTTTTATGGGCAAAATAGCAAATGACCTTTGCCTTAGAATAGCGAACGAGATTGATGAGAATTGCAAAAACAATCTTAAATATACTATCCAACTTTTAGATAAAGTTGTTTCATAATTTTACTTTCTTTATTTTGTACTTGCCTCGTCATGACGACTTCATTATCACTTGAACATTATCCATTATCTATAAATAAATAAAGCCTTTTGACATATTTATACCAATTGCCCGATTCTTAAACTAGGACACCCTGTAAATATAGTAAGGACGCATACCACATCCACCGACAAAAATTTACATAAAGCGTCATTCCACGTTTTCGAATACGTCACAAACAGAAAAAATACCTAAGGTGTATTCTAATTTTAAATAATATTTGACTTATTTACACTACGTAACTCAAATCCTGTTAACCCCACTACCAACACATATAAGCGAACAATTAAAATGCACGTGCTCTGCGCTCCGCGCGAATTAACCGCACTCGAGCCGTGCGGTCTCGCGCGGTTCCATATGCGTTGAATTCGCGACATATGGCAGTTAATGTTAATACCCCCTCGGGCGCCCTCCACCGACAAATTAGTGTTTAAGAGATTGCCATCAATACGAGACGTACAAACTGTCCAATCCATTACGAACAAATGGCGTTATTTAAAGCCGCGATCGGACCGCACCACATCGACGCGGTCTCGCCCTGACTTATGGCCGTTCGCGCCGCGCTAATCGAAGATCATTATCGGCCGCGATTCAATCAGAAACATGATTAAAAACGATTTAGAGCTTCATATCTCAAGCGAACCGAGAACTCGAGTGCACCCGCTCCATCCAGAAGCAAAAGAATTTCATAAAAGCTATAAAATGATCAATGACCCAAATACATTTGATAAACTTACGAAATTTGTATCAATCAAAAATGGAGCTAGATATGTATTTGGAAAACAGTTATGCAAACTTTCTGCAACATGATTGTTCTACATTAGATATCTATAAAATAAAATATAAACAGTCTTGAAGACGAGCGATTATTTTACGTCTGGAGCAACGTATAAATCATTCGATTCAGCAGTTAACAAAGAGCTATGTCATACAAATAATAATGAATAGTGTCTCATAACAACACACATGACAATGACTGTTACAAAGGATTGGCCGATTTGTAGGAGATTATTGAAAAATGTAAATGGATCCAAATGAATGCAAACGAAGACGAGTCGCTTTTTATCACTTGACTCTTTGTGTGGAACACAATCAGTTCCAGGTAGGTATTGTGCACACAAAACATGATAAGGGCCAACAATCGCAGGAACCCTTTGGCGGACACGCCCTCGCATATCGACAAAATGAATTAACATAATATGATATTCGGCGGGACGCGACGCCGGTGCGTGGATTCTCCGCACTAGACTTTTACTTTTCGTGTCTACTTCAACTTTCACCTTGAGAATAAGGTGATTTACATGTTTTTTGGTGGCATCGATGGTACACGTGTCTACTAGATGAGATGCGATCGCCTCGATCGATGTTCCTGTGATTGTGTCGCGACAATGCGCAACACAAAGCGCGTGGGCGCAGCCGCATTGTGGCAGCGCTAAATGCGCTTACGCTCGCTCTCGAGGACTCCTTTGTCCATTGTCTGCGCCCTGGCTGAGGGTGGCACTGTGACACATTTATTTTGGGCGAGTTTTTTACAACACCCATTGTATTGGAAATTAGACATCGGCGCAGAGTTCACGAAACACGATATTATCGGAGCCCTCTGAATCGCAGCATCCTCCTTCGATTTCTCTCGACGGTTGTATGCCTATTGTGTTTCTGGTGATGAACGGATATTCCTATCCTGAATAGTTCGGGACGCGAGTAACGCATATGCTATTATTGAAATTAAAACAGGTTAGCTTTCCATCTCTATGAAGCGAGAAATGCGTTAGACGAAGGGGCTGCCGCAGGAGTATAATTGCTGTGTAAACCGTTAGAACTGAGACCGCGGATGGGCCGCGTCTATCGCGGTCACTCGCATCTCTATCAGCTGATTATACAAATTCTTTTCATCTGTGCGTGATGAATGAGCGAGTCGCGGGATTTTGAAAGGGCGGTCACCGCTAGATATCACAAAAAGACGTCTCAGGGCTGGTTTTATAGTGTTTGTGACCGTTTTATCGATGGCCGGGAGAGGCAGCATCCGGTTTTGTGCATTAATCTCGACAATGTGCCTCTATGTGATCGGCCGTTTGGTCTCAAACTAGTTTGGGCAACGTTTCCCTAACTCTCGCGGCCCACAATGTGATCTAATGCCAGGATGCATAGCAATCGAATTCCTTTTATTACACAAACTCATTGAACGGACAGATACGTTGAATGGTTACAAAGGCGTTGTAACGTCTCGAATCATTATTAAATATTTTCCCATAGATACAAAATAAATTCGACTTACACACGACATGTCAATAATTTCATATGCAATGACGAATAAATTATACAATACAATTTTTAAACTATATTCATTAAAATACGATACATCAGTTACTATATTTCAAAGGCACTGTAAATAATACTACTATAAATAATAACATCATATTACTTTTATATGTCATTACTAGCGCCCGGCCCCGGCTTCGCACGAGCATATACCTTTGCTTACATTTTATTATCAGCTTGTTGCATCGAGTGTGACTTAGATGGATATAGTAAGCTATCTTTTCGTACATTCATATTTATGGTTTTAGTTTTATTAGGGCTTCGTACCTCAAAAGGAAAAATGCAAACCTTATAGGAATACTTTATTGTCCATCTGACTGTCCGTCTGTAAACTGTAAACCCTATTTCTCTAAAACGCGTAAAGGTATCAAGCTCAAATTAATATCAAATACTTGAGTTTACAATCCCTTGAAGATGGAAAGAAATTAAACTTCTAAATCAACGCATTCAAAAAGTACGGCCTTTTATAACATATATTTTGACTTTTTCAAGAAAATTAAACTTATATAGTACTTTCCGTTCACCTAGAATCGTAAAAATTGACAAGAAATAACAGTACAACAGTACAGCACAAGTATATGAAACAATCTATAAATACGTTATAAAAATATTTTTTTTTTTGCAAGACTTTCTTAATTATTATTTGTACTCTCGGTGCGCAAGTCCGGCACGCACTTGACTGTTTTATTTTTTATTTAAAAAATATTTTTAATAAATTAGTTTTTATATTTGTTTAGTGGAAATATAACCGCAATCAAGAACTAATCGACTTTACATATTTAGTTGTTTTCAAATAATTTGCATAGAAATTGCATATTCAAAACACATTTATTCTGTATCCTAAGGTCAGACGAAAGCTAGATCATTTAAAATTTACAGTTGTAAATATAATCTAATAATAATACTATTGTAAGAAAGCTCCTTTTTGTCATCCAAAATACCTCAAATTTTTTAACGTTTAAAGACGTTTAACTTTGCGGAACCGAAACGAGGTCCTACACCGTTGTCCGTATGCAAAAGTTTCTAGTTGTTCAACGAGCTATGGAGAGTGCTATACTCGGAGTTTCTTTGCATGATAGAATCCAAAAAATATTCGCAGAAAACCCAAAGTAACCGACATAACCCGAGAGATAAGAAAGCTGAAGTGGCAATGAGCTGGTCACATAGCTCAAAGAACCGACAACGGATGGAAATGAAAAGTTCTTTAGTACAGAGTCCTTACAAGTAAACGAAGTATAGGATGACCCACAATGGATAGAGTAACACTCTCAAATATATTGGAGGAAGTCAGTGAGGCAAGTGTTTCAGGATCGTTCCTTATAGCAGTCTATAGGGGAAGCCTAAATTCAACAGTAGACATATAACGGCTGATAAATTGATAAGGACTCCGAGTAACTCTACATCCTGATCGCAGTTTCACTAATTCCGAAATCAAGAAGAAGAACCACGAATAAACAGGCAGACGATCTCTGCATCATGTTGCTGGGAGTATAGATGCAGATAACTCAGAACCGGAACTTATGGTATTTTATAGAGTCTATGGGAAAAAGTTATGTTTAACAGTTTAATAATGATTACGAAGACTTTTGAAGAACTTAATAAAAATAAAGACTTTATTATCTATATCTGTATATATGTAGTTGTGTCAAAGTATTCTCACGAACAAAGATTAACACATGTAGCTATCAAGTGATAACTGTAACTTTATACTTATTCCACAGTTTTTATCCGCAATAAATTATACTTTCTATAATTCGTAGCCAATATATTACCGTGCCGGCGTAAAGCACGGTATCGCTTGATTTCTCGCGACCAATTTTTTTCTATAAGCATTCGAATGTAAACTAGAAGCTATCATAAACCAAATAATTTACATAAAACCACTAACGGATCTTACGAGAACCAGTTTTGAGCATATTAATTCTGTGATCTATTAGAAAATCGGCAAGTTGCTCTCGGCTACCCAACCGATACTGGTTTCTTTTTTATTCTAATTTCTTTTCCGATTAAACTGTCTCGTCCTTCAGGAACATCGCATAATGTTAAATAATTGCTTGTCCCCTAACTTATAAACGTTAAATAAGATTTTACGGTTAATAATTAACGTATACATTTTACTAGATATAAGCATTCAACCCTCTTCTTAAATCAGATCTCGGTGTTCAAGGTTATGCCTTTAGATATTTATCTAGATTCTCTTAACACGGTACATTCTGAATTGAGAACCAAGCAGTTGGCATGATTGTGTAGCATTTTTAATATTATTTTACAGAATAACTGTATAAAAACAAATAGTAAATACATGTTATTTAATAATTCGCTTCTAATTCGATGTTTAATTTCAAATAAAAAATAAAATCATTATTCACTAGTAACTGAATATATTTATTTACCGTTTGTCAATAATAACAAAAAAAAAAACTAGTGAAGTAATATTTTAAATATTGAGAAATTAATCAGGTTATGTTTTTAGTAAAACTAAAGCTTCGTTTTAGAATATTCTATATTATCAGGTTTTGTAAAATAAAAATACATATCTCTTAGTTTAATTATAATTAATATATAGCTAATTGAATATCATTTCAATACGTATCATAAGAATTTAATTACGTATGCTGTATGTAAAAGATTATTATATATTCAATAAATAATTTTAGATAATAAAATATGATGTACAATAATAAGTTGATACCTAACTTATTACATTTTTAAGTAAAAGGTATGCTTCAAATTTTGATATTACCTTTAGCATCAATTATAATATACAACAAAACAATTCGGTTGCAGTGTAAGTAGTGCTCAGAGCATATCGCATTACTATTGTGAACAATGAGTGCGTAGTGTCTGTACTGAACATCAATTCCCAGGATTCTGTTAGAGGGTTCACATGGGCGCCGCATCCCTTTCGCCTGAGTCAAGTGATGAGTCGAGACAATGCGACCCCAGCAGCCGGCCGACGTGGACCAGGTGACACCAGCGGGTGTAACTGCCAACAAAATGTCAACTTTAAAACAAATGCGTATAACGTCGAAAATTGTATAACAACTGCATCGTATGAACGTTTTCAAGACAAATTTGAACAACTTAAATTTGAACTTAAAGCCATACCAAAAGAATGTATAGTACATTGTTAGGATATTATTCGTAAGATGATTGCAATAGATAACAAAGTGCCCACTGATCTGTAACTCGTTCGACAAAATAAGAAGCTGTTTCTAGGCGAGTTGGCGGCAAAACATGTAAGATTAATAAATAAGAATAATAAATATTAAAAGATAAAGTTGTTAAATGAGTAGAAAGATACATTATAATGATGACGTTATACTGACACGAGGATAACACCAAAAATAACCTGTACCGAATCTTTTTTGGGGTACAAACGCGAAATTGTTAATTTATGCAAAGGGGAAGTGGAAGCAAAAAATGTAAATAAAGATTATGCACCTGAGAGACGCATGCGCCAGACCGTTTGCAATAGAAGCCGGCGCAGGTATCTCGTCTGGTGTCTGTCACTCTTACACATTAATTATACAACCATTACTGGTGTCCTGGCACGCGTATCACAAAAGGGACTTGCGGAGTTTTTATAACCTTATTTACATTTAACGTATTTCTGCATTCTGTTTGCAGTTTTTTTTTTTTTTTATAAAAGTAGTTCTCACACAAAAACCACAATTATAAAGCATGACTCACTTATGCAGGGGTGACACATTATGTTAGCCAAAGTTTCTCGATAATTACTGTTCATCGTGACGTAAACACATGATTCCCTGCTTTGCAACTGAATGGAGCGCTCTAGCGAGGATTTCGCTACAAAATAATACGTCTGAACAAAAGCTAATTATACTTTCATAAAGTGCAGCCGACAATGGCATTGGAGCGATTTTGCCACCTCGGCCCGTTTTGCTTCCTATGTATTAATTAGCGGATTTTCTCACCTTCCGACAATATTATTTTTTGTGCAACCACCGATGTTTTGTTGCTCTGCGGTTTTTTATTGTATTTTTGGTAAGGAACAACTACTATTATTATATTTTGTAAAGGCGATAATGCTCACTGATATATCGTTTTGAATTATTAACGATATCATAAATTAAGCTTTCAGCGACTTCCAAAAGTGATTCTCAATTCGCCTGTATTTTTTATATATATATATATTTGTGAAGCGATATTTAGGCCAATTCTGAATCAATGCTTTATTCCCATATTGATTTCATATTATCTTTGTTCTTTATGGAGCAAAATCCACTTGCAGTCATACCATATACATTCTAAACCAAAATATTTGAAATCTAATAAATACATCCATAAATCACCCTATTGTTAATTACTGCATTTTATTCGTATATATACATATACAAAAGTCAATTCGTCTTACTACAGTCTTATTATAGAAATGATTATCATAGCATCTGTACAACACAATACAAACCCGTTGATAAGGTGAAAAATATTAATACGCCTTTTAAGGAAGTCTGCTTTAGAAAAACCTGGCTCGATTTGAATATAACTAACAACGTAATGCCAGTTTCTATAAAGTTCGTGTAAAAACAAGCAGCGAATAACAATAGAGCGACTGGTGACCGGCGACCTACGACCGCGACCCGGGACTCCATTGCGCTACCTAGCCATCAGCGCCAAGGTAACAATGCTACAACATACGATTACACTATTTCCAACAAAATACTTTCATCTACGAGTACAATCTTTTGTCAGTACCTATGTGCAAATACATTAAAAATTGTTAATTGCCTAACTTAGTTTAATTAGGTGTTCCAAGTTAAATTGCTCTAATTTCTTAATACGATTTATTCTATATATATAATTCTCTGGTTATTTTTCTGGACAACTGATTATCAATGTCACGTCTTCTTCTTAATTTGTATAAAATTTAACCATAATTTGGATTCGACGCGATCGCGTACTTATTATTTTGTCACCGAAACCCTATTGACATGTCGACAATGGCCTCGGGACTGAGCCAAACAAAATTAAAACCGGATTTCCAAAATCCCGTTCGGTCGCATTCGAAAGAAGTGCTGTTTTCGATTTCTATTCGTTTGTTTGTTTTTTCGTTCCATTGTTGAGTCTGTCGCGGCTGCGACACGCGTACCATTTTTGCAGAGTCTATGCCATTGTTAGCAGGCAGAATGACATTTGAGGGACGAGCGAGTGACGGGCCACTACCACCGCCCCCGGCACCGCCACCATCCAACTACCATCCACCGAGCACCGATACAATCGCTTCTGTGAGGTCAGATATTTTAAGAGATCTTACGTTAACTCTGCACGACAAAAAGTAAGATGCCGTCTTTATCCTTGATTTCGCGATCCACTCCGAGGTATTACGAGTATAAATTTGGGCACAAAGGCAGCCACCCGAGGCTACACAACGGGATTCCTGTTATCATATTGGATCCCGTCATCGTATTCTAAATTACTTTTTGTGCAGTGTAAAAGGAACGAGACGATTCGTCGGTCAACCATCGCTTCGAGCAATGTTCGACCGATTTTGTTTTAGGGGCTCTGTACCCCTTTTCTTACCTGTGATAGAACCCTTTTTTATTACTCTCTTTACTTAATAAATATATTATATTTTTTTTCTGCTTAATCAATTTCATTATCGAATGTGCAGTTTCTTTTATAACTGTATAGAAATTAATGTTTATTTGCCACACATTAAAAAATTTGAAAATTAGCACTTCTACTAAATATTTAAAAAATCCTAAAGTACTGTTACGTTAAAGTACTACTGTAATTTAATGACTGGATTCCGTTAGACCATTGCAAAGTTTGTCAAACGGAAAACACGATGTGATTCGCAAAAAGTGGGCGCTCCTGCGCGTTCGCCTCGCCAATTATGCGCTGCGCACGCGCCTCTAAAAAAACCACCACCGGGCCATCCGGACCATTTTTTAAAAGCCCTAACTTAAATAATAATGCAGTAACACGCGAGAATATTCGCAAAATGCGATCCACGAATTTCGTTTCCAAATTCCACCGGAGCCCAACTTTCGATTTCGTTTTTTGCGACTGCTATTGTGTTTATCTTTATCCTTAGATTTGTGTTGTGCTCGATGCTTTGTCGGTGTTGATCGGCTGCCGATCGACGTTTTGTTTTCTGGATTCGCGTCTTGTTGCTCGCGTTTCGAAAACAAAATTCAAATCTTATAAAACTGGTCGGTTAATTGGTTGCTACAACATCCTGCCCGCTGTCAAACTACCCCACATCCAACTCCACTCACCATAAAGGAATGCAAAATCAACTGTCTGCAATCCGGAGTCACGAGCGGACTTTTAATAATGCAGACATATAGTTATAATGAAGTGCCCAAAGTTTTTGTGTCGGCATACGATTAGTCCCCCCGGCGATGTAAGGTCGCGTACCCCGGCCCTATCATTACTAAAAACGGTCCTAATAATATAATAGTCCTGTCACTAACCTTCGAAGGTAAAAGTTTGTAGGAAGGACAATTTCCAGGGACTTTAATAGACATTGAAATTTGGCAGTCGTTTAAGTTTGTTATAAAATTTTATAGTTTATTTCTAGTGTTCATTTTACGGCGTTTATAGCTTGATCGTTGGGTCGCTTAATGTGGGCATTTAGTTTTTTGTGAGTTGTTTACATGATAGCGGAAGTGTCTCGCCAGATATAGGTGCTAGGAACATTAGAATTTTGATAGTTGTTGTTAGTAGCTATTACTATGAGGATTTTATTATATAATAAGTATTAAATTGTAATCAATTTGATTAACTACGACTAAACCAATATCAATAAAATTCTTATTAATTATATCCTGATTTCAATATAGTAGACGAAGCAAAAGATGTGAAAAAAATATAGCCTTTTAGTGCTTCATTAACACGCTAATCTTTACAGTGATGTATATTTCTAACCTAATCACCAAGTAGTGATCATTAACCTTAATAATCGGATACTTGTTTTCAAAAACAAATACCTAGTTTTCATAAGTTTTCACCTTGTCATTCAGATTAAGAACGGCATACCTAAATCAATACATTTAAATTGTGAATGTAACATTTAGGATCACAGATTGCTCACGGGTGAAGTGGCGTGCTCATGTGGGTTCGTAGCAGGAGAGGCGTTGGTCGGCGAGACCAAATAGCACATTTATATTGTTCATTACAAAGCCCTGGAGGTGAGAGATGTTGGCGCTGTCGCCGCGGCGGGGGGCGCTGCAGTCTAGGGGTGCCTCCTAAAACTATTCAATTCTACAACTACAACTACTGTTATCTACTTTTTCTTGTTTATTTTATTGGCATGACTTTTTATGGCTTTATCGTATAATGGCCAAATGGCTTGGTATAGTATTTTATTTCTAGTTTTCCTCCTCTCTCCTTTGAATTCCTTTTTTATGGTGTGCAAACTATACTTAGCAACAAGATAGAAGTAGAATAGAAAAAAAAGAACTTAAATAAAAAGACAATTACATAGATATTATATATACGGGTTCATATTTGTCTTTTTTATTTCCATCTTCCATCATTTGGGTTATCAAATTGTCTTTCCAAATGTCATATATTTTTTTAAATATAATATAAAATACATTAAATATTACAGAATTTATATTGATATGATTTTTAAGATCATCCTTAAGACAAATCTTGACTCCATTTTTACATAGAGTAGCAACAAGGCCCCACTCAACAATAATTAAATAATTATTACAACTACGTTGTCTTTGTTTCAGGATCGTCAGTTATACAATACCAGGATACCAGAGCATATAGGAAGGCTATGAGGTATAAAGTAAGCTGGCGACACAGCCAGCCCTGGTGGAGCGTGGTGTACCGTCCGGGGGTCCTGCGCTCGCGTCCGATCGCGTTGATTTGTGCGCGGACCCCCGCGGACAGTATTTGTACAGAGCACGCGTGGGCCGCCACGCACCAACCTCCGCACTCCACACCTTCAGCCGCTGGCAATCTTTAGCCTAATAGCCTGTACTTAGGTTTGGCTGCAACTTCACGAAATTAGAACGATTCGTAAACAAACATTTAAAAGGCGGGCAACGCGAAACCAACTCTTCTTGTGTTGCAGGTGTTCATGAGCGACTGTAATCACTTTCCATCAGGATGACCGTCTGTTCGTTTGCCTTCCTAACAATAAAAAAATTATCTATTTCGACACAATAGATACTAATGATTTTGTTCAAATTCAAAGCATAGGCTGGAAAAAAATTATTCACATTTTCTAAGTAGCCAGTGATATCAACGATAAAATATACTTTATTACAATATATCCTAGTTTTAGCAATGTGCCTTAGTTTTGGTTAGGACTGTAAAACTACAACATTATCCAAGTGCGTCCATATATTTCAAGCTATTCTCACACACTATTCCTACAAGCACAGTTCGTATTGTATTTATGTAAATGACAAAACTCTGCCGATATATTTCATCGAAGTGATAATATTGTATCTAAAGACAAACTGGTTGCTTACTCAAGCGTACAAATCTACTAATTTACATGAGGTGCATCTTCAGATTAGAGGCACATCGTTATTATAATTAATTAATTGACAGATGATACAAGTCGCACTTGGATCGTAGTCGCATTGATTCCGCGACGCCGCGCTGCGCCGCGCCGCGCTGATACGTGAGTGAAAACGGACTATATCACTGGACTGAGTTTCTTTTTGGATATCATCGGCAACGTATTTTCCAATCTAAACGAGCCGAAATTAGAAGGCTAAGACAACTTTGGAACCGGTCAACATAAAATTGGAAACCAACTGTAGTCTTGAGTTGCGCAAGAGTCGATCGACCAGTTTGGCGCGGGCGCGGGCTGCGACGCTGCGCGCCCGCCGCGTGGGATCTATGGCTCTCCACTAGAGATGTACCTACTAGATCCGTAACCGTAACTAATGCTGTCCGATATCCATAATATTATTATAGTTATTTTATTAAGAATTAGTACCTATCTGCTGTCAACGACATTTTCTGGAATTTAAAAGCTTTCAACAGATAGAAGCGAATCGATGAATATGTATTTACTTTAACTAGATTTTGCTTCGCAAAAAAACAACTTCAGTCGTGACAAAATTAATATGGAACCCACACGGGTAGATAAATCGTATCGATTGTGAACTGAATCGATAATCGGTATCAAAATCGAATCAGAATTGGCGAAGTTGTTGCGTGACATACACATAAAAACACCCATCGAATCAGGAACCTCCTTTTAAAAGTCGTTTGAAATTAGACCTAACACCAATAGAACAGTGTTTAAAATAATATTTTACAAATGTATTTATTGTACTCACCTATAGCCGAATATTTAACGCAACGTAAATTTATTTAATTTTAGCAGTATAGGCATATATCTAAAATGCTAGTTTACAATTGATTTAAACTGTCAAAAATGTCCAAAATTATGTGACTTTAGAATAGATGTTTTTTTTTTTACCTTGTCGTGTTTACTTGTTTCATTTTGAATCTGTAATCACTCATAATATTCGTTATTCTGTAAAAATAAATACGAAATAGTATTTGAATAATATTCGACATCAATAATGTGGCGGTTTAACTCATTACCTACCCTTCTGATAATTACAGTTTCGATTCCTACACAATACAAATATTTATATTCATCAGTATATCTCATTGTGTTGGCCTATTTTATATTATCGTCATCATTTCAGTCACTATCTGTCCAGTATTTTATATATATTAAAAAAAAATTAAGTACGTCTGTCTATTGATCAGTATCAACCATTGAAACAGTTTGGGACTAGAGGGCGCTGTGTGCCGTGTTATGTTTATTTATTTATTGTGCAATGGTTATTTATTTATTTCACCTTAATCGTATCCATAACCAAAAACTCATGTACGTGCCAACCTTACCTCAGCACTAGCTCGCAGCGAAACGTCGACTGGTGTCTGCGCACGCGCGCCACATACGACGTTTCACCTCACGGGTAAAATTTATTTAAACTGTCAGTTTATTGCCGCGGATTAGGAATCTCGTTGACATAAATTATTACAAGTATAGCACTTGAAATACGACCAAATAGATACCGAGCGATGAATTTGTTATTTATTTAATAGGTTACCAACAAGGTTAACACCGATATAATTTAGTTATGGCAAAAGCTACTTTGGGTGTTTTTGTACCTACAAAGTGATCTTTGTATGGGAGTTACAGCGGGGCGACTAGACGAATTGGGATCAGATGAGGAACACATTGAATACACGCCAAAATGATATTAACATGCCACGTGATTGATATCATCTACTGATCTGTTTCTACCGCACTATAACTTATTTGTACACTGTGTACATTTTTGATTGTTTTGATTCATACCAAACGGGTAACACATGATTCTAATGTTTCTAGTATTACAGCTATATCTAAGGTTGCTGCACACTATCATATCGGATCCTTGATTGTGCCTCTGTTTCATAAAAGAAAAAAAGAAGAAACAATCCAAAAAAAAATTTTTTTTATACACAACTTTGAATGGCAAACAAGCTGACGGCCCACCTGATGGAAAGTGACAACCGTCGCCTATAGACATGAGTAGTATCATGGCCATAACAGAGTATACTGTTTCGCCCATGATACCCCCCATGCGTTGCCATTCCTGAGGACTCAGGTGTTATTTCTCTGTACCCAGTAAATTCACGCCATATTCCACCCTTCAAACCGAAACACAGCCATGCAAATACAACTGCTTCACGGTTGAAACACGAATAGGACAGAGGTACCCAAGCAATCGACTTTTGTACAAAGTCTCCCTCTGGTAATATTGACTAATTTCTTTAAAATATCAATAATGTAGTTATTAATTAATGTTTGCTTCCCAGTTTGCTGCATCTTTGTATATCATTTGATTCGATCTTTATTTTATTTATGTGTAATGTTAGCTATTTTTTCTTTATTTTGGTCTAAATGATGTATTAACAGTACAACCCCCGAGACAAGAGACCTTAGACATCACGAGTTATGAATCTCATAATTGGTACTATAGACGATACGGTGACTATATTCTGTGACGATCACTGTGTTCTTTAAGTCTGTAGATACCAACCAATTACCAATCGATTGCCAATTGTATCGTCACCGTTTAATGGTAAACGGTCACTGCCTATGAACTCCTTCAACATTTGCTATTGCCGATCCTGAAGAAACCTTAATACTACCTTTTAGAAGAAACCCATATTGTAATCTCTATTGAAAATAGGCAAGGAATTCATTCTACAGCCTGGGTGTAGCGCAAGAGGAAACTTCTTTGAAACATCACTATGCATTACCATTTAGCGTGTTAGGACGAATTACATTTTAAGTGTATAAAAACCTACTTAAAAAATCAATGTACCCAATATATCGCTATTTCGTGTTTCTTTTACATTAATGTGACCTCTGATTTCCAGCATCAATGATGAAATAACAATATTTTTCAAATATTATTTTATTTTATTATTTTAACTGTTAACTATCCACTGCTGTACATAAGCCTTCCCCATAAGAGGAGTTTTGCCAGTAGTTGTCACGTTTGGCAGACGGATGGGCAACCGCAATTAAACTTTTGAGATATTTTAAGAGAGACACTACTGCCCATCTCTCGCTCTCCCTAAGTCGCCTCTTACGGCACCCACGGAAAAGGAAGCGGTGGCCGATTTAATAACAATATTATTTAGAGTTCGCGAAACACCATGCAGTTTCTAAATACCAGCACAGTCGTTTATCAACATCTATATGAAATTATCGTGTAACGTTTTATATCGACACATAATATGGTATTTAGAACTTAATTCCGGATCGAGACAGAGATGACACGCATAACTGTCCAATAATTCAGGATTATTGACTATTTAATATTTTTCCCAAACCTTTCACTTCAAATGGCCGATTCCAGTGCTGCCATTGGTTAGCGGCAGTGTCTTAATTTATTGGCATGTTTTCTTACGTTGGATGGGGACTTACCTGCAATTTGTCATTGTTACCGTTGCCCGCTTTGATACATTTAGTAAACTTTGATCGAGAGCATGATAGTGTAATCAGCTTTGTCGCTAGTAGGCAATTCTTCGTAAAGAAATTGTAAATACTTATAGAAGAATTTGAAATATATTGTTTTTGTGTTTTTGTTGAATATCTTTATCCTTATATTAGGTTAATAAAACCTTCTTGCTACCTTTTCTTTAGACTAAACTACGAGGGATTTCAAAAAGGAATCAGTTTTTGATTCGCCTGTACATTTTGTGTGTATATTATATAGAATCTTTGTCTATTTTAAAAAATTTTTGAAGTTATTTGACAGTAAAATTATTTTTCATTATTTTTTTTTTTCTATCAATACGGTTTACTCCATCTATTAATCCTATATTCGATAAACAATTTGTGTCATCTATTTTACATTCATTATCATCATTGTATCAGTCGTTATCTGTCCACTGTTGAACATAGGCTTCCCCCTATGGAAGATTTTGCTAATAGTGATTGACAACCGTAGTTAGGCTTTCGTAATGTTTTAAAAGGGACGCTGTTGCCTATCTATGCAATCTAACCAAAGAAGTCCTATATATATATATATATATATATATATATATATATATATATATATATATATATATATATATATATATATATATATATATATATATATATATATATATATATATATATATATATATATATATATATATATATATATATATATATATATATATATATAGCTGACTCGGCAAACGTTATTTTACCATATACATTATTTTATGATCTATACATGATAATTTATCCTACTACAATTATTATATTCGATTGCCATCTTTCAACTCTATTGCGGCGTATAAAAATCGCAATTAAAAAACAAAAGTTGATCGTAAAAGCGTGAAAATTTGAATTTGTATTTTTCAATGCTAATAAAATAAAAAAAAAAAATTTTGTCAAAAAAAAAATTTTAGGGTAGGTCACTATATATATATATATATATATATATATATATATATATATATATATATATATATATATATATACATAGATATTAGATACAGTACAGTACGAGCGATGCCAGCGGCGCGGCCGCCGCGACACCATGTAATCAGTTAGACTAATAAGTGGTCCGGATGAGCTTCGTGACCGCAATTACATTATACTCTAAACCATGAAAGGGTGCCCGCAATATATACCACAATATTAATAGCTCAAATTTATCACGGACAATTTAGGAACACCTGCTGTTACTATTGAACGTCTGTCAAATTTATACTATTCTGTGGCGCGTCCGATGCTTTGTTTATTCTGGATTCTTGGCAGCGCGTTCTTTTATTTTGTGCGCGAGCTCAACATATTTGAAGTAGCCCCGTGCGCTAATATTGGCTAAACTCTATTTGTTGATCAGTAGTTGTTGTGTGATCAACATTAAGCCTCTTATTTGCTTATTAATATACTAATGTGTACTCTTTGTTCTTTTTTATTAGGATTTATTATTACTTACCATTTTATAATTACTATAGTGTGAACTCGCTCCTTGCATTCATCTCTTATCACCTTACTTGTTTGTGTAACTTGGTATAGAAAACAATTGATGGTATACCTATAATAAATATTTATATTTTCAAACAAAGTTTGGTTTCTCGTGTTAAGCAAAAATTGCTCGTAATAGGAGTGACCGTTCTTTCATAATAATTAATTAGATATGCTTCATAATTTACACAATTCACTTTTTTGAATGAACGTAATTTTCTTTATATGATATGATTTTTTATCTATCAAAAAAAGTGTTTATGTATGAAAATGAGTGTGCATATATCCCTCGCTCTCTGAGTATTTTAGTGTGTGTGAGTGAGTGTGTGAATGTGTGCAGTATAGATATACATAATAATATTATTTGTGTTTTGTATAGACATGGGCAGGATTGTAAATAAAATAAATAAATCACAGATACCACCATTCCAGGACTCGTCTCATATACAAGTACACGCTAATTCCTATGATTCTTCCTTAAAGTATTATATATATATATACGCCATGTGATCCCGGCACAGAATAGGCTATCCCTTCCATTCCCGTGGGTGTCGTAAGAAATGACTAAAGGAATTTAACGCATCCCTCTTAAAAAATCACAAAAGCCTAACTGCGGCTGCCAAACCACCTGCCAAGCGTGGCAACTACTGTCTAAACTCACCTTATGGAAAAGGCCTATGTTCAAAAGTGGACAGATAACGGCTGATATATTAAAAAATAATTATAAATATCAGTCTGTTACGTACTTAATACATACTACCGCACATTGGATGAAGGACTTATTAATTGTAAATAACAATGAACTTTGTTTGCGGAGTACTCCAGTCTATATTGCATTGCACGCGGATTGGGTGGCAAAATTAGCTCGCACGATGCGCAATATGCATACCATTGGATTGGACGGTGGCTGGTGCGGCGGGCGTCGTCGTAGGCTGCGCCTGCGCACCGCGCAGCGGCGCCCACCCCGCACTCCCACCATTTTGAACGGGCCGTCATGCGTAAGTAAACCCAGCGTGTAATACTTACATTCCATGAAACAGTCTGAAGTGGTATTTTGAAATTATGTAAATTAATTAACAACTTCGCGTATCCCTTTAACCTGAGTACTGAAAAAAAAACCAAGTCATTATTTCACGCAATGATCGGACCTTTAGTCGGGCTTTGATGATTTTGTTAAATTAATGGTGTAACAAAATCACCAAAGCCCAATAATTACAAATTTGAAGGACCATATCGAAGAGGTGATTTGGGGAGAGTGGAAAAGGATTGTTAGTAATGGGTACTAACAACTCCGCTGTTAGCAGTATTCTCTATCTGATCGACGTTCACGTGGTTTCCCCTTGAAACCATTCACTTTGGAACAACTAACTTGGTTTCATCGTCATCTATCATTCTCACTGGTACTCCGCCAGCGTATACCAATAGCACAAGCGGGTTTTCTACTCCATTCGAACCCATTACAAAAAAAAAACAGAGTGATATGACGAAATTGATTTGAGACGAAATCAAGATACATACAGGTACGAGTAAGTCGAAATCACTTCATACATTTGTCAAATGGCAACCTCACTCTATATTTGGCATATATATCTATGATAGCAATTTAATCCCAAATCAGCTGCGTTAAAAAACAACCCCACAATAAAAAGAGTTGAAAGTCGCTTAAAACAAATTTCTTTATAGCATTTTCTTCTTCAAAAAACGTCAGTTCTTTTTAATTATAATATAATAGATACATGTTTCATTTCTTTTTTTCTTATTTAGCTACTATCTTTCGTAGCTACTTGCTCAGTTTCTTGCCCAATTATATCGGAACCATTGCGCCCCTTATAAGATGTCTTTGTTTCAGCGTGCACCCAGTGACGCCGGCAGCAGATGCGCGCGCGCAGGTGACACCCTCGTATCAAAAGTCACCGTCGCGTCCACTCGTCATGCTATCAATTATAATCCACAATTTAAACTTTAACAAGCTCCTGTTATTCTTTACACGTTGTCACTGATGCAGTAACGAATGTGTCGAATAAAATTAATTGGTTAAACTTATTACATTATTATGTGACCTAGAACATTTTTTAATCAATTAATTGATCTTATATTGAAAGTATATCAGTAGATATCTAGCAATTTATAACTATTTCACTTATAACATTCTAACTACGTCTGATTATTATGTAGTTATTCGTCGTATGGTCCCGGCATAGAATAGGCCACCCCTTCCTTTCCCGTGGGTGTCATAAGAGCCGACAAAAAGAGGGTGAGGGATGGGCAGCAGCGTCCGTCTTAAAACATCTCCAAAGTCTAATGACTTTGGAGATGAACTGCGGTTGCCAATCCGCCTGCCAAGCGTGGCTACTACTGGCAAACCCCCCCCAAGGGGGAGGCTTATGTTCAGCAGTGAACAGTTAAAGGCTGAAACAATAATGATAATATGTGGTTATAAGCCACTCGTGTAGAGATGATGAGAAACGATATGTCTCAGTTGATCTGATGCAATAAATGACATTGTCCCCAAAAGCACCAGATATATATCAGATTCTTCATTTGCATTAAACACGGTTATATTAGGTATTCAACTGTGTATGGTTCGAGCTACATTAATTCGCTAAAATACTTACATGTGAAAATTATTAAGATACTATAACTATTGCCCTAGCGATAAGACCGCCTTTTGTACCTTTATGTGTATATTTCAATCTGTATTTATGTTACTGTATTTCACTTGAATTGTATTCACTTGTCATTGTATATTTTTATTTATGGTGCAATAAAGAGTTCAATAAATAAATAAATATGTCCTATTAATCATGTAACTATCTAACACAAATTTGCGGTCGACCTCCACGCGGTTCCTCTGGAAACCATCGTGATTAATTTACTGTTGCACTTATCACAATGGGCTAACTAACCTGCTTCATAATCATCTATCATCCCTCACTGGTGCCTCGTCAGCATATACCGTTAGCACAGGCGAGGTTAACATTCCATTACCATCCTTAAAAATAAATATATAAATTAGCAGATTCTTGAAAGAAAGAGCTCGAGAGATCTTAAAACACTCCAGCGCCATAGATCTGAACAGATAGCGATCATAACAAGTAACAGGGTACAAAAGCATAACACATTAGTCCTCAGGAACGACAACGCATTATTATTATTAGGTTATTATGGTATTATAGCCATTAGGGTATTATGAACGGCACGGTATACTCTGTTATGTCCATGTCTATACAAGATGGTTACCACTTTCCATCAGGTGGGCTGTCAGCTTGTTTGCCATTTTAAAATGCAAAAACAAAAAAAAATATTACATCCTCGTAATTTTTCCTGCATAGTAAGACGGTAACAGATATTTTTCCCCATGAGTCTTGGAAAACTTTTCAGAGGATGCCTTGATCACAATATATGTAACGTTTACTAAAAACATCAAATTTAATCAACATGCACGAATGATATCTCTATATTTATAATAGACAAATACAGTAGTATAGGGGGGAAAGGGATTGTTAGTAATGGAGACTGAGAATCCCATTGCTAGCAATCCTCCCGGGGTTCCCCCTGGAAACTATCATGGTTAATTCCTGATGAATTCATCATGATGGGCTAACTGGCCTGTTTTTATTCTCATCTATCACCCTTCACTGGTGCTCCGCCAGCGTATACCGTTAGCGCAGGCGGGGTTACCATACCATTATCACCCATTAAAAAAAATACAGTAGTATAAATATTATAGCAATATTTATTTAAATCTAACACTTGAAGTTTGTTTGAATTTATAATTCATTGTCACCTTTTTGTAACACCCGACGCTTTGCAAAGCAAGCAAGAGACCCAAAAACTTTGTCTCTCGATGTATGTTTGTATGTATAACATAAGTCCGTGTGTATGTTACACACTGCTCTCTTTAATATTTACTTTGTTAAGATAAAGTCACTACAAGACATCTGTTCAAAAGTTTCTTAAATTCCAAGTGGATCTTGCTACGTTATTTTTAGTTCCAATCTCTGGAGGAAGGTGTAACCCCACACTACACTATTTAGAACTAATAAAATTTTTCATCGTGCCTCCCACCAAATTGTTTATAATTACTCCTCTCCATCGAAAGGTTGCCTGGAAGAGATCGCTTTTAGTGCTAAGGCCGCCCATTGTTTTTTCATTGTGATTATTTCTTGTAATTGTTTATATTTATAATAAGTTTACTATTGTAATCTTTTGGAGGAAACAAACAAGAGTATCTATCTATCTAACTACACTTGCTTGCACGAGATCGCCACTCACAACTTGTCTGCCCTATCAATCACCAGTCATCAAGTTACGTGGCCGTCCCATTGCCACTTCAGCTTTCAGATTCTTCAGACTGTACCGGTCAATTCAGTTCTTCTGCTATTATTAAATAATTCCTACTAAATATCTGGAATCGAACCTGCATTTTAAACATTGACTCTAAAGACGATCGACGCTTATTATATTAAACACGGCGGAACAGTTAATTTGGCAAGCGCTCGCACGCAAGCCACCGCTCGAGGCGCTCGCGACGCCATGTGCCGCATTCATCCAATGACGTTTCATCCAATGATTAAAAAAAATCTGAATTCCAGTTGAAATAGGAGAAATATTTATAAGATTTTTATTTTATCACCTAGTAAAACTGCAATGGCAACTCATGGGAGCTACCATGGACTCACACACACATGGTGCTGCTCATGTCAACAGACTGACTATGGTAACAATCATATTTAGACGACGGTTGCCTCTTTTATTTAGATGGATCATCGGTCTGTCTGCCAATTTCCATATGGATGATAATAGAATGGTAACTCCACCTGCGCTATCGTGCTGAATCCCATTTGAAATTCAGCACAGTATTCAGCAGGTATATTACTAGCAATAGCGCTTTAGTCTCCATTACTAAAAATAACTAATCAGTTTTTTTTAATGAATGATAATGGAATGGTAACCCCACCTGCATTATCGGTGTACACTGACGGGGCACCAATGAGGGATGATAGGTGAGAATGAAACAGGTCAGTTAGTTCACCGTGACCAATCTAACAATAAATCAATCACGATGGTTTCCAGGGGGAACCACGAGGAGGTCGACCTGATATAGTATATTTTAAAAAATGGGGCTACTGATCCCCATTACTAACAATCCCTTCTCCCCCCACCCCTAATCAGTTAGGTTAATACAGTGTGACATAAATATAAATGTAAAACCCACCAAGAGGAGACGTGAAGGGACGAATACGGAACAGCCCCTGGCGAGCGGTCGCAACTACCTCAAATTAGGACGTCGGTGCGTGCGCACACCGTGTAACTCGTTTTATGCTGTTTGCTTTGCGGTTTGTGGTACAACTGCAAGGGAACGCTTTATTATGTTTTGTGTAAACAAGTATATTACAGGTGCACGTTGCAGTTCCACTTTCTTTCGTGTTTACCTTTCTTTTTATATTTTTTTTTTACAACACAGTGGGCAAACGAGCATGCGGCTCACCTGGTGGTAAGTGACTACCGCCGCTCATGGTCACCCACAACACCTACGGCATTGCAGGTGTGCTGCCAGCCTTTTAAAAAGGAATATGCTCTGTTCTTGAAGATTATCATTACGGTTCGGAAATACTGCTGCTGGAAAAAAAATTCATATAAGAATTTTTTTTCTTTTTTTATTTTAATTTTTTTATTTATATACAAATATTTTGTGTGTAGTTTCGTTATTATACTCGTAATTCTTTTTTTTTTTTAACCCCTGTGTGGATGTAATCGCATATTTCCGTAAAAAAAAAACTTTCCTTTTTCTTTCTTTCTTAATGTTAGCAATAAGATCTACTGCCTTCTACTGCGTTGAATTCTAATATACACGGCAAAATATGGGCTTGCCGAGCGTTACGGTGAGCACTACGGCAACAGTAGAAAAATAGCTGTGACCACATCGATAGGGATTATAGCCGTGAGTATATTTAGTTACTTATTTACAATACGATATCATAACCTTCAAAAAAGAGCTTATTCCTTTTTTAAAAGGCTGACACCACACCTGCAATGCCTCTAGTGTTGCGAGTGATCATGGGTGGCGGTAGTCACTTACCGTCAGGTGAAGCGCATGCTTGCTTTTTCCCTATATTATTACAAAAATAATGTAACTTTACCATATCTGTGTACGTATTATAAAAAATTTGTAAAAAGCATGAAAGGGAAAAATTGGGCAGGGAATTTTTTTTATGCAACTTAGAATAGCAAACAAGCTGACGGCCCACCTGATGGAAAGTGGTAACCGTCGCCTATAGACATGAACTGTACCATGGATATAACAGAGTATACTGTTTCGCCCATGATACCTCCCATACGTTGCCATTCCTGAGGACTCAGGTGTTATTCCTCTGTATCGTGTAATAAATTCACGTCATATCCCACCCTTCAAACCAAAACACAGCCATGCAAACACGATTGCTTCATGGTTGAAATACGAATGGGACAGAGGTACCCAAGCAATCGACTTTTGTACAAAGTCTCTCTCTGGTACAGTGTACGGAGGTCTATCATCTTAGTCCTTAGGAATGATAACGCATAACGTTTACCATAGATGTTACAGTCACTTCTGCGCTATAGATCACACAGGGTAAAGAGGTTTCTTCAGGGTCGGCAACGCACGCGTAATACCTCTGGTATTGCAGGCGTTCATAGGCTACGGTAACCGCTTACCATCAGGTGGCCGTATGCTTGTTTGCCACCTCAGTGGTATAAAAAAAAAAGTTAAACGGTTACCTACCACTTTACCAGGTGGATCGTCTTGTTCACAATTACCAATTAAATAAGAAAAAAAAAATACTTATTTTTTATCATTAATTAAGCCCACATTGTAACAGCCTGTAGATGGCGTCGCTGCCGCGTCTACCACACCGCGCGGTGGAGGCGAGAAGCGAGTTTCGTGATGAACACGTATGCTAATTGTTATTAACTATGCATGCACATAATTACTACTTTATTAGTTTTTTCCTTGACTAATAACAGTATTGGTTATTAAATGCATACATAAGACGCAGCGAGGTGGTGTCCCTCACTGTGCATGATAATTGTATCGAATTAGTATATAATTATTTAATCAATAACAGATTTGTAATTTTTTCAGTTAATTTTCCACTGTTAAGCATAAGAGTGCCTCATAGACTGCCGTAAGGCACGGTCCCGAGACAACAAGTTTCTAGACGAAAAAATGTTGCATATGATATCCAACCAAGACTAAATATAGTGAAACATGGCGCAAAATTTCAACGGTTAAATTGTATAATAAATTACCCACTGCATTAAAAACTATTAAACATTGGAGAATTTTGAAAATAAAACTTTATACTCTTTTTTTGCTAAGGTGCATCTACTCAATTGATGAATTTTAAAATACTCTTTTAATATTTTATGCCTTACTGATGACATTTGTAAATTGATTGTAATGTTATTTTTGGCAATTATTATTGGTTATTTTGTTGCTTCATATTTTTTTGTTTTGTTATATTTTATGATATCTTCTTGTCACTTGTAAAAATATTCAACACAATGCAGTATTGTAGCGAATAAAAATAAATTGAAATTGAAACTCTATCTCTTAACTCACTATAACACATTTGAGGTTCCCGCTTCATCTGTGAGGGTTTTTTTTATGGGTGAAAATGGAATGGTAACCCCGCCCGCGCTAACGGAATACGCTGGCGGGACACCAGTGAAGGGTGATCGATGAGAATGAAAACAGGTCAGTTAGCTCATCATGATGAATTCGTCAGGAATTAACCATGATAGTTTCCAGAGGGGACCACGAGGAGGTTGACCTGGTTAGGTATATTTCTAGCAATGGGATTCTGTCTCCATTATTAACAATTCCTTTCCCCCCTCATCTATAAGGGTTGTCCTACACTGCAAATGCCTGTACGTGGTTGGTACTCGAGGATTGCCCTTCCTAATTATTTGTTGTTTCATTGTTCGAGCTCACTAATACTGTGTTCTTCTACTGGTACTTTTATTTGCAAAATAGTACTAAATTTCGGAAGGGGCCACCCTAGACGGACGTATGTCGACCAAATAGACGACGTGCTGAAGAAAGGCCAAATTAAAAGTACCCGTAACCGGCGAGCGTGTATGAAAAGATTGATGAATGTGGAGGAAACGAAAGAGGTTTGTTTGAATCGAAGCATTTGGCGTTCCATTGTTTTTGCCTACCCTAATGGGAGACAGGCGTGACAGAAATGTATGTATGTATGTACTTGATTTACAATTAACTATACTCACTATAGTGTATATAGTAATATTTTTTTTTCTTTTTTTTTTATACAACTTAGAATGGCAAACAAGCTGACGGCCCACCTGATGGAAAGTGGTAATTGTCGCCTATAGACATGAACAGTACCATGGACATAACAGAGTATACTGTTATATGAGTATACTCAGGTGTTATTCCTCTGTACCCAGTAAATTCACGCCATATCCCACCCTTCAATCCGAAACACAGCCATGCAAACACAACTGCTACACGGTAGAAACACGAATGGGACAGAGGTACCCAAGCAATCGACTTTTGTACAAAGTCTCCTTCTGGTAAATCATAAATTACTTTCATATTCTACTGTATATACGTGTATACGCCCTATACATCCTTACAATTAATAATTTCTAAATAACTTCAACCCTTTATAACTCGTTTTAGATCAGTAAATGAAAAAATATAGTGCAATTAATAAAGTTGAGTCCACACATGCGCTCGGCCCGCGGCCAGCGCCATCTGTGTGCCGAAGTGCGCAATCAATATTGGTTACTGATCGCCGGCGGCGAGCGCCGGTACCGGGATTTATTACCGGTATTAATATTACCTACTGTACGTTTAATGTTCGGAGAAAAAACTACTAAGAGCACGTTTGTGCCCTGCCATGAGTACGACAGGGCACAAACGTGCCCATGTTTCGGATAATTTGATTGTAAGGTTGCGCAACCATAAATTTATAAATTTAGCCCATATGTACTCGAAATTAATTCATAATATGCATATATAAAAGGAAATCCAATTTACTGCAAAAAGTATTATCAAAATCGGATCACAATTAGCAAAGAAATCGTAAAACACTAACATAAAAAAATTACAGATAATCTAAGAACGAAATACGAAGGCATGACATATAAATAGATAGGATCGGCGACACGCACGTGACACCCCTAGTGTTGCCGACGTCTATAAGTTACAGTGACCATTTACCATCAGACTGGCTGTACGCTTGTTCGCCACCCTCGTAGTATAAAAAAAGAGACTAGACCTCAGGAGAAGCTAAACCAATGGTTGCCACAGTGTAATCTGCAATGTCCTTATACTGTTAATGTTTGTAGGCGACCGTTGTTACTGTACATCAGGTGGGCTGTCAGCTTTGTGGCGATTCCAAGTTGTACAAAAAAAGCCATTCAACTGCGAGTCTGATTCGTGCAACAAGAGTTCCGTACAAAATCATCAAGTCTAATTTTGTTTCTTGTGATATGACTACAAATTTACAGTTTTCGGATTTATCCCTTTATTTATTCTATACTTAAATTTTTCACTGCTTTAACAGATTACAGACCTGAATATATGATATTAATTTCAATTTAATACCTCCACGCGTTCCTAAGAAAAAGGGTCTTGACGGACGGATGGATGGACGGACAACGAAGTGATCCTATAAGGGTTTCGTTTATTCCTCTGGAGGTACGGAACCCTAAAAATTGTAAAGTCGCTTGTAAGGTATATTTTAGTTAATCACACTTAAACATACATATATACAGATTAGAGTAAAATTTGATACACAAACCACAGTCTAAGTTAATAAATAAAAAACTTGCATCCTAATTCATACAAGAAAAGTCGTAACATCAACGTAGTAAACGTAATATACTGTATTTTGACTCATATTCTAGTTTTATACAAGTTGTCACAATACGGCTCTCTAAACGAAATTAGTGACAAAAATAAAGATAAATTTATTTGCAAACATGTGTGTACAGTAGGTACAAAGACATACTGGTTATTGATTGATAGATTTCTATAAATCTAACTTGTTTTGCCAACATTACAATGCAAAATACTTTTCCAAGGAGAGTAAAATTTTGTTTTGAGCTTGTTTGTACTGCTATTAAACATTTATTTATTTATTCATTAATACAAATATGTGTACATGGCGGACTTAATGCTAAAAGCATTCTCTCCCAGTCAACCATAGGGAAGTGTCAGAATACTCGAATGCGGTACTACTAATTATTGATATACATACATACTAAAATTACATATATAAACGAATAAATATATATGAATAACAAATATACTTACACATATATGATATATACTATATTATACATGAATTCGGGAATAATATAAAGCACTTACTGCTCGGATAAAGATAAAAAGTGAGCGTGAACGCTTTTTTTGAAAGACGGTTTATTCGGTAGTCTCTTAATGGCATCAGGAAGCGCGAAACATCAGTGAACTGTCTCATGGTGAACACAATGATTCGTTTATTTGTATTTCCATTAAGTTCTAACATAACCATGTAACTTACCACGGTACGTACCTTTCCGTCCGCGGCCATAGCGAGCGAGCGGCCCTCGTGTCTGAGCAGGTGCACGCCAGATTCCGGCGCCTACACGCACCGCCTTCCTTCGACAAATAATGTCGCAATCGTACCTACAAAAACTAGCAATATCTGCTACTATATATTTTATAAGGCAGCCACTAAACGACCTACTTCGTCTCAAATACACGTTATCGCAACCACAACGGAATTTGGAATTATTTTTCTTTTTACACGCCCTCAAAAAGAACCTCGTTCTATGCGTCTGTTTTTTTTTTTTGTTACAAGAAGTCTTCATCATTTTTAAATCAATTTTGATTATTCTTTTGGTGTTCGTTTGCCTACCGTTTACTATATTGTTTTTTTAATGTGTGAAAATGGCATGGCAACCCCGCCTGCGCTATCGGTATACGCTTACGGGGCACCAGTGAGAGGTGATAAGTGAGGATGAAAAAGCAGGTCAATTAGCCCATCATGACGAATTCAACGATAAATTAGTCACGATAGTTTCCAGGGGGAACCGCGTGGAGGTCGACCTGATATGGTATATTGATAGCAATGGGGACTAACCTCCCTATTACTAACAATCCCTTCCCCCCCCCCCCCACCACCACCGTTTTCTATATTGATCCCATATTATTTTTATTGCAATTAAATTTACGGATTTTATATGAAAAATAAGTGTTTATGTTTGTAATTGACATTATTCGCCAATTTTGAACCAATTTTAATTATTCTTGTATGATATTGACTTCGAAATAATTTTATCACAGAGTTGATTATTGTCGTTTCTTAACAAAACTTAAATTATTCCATGATGCCGGTTATCGTTGAACTCTTTTCTATGGCAACACTGATTGCATTACTATTGCGTTGGTTTCGTGGTTGCCTTTCATTTACTTTCAATAAGGATTCAATATGTTCTGATAAATAATATTAAAATAAATGGTCAATCGAGTTGTATGTCAACTTTTGATGCTCATATCGATAATACGTTTATATAAATAAATATATTATTAATATTTTGTTAATAACTTTCTCATGGGTGTCGTAAGAGGCGACTAAAGAAGGGCGAGGGATGTACAGCAGCGTGCATCTTAAAACATCTCTAAAACCTAACTGTGATTGCCAATCTGCTTAACCGGGTAAACTTAATCTGGTAAACTCCCCCCCCCCCCCCAGAGCGAAGCTTATGTCCAGCAGTTTCACCAGAGAGAGACTTTGTACAAAAGTCGATTGCTTGGATACCTCTGTCCCATTCGTGTTTCTACCGTGAAGCAGTTGTGTTTGCATGGCTGTGTTTCGGTTTGAAGGGTGGGATATGGCGTGAATTTACTGGGTACAGAGGAATAACATCTAAGTCCTCAGGAATACGCATGGGGGATATTATAGGCGAAACAGTATACTCTGTTATGTCCATGGTACTGCTCATGTCTATAGACGACGGTTACCACTTTCAATCAGATGGGCCGTCTGCTTGTTTGCCATTCTAAGTTGTATAAAAAAAAGCAGTGTACAGTTAAAAGCTGATATACATAACCGAATTTATATACTGCGATATTTCTATGCAAAATATTGCATAGACATTTGTCTAAACAACGTTACTATGACAGTAATACCTAATATTTATTTATATTTTCTGACCGGAACTTAAGTTTCATACAGCAACAAATTACCCCGTACAATAACACGACGGCGACGTGCGCGGACGCAGCGCCGGCAACTGTCGCGCGACCGCCGGCCGCCTGTCGCGCGACACAACCTGTCACTGTGACATAATTTACTGCGCTATTTGTCACAAACTAAATTATGGGGAAACGCCGTATTAAAGAATGATTCCGCAATTCTGTGTGCTGTGGGTGTAGCGGGTACAATTAACTACATTTGAGAAAGATCAGAAATTCCGCAATTATTGTTGTGAAATGACCATAATAGTTGGACATATAGTATCCTGAAGTTTTTTGTAGTTATTGATATTTTTTTCAATATTGTAGAGCATACTTTTGTTCTATTACCAATAGCTTCCGCAGCGCACGCGACGAAAGATATAGACTTTTTTACACCTTGAGTTACGTTACTAAAGTTTTAGTAAGGATTCCTAATCTTTGTTAGCAATAAATATATATGTTACTCAGAGTGAATGCAGCTTTATAATGGTGAAAACACTTTTGAAATCGGCAAAGTAGTTTTTGAGTTTACTCATTACAAATATACATACACACAAAAATACAAATCTGTCCTCTTTATAATATTAGTGTAGATTCTCATACTTCACTAGGTCCTCATACATGATACTACAGGATACTATATGTATGTATATATATTATATACAGTATCCACAGTATTACTGTACGTAACAGTTACCACTCCTTCTACCAGCATAATCCATTCCATCCATCCATTTATATTGCCAAAGTTATTGAAATAGATTTTAAATCTTAAATAAATTCGAATACTTAATGTCTTCAGTCGACAGTTAGCACTTTTCATCAAATCAAATGGCCCATCAATTTATTTATAAGTCTCGTAAAAAATCTCATTTAATTTGATCTTTTCGACAACTACTAAATGTATCGTAATCTTCTTGGACGGCCGAAAATGCAACGACGGCGTAAAACGACGCGCCGTTTACAAATGGCCGCGCCACACCTTTGAAAACATATCGTCGGGACCGGAAGGGATTGTTTCCTTATTCAACGCGTGTCGTACACGGCAATAAAACATACTTGTCACCGTAAAAACTGCTGCGGATGTAGATATTGTAAAATTAAGAGCCGTGAAAGAAGTTTATCGTGCGATCGATCGCACGCGCGACAGCCGCGCGGCCGGCCGGCGGTCGCGCGTGTGCACCTGCCTTCACGATGCGCTCACGAGGTAAGCTGTTAACAAACACTCGCTGGTTATCAATTCATTTAAATGTGATACGACGGGCCGTGACAGCTTGGGCTCTCTCATGGGGACGTCAGTACAGCGGGCAGCCACACTAGTTAATAAACACGAGTGTTCGTCTGTTAACTTTTTTTATAATCTACATATAAAAAGAGTGTCTTATCAAAATCTTAAATCATGTTATTAATATTATTTCATCTGTTAATTGTCCACTGCTGGATAAACGTCCCCTATAAGACGAGTTTTCCCAATAGTTGCCACGCTTAGCAGGTAGGTTAGCAACTTCAGTTACGATTTTAGAGATGTTTTAAAAGGAACGCTGCTGCCCATCCCTCGCCCTCCTATAGTCACCTCTTACGACACTTACGGGAAAGGAAGGGGTAATGTCAGCGGATACAGCAGTGTACAATATTATGACAATTTTTAAACAGACAAAATTAAATTATTTACATTATATTTAATCGTACAAATACACATATACATATACATAAATACATACCTACATCTATGCATATACTTACACACACATACACATATATATACAATATACCTACACATATAGATAAATAAATATATGTTCACAGAGATAGAAGATGCTTTTTAAGTCTACTCTTAAAAATATTAAGGGATTGACTCTCACGGATAGATATGGGAAGGTTATTGTCTATGTGTGATCTATGGTATAAATTTACCCAAAGTCGAAGTAAACATTAAAGATTGCAAATTAATTACCAAAAACGAATCATTACTATTATGCAACATACATACAAAAAATACAGGCCAATTGAAAACATGATTTTTAAAATCCTTCACAAGTAGTAAGACAGTATATCTTTAACCGCGGTTTCCCTTAACCTGGTATATTCTCATTCATAAATCAACACGTATCTCCAGCAGTGGCACGAAGCGCTACAAACAAACGATTGGTAAATATACTTGCAGGTATATATTGTGACACATGTATTATGTTGACTTAATTTACGACAACAAACATACAAGCCTAGCTCTTAGTACTTATTTAATATTCTTATTTAATTAAATTAAGATTATGTTACCAAAAAAAGACCAATTTTATTCATGACAAAATCAATATATTTTTTTGGATTTAAAAAATTCAATTATTTAGACTTTAAAACTAAACTGCTGAATCGATTTCAATAAAATTTCTGTGAGACCGACCTAAATAATAATAATAAATAATAAATAAATTCTTTAATCAAGGCAACCAGGGCCCACAAAATTTTAACAATATTAATTTGTGCCAGATATAAATTATTAAATCAAATTTTGACACTTATAATAAATAGCATTATCTTAACCTACTTTTTCTGTATGTTAGCCAGCATGTGAATCATTCTGCGACAATTCAAATACTGGCAGTCTGAACGGTCCGCAAATACCCTAAGGATAGCGTTAGAGCTGTCCCGGACCCTACGCATCAGAGATGTGCACCGCTTTCGCATAGTAGCGTAGAAACAAAACTAAAGATCCAATTCAGTTTATAATTGACGGAGTTCTGAGGTAACAAGCATAAAAAAATACCACAGAATTTAAAAGCTCCTCCTTTTATTGAAGTCGGTTGGCAACACTTAATTGTGTACCAATGCTTATAAAATAGCTGGATTCTCAAATTATTGTAATATATTTTTTATAAAACTTGGAATGGTTAACGAATTAGCAGGGTTCAAGATGGGTAATAATATCTTTTTTTTTTTATTCAACTTAATATGGCAAACAAGCTGACGGTCCACCTGATAGAAAGTGGTAACCGTCGCCTTTAGACATGAGCAGTACCATGGACAGAGTATACTGTTTCGCCCATGATACCCTCCATACGTTGCCAATCCTGAGGACTCAGGTGTTATGCCTCTGCACCCAGTAAATTGACTGCCATATCCCACCCTTCAAACCGAAACACAGCCATGCAAACACAACTGCTTCACGGTAGAAACACGAATGGGACAGAGATTGGTTTTAAATAAAATCAAAATATATTGTTTTTATAGAAGCTAATGATAGTGACCATAATTTTAGAATATCAAATAACATTAGCATCTTTGCATACAACCTGGCATATTACTGAATGACAGGCTTATCTATTAAATTAATAAACATACATTCAAATGAGATTCACAAAACAATACTAATATTATCTTCGTTTTGTCATACCCATCAAACAACTTGTAAATATACATATGATTTGTATAATTAACTAGAACTTCTTATATCCTAATATAATTTTAAAAATTTTCTTGTTTAATTATAAAGGATGACCTTTAGTTAGAAAGACCTTTAGACTTTCTAACTAAAGGTCATCCTTCAAGACTTCAATATAATAAATAGAAATGAAATTGGGCACTGATTTATTACCATTTTGCCTTTTAGTGTTTATGTCAATATTATAACAAAAATATTATATAATTGAATCAAAAATAAACGTTTGCACTATTGTGACTATTGTCGAGGTCAGTTTTTTTAACCTTTTTCATGCCACGACCTCTTGGTATAAAAAAATATTTCGCGACGCCCGGCTTATTTTTTTCGTTAATTTGCACTAACATACAAATGTTTTAATTAGCATTATTAATAAATCTATCTTTATAACTTTTTTTTTTTACTGTGGTTGTTTTCGCGATCTCCCAGGAACCCGCGACTTAGACGTTGAAAACATAGGTCTAGGTAAATGATGAATTAGAAATGTGAATTGTCTACATTCAAACATCATTATAATGTCCCATAACGTCCCACTAGTAGACACGGGTCTCCCCGACAGGTGAGCCGGTGCATTTTACTCCGTCACAAGATAATATTATCATATGAGTATAATAAGGTCCCATCAAAAACATAAAATGGATAAAACTCCAAGTTCTTCCACTTTCCAAAACGTTGCGAGATCTCATGTAAAACCAAGTCACTTATTTCAGTTAGTATCGAAGGAAACATCTATTCAACAACTTTCTTATAAATTGTTATGTAAACCTATCAACAATTATTGTTGAAAGATTCGTAAGCACACGTTATGTTGATTCTTTACCTACTCGTATTATATATCGCTTAAGACCTATATTGTTACAACATGAAATAGCAATAAATGATTGAATTGAATTGAATTATATTTTATGGTAATAACTACCGTTTTAACTTACTGAAACTTAACTTGAAATACGAATGGGACAGTCACTTTTATTCAAGTAAACATAATAATAAGCATTTGTAAATCGTCATTTTTTTTATTAATCTATTGCCCAGTTTAGAATACAATTTCTGCTGAGAAGAAACACAACTGTTGTATTTTTCAAATACAAAAAAAAAATTACAACAAAAAATAAAAATGGATAAAATAACTGTCACAAACTTTATATTGCTAAAGAGATGGAAAATAAAAAGCTACATAAATCACAGTAGTTCTGAACAGACCAGTCTCTACTAGAAGCACCCGTTCACGAGTTAGACGGATGGACCTGCCATAGTTGTGTCCAACCATATTATAGGGAGCCCAACGATTCGGCCCCACCACATCCAACAATCTAGACATTAAAGTAAGCGTGACTTGTTTCAAGATATATATATATATATATATATATATATATATATATATATATATACACATATATACACATATATACACATATATACACATATATACACATATATACATATATATATATATATATATATATATATTTTATAAATTACGTCAGAAAGCTAGTTATATAATACATGACTAGCTGTAACCATAAGTTTAAAATCGACGAAAAATAATAAATATTCTGATCGACTGTTTGTTATTGTGACTGTAAGCCTCACCTGTTGTAGTGATAACATCACTACCGTCAGCGGTGTGACAACTGTTCAAACATTAATCATATGCTAATATAATTCAATAATCACTATCATATGTAATAACACTCGTTAACATTAACATATGTATACATACATACTTACTTTTCTTCTTGCCTATATGTCTCGCTTTCGTTAACTCCTCGTGGCCTTCTCGTGGTCGCGTCGCCGCCTTCGGATCGTCTTGCACCGTCGTGTCGTGCGAACGTAGTTTAAAAAAATACTGTTTCTCTAAAACAGCATTTACACGAGCTTAGTGATAATGCTTAATACTTACCATTTAACTCTCTGCGTGTTCTACCGCTTATACAACGGTTTGTGCTCAGAGGAATTATTCAATATGATGCCACGTTGAGAAGAACTGGTAAGATTTGTTTGATTAAATTTGTTTGTTTTATTTCTTTTGAAACAAATATTTATAAATATTAATTTATTTATAGGTCTATCGTATCTACCTATTCATCCTTAAAACATACTGAGGATAAACCTCAACATATTGACTTCTCATTAGATTGTATCCCAAGCTATAGCGACTAAATGCAACGGCAGGTGACCTATGTTTACTTGTTTATATATTTATTTTCCTATCTCAATTTAAAATCTATTATTCGTTTATTTATTTATTTATTTAAAAATTACTCACCGCACTTACAGTCTCCCAAAACGTGTAGCGAGCCATAGGTTTATTTTATAAACTTACAAATTTTGTACAACATTTTAAAAATATATCTAGTTTGTCATTAAATATATCAATATCTGGCTGCTGAGCAATCAGAGAATTGAGCAGAGAAATAGCCTGATAAGTGGGAGCGAACTGAGCAGTACAGGTGCGAACCGGCGGTGCCGATAGTAGTCGACTAGCACGCAATCGCATGCAGCGTTGGGGTGCGTACAAAGAACAACGGCTAAGAGTTGAAGGATTGTCTATTCCGCCGTTGAGCATACCGTTTGTAATCATACCTGAAGGATAAATCTCTGATATTGTATAAGTGATACCTTTATTTGAACGATTACTTTCCACTTGTCTAAGTAGATAAATCTACTTATATCTCTGTTTGCCCTATGGTCGACTGGTAGAGAACACTATTCGGTGTTAAGTCCGCCAAATACACATAGAATTTTACTGTGCATTAAAGTTTAAATAAATAAGTTAAGCAGTGTATTGTTTAGTGTTTGGCGTTAGTGCCTAAAGTACTAATGCAAAACACTAAACTGCTGTAAACCTAGCACAATATGTAGATACAGTCTGTAGTTGAAAAACGCCACCTCGCAATTAGTGCGCGGTGTTATAATGGTGCAAAGTAATTTACGTTTGCCTGCGCGACATACATTCGTCTTTGCATGTGATATCAGTAATCAAGGGTGAGCTGGCCCATTTCGCCTGCTGTACTAATTGCTAGGCCACTACCGCTTGGTAATTTCATGCCTAATACTAAAGTGCCTATATAAAAATGTATGCAGTATATTCAAGTTTTTGTCACAAAAGGTTTTATTTTCTATTTAATGTAATAAATTATGTAGGTATTAAATAATATGACTAATGAAAAGAAATATAATGTAGAATATATGTAAATTTCTCATATTGTTAATAAGTTGCAAATCAACATAGAGGCAGAATGTATATGGGAAATGCAAACCTCTTCCGTCTAAAACCACCTACATTCTAGCAAAATTCATAGCAAAGGTAATTCTTTAGTGCAGTTTACTAGGCTTATTAATAATATGGATTGGTAGTTAGGTCTTTTCTAATTGTATAATTGTTACTTAGTATACATTGACGCTTATCTGTGAGAGCTGTATACACCTTTAATTGATGTGTTCACATGGTCTTAAGCTTGGTAGTGAGGAGTAAGGTTTTTTTTTGTTCAAACTTAGATTTAAGCATTTTTGAATAGTAGTTTTTCTCTTTTACTTACTAATAACAGTGTATATTATCAACTTAATTATTGTGAGCATATTGTTGGTGTGTCTTTTATAAATAAATAAATAAAATAAATTCATTTCATTTTATTTCAAATAGCAATAACGAGAAATGGAGAATAATTTTAATAGAATATATAAAGTGTGTTGTGTGTGTATGTATGTTATCTCGTATAAATGTTTTACTATTTCTATTTCTTCCACTATCCCGTGGAAATTCCGACTTGAGGGAATTTTCATAAATCCTTATTTAGCGAATTCTTAAGTTACGTATAAAATAAACCTATATTCCAAATTTCAATAAATAAAATTCCAAATTCAAGAAACCCATTCATCTTTCTAGATACGTAGGACAAACAATTAGTAATGCTTTCTGGTCAGCATGGTATGGTATCAGTATGGTGGACGGAAAACGGCTCATATGAAACACTAAACATTTTATAAACACTATTTAGTAAGGTAAAACGAACTATTTTGAAAAACATAATGTGACTCAGGGTAATATAAGGTTTCTAACGATACCCCGTACATCCAAATGTCTTCAGGCATTTAGAAGTTATAATCGAATAAAGAAACTCACATACATTATCCCTGAAAACGTTACTTCCTTTTTAGAGTAGTGTAAATCTACTTTTTTTTAATACAACTTAGAATGGCAAACAAACTGACGGCCCACCTGATGGAAAGTGGTAACCGTCGCCTATAGACAGGAGCAGTACCATGGACATAACAGAATATACTGTTTCGCCCATGATACCCCCCATGCGTTGCCATTCCTGAGAACTCAGGTGTTATTCCTCTGTACCCAGTAAATTCACGCCATATCCCACCCTTCAAATTCAAATTCAAATTCAAAAATCATTTATTCATGTAGGACATTTTAGCCGCTTATGAACGTCAAATTTGTACATTATAATTTTATATTTACCCTACCGTCCAGTTCGGTATATAGATCCAATTGAGAAGAACTGGCAAGAAACTCAATTGAACCTTCAAACCGAAACACAGCCTTACTACAAAACTGAATAAATTTCCCAACATTATACTCAATAATGTGCTGGATGGTAATTAATCCAGCTAAATTAGGAGTTATCTTCGAATAGCACACAAACGTTTGATATTAATTGTCGTCCGCACTGTGATTAATAAGGCTTGTGTAAAATTACAACATCTTGAATGGCGCGCAATTTGCTGTGCCCTTTATTAGGATACTTGTTGTTTGTCCCGGTTTCACTTGCGGAACTTAAAGAGCCCAATTCTGGAGGTAACTTTAGAAATATGTTACTTATTAACTGACTACACCCATTTTTTATGCAACTTATAATGGCAAACAAGCTGACGGCATACCTGATGGAAAGTAGTAACCGTCGCCTATAGACATGAACAGTACCATGGACATAACAGAGTATACTGTTTAGCCCATAATACCTCCCATGCGTTGCCATTTCTGAGGACTCAGGCATTATAGCTCTGTACCCTGTGAATTCACGCCATATCCCACACTTCAAACCGAAACACAGCCATGCAAACACAGCTGCTTCACGGTAGAAATATGAATGGGACAGAGGTGTCCAAGCAAAAGAGTTTTGTACAAAGTCTCCCTCTGGTAAAACCTATAATAATTTACCAGTCTTTACCCGCAACTTCTTTTACATTATCACAATATATTAATTGAGTGCAATAAAAAGCAACCTATGTTATATCAAACAATACATGTACGCCAAATTTAGTAATGATTGATTGAACCAAACGTCAAGTGATAACAAGCAAAAACATTGTTACATTAATAATATTAGTAAGGGTTGAAAATATTATATCTCAAAATAATATAATCATAGCAAAATTCTTAGAAGCAGTATAAACCAAATTACAGATTACTTTAGTCAAAACTAATTCAAGTTTAATTTGTTTACTATCACTAAACATAACTTTATTATTATTATTTTTTTTATTTCAGAGGAAAGTACATACCTGCTATCTCTAAAATTAAATTTCTATTGATATAAATTTGATAAAATAAACTTTTTACGAAATAAATTCTAACGATGAGTGGATGGATGTTTATTACTATTTAACGCAAAAACTATTGAACAAATTTGAATATAATTTCGTACACGGATAGGTTATATCCTAGCTTAACACATAAGACACTATATACCGATTAACGCGAGTGAATCTGCGGGATATAGTTAGGAATATATAATTATGTACTTATTACGCCAAGTAGAAATGTACATATAGCTTGTAGAAATCGTAAATCTAATCCGAAGAGCTTCCTGCTCAACCGCTCTCCCAGCGCTGTCGGAGGTCGGTGTAAAAATATTTCGGCATTGAATACCACGTAGGAGTCAATTAAGAATCGGCCGATAGTCCTTCCGCGTCCGTAATTAACAAACCGGTACTGATATGAAAACAAACACGACACACAGACAGACGCGTTAAAGGGTATTTTCAATTTAGTACAAACAATACTATGTTACAGTGGAAAATCATTATCGTCATCATTTCAGCCATTAACCGCCCACTGCTGGACATAGGCCTCCCCCATAAACTGGCATAAAGAACGTTCCGGAGTCGCAAGCATCCACTGATTTCCTGCAATGCATTTGAGGTCGTCACTCCATCTAGTGGAGTCGTCGGTCAAACGCAGTATATGAAAATAATTTTAATTAAATATACCGTTAAATTCATTTTGCTTCGAATAAAACAATAACTCACCAGAGGTAGACTTTGTACAAAAGTCGATTGCTTGGGTACCTCTGTCCCATTCGTGTTTCTACCGTGAAGCAGTTGTGTTTGCATGGCTGTGTTTCGGTTTAAAGGATGGGATATGGTGTGAATTTACAGGGTACAAAGGAATAACATCTGAGTCCTCAGAAATGGCAATGGGGGGTATCATGAGCGAAACAGTATACTCTGTTATGTCCATGGTACTGCTCATGTCTATAGGCGACGGTTACCACTTTCCATCAGGTGGGCCGTCAGCTTGTTTGCCATTCTAAGTTGTATAAAAAAAAACCTCAATCATAATAACATATGCTAATAAATAATGAGATGTTTCGTAAACGTTCCCGATAGTGAAAATATCGAGTATAATAAAATCCAAGGTTCTATTCCCGGTCGGGATTTTATTTAGAATTATAATTATACAATTTAAGAAATGAAATTTTCTAAAATAGCTCGGTTCTGTGTGTAATAGGTTGAGACATCAAGCTGGTCTTTGGCTAAATCCTCATAACACTAGGTTTCCTAACTTAGACTACCAGGCAAATAAAAATTATACACAGGATATTTTTATCCTATCAAAGCTTAAAACCCGCAGAATACAGCCAAATTTTTCTTTCCTCTAGTCAGCCGTTAAGTGACCGCGGTTGAACATAGGTCTCCCCCGTAAAGAAGGATTTTGTCAGTAGTTTCCACGCTTGGCAGGTGGATTGGCAACCGTAACTAGCCGTTGGTTATGTTTTAAGAGGGACGCTGCCCATCCCTCGACCATTAAGTTGCCTTAGTCGCCTCTTAGGACACCTACAGGAAAAGAAGTGGTGGCCCATTCTATGCCGGAACTAAAGGGCAATATTTCTTTACTAATATTATAAATGTGAAAATGAGTTTGTTTGTTTGTCACCCCTTGATGCTATAATGACTCAACCAATCGTTATGTAATTTAGTATATATGTAGAGGTGTAGATGTGGGCTTGATAATATTTATATATATATATATATATATATAGATTCAGAAGGAGTGAAAGAAAGAAAGATTTAGTACGAGATTGTATAATGAATAATATTTATAGTAAATAAATCCAGATATAATAAGTCGCGATACAAAATATAGTTCGGTAAAATTGCTAAGACAAGAAGATTGTCGAGAACGTCACTATTTTTCTGTAACTATGTAGGTTTGAAAGAGGTTGGTAGCCTACACACATATAATAATTGGAATAGACGACACAGGACGTTTTATCCCGGTCAATCAGTATATCCCGGTCACGAGGACGATGTCACAGGTAAAACTAGTTGATTAATTTATTTTTACTTATTTTAGAATTAATTTAGTTAATTTAAATAAATAATGCCCATCGTCGTAGCAGCTTGTCGCTGCGCACGTCTAGCCGTGGAGCCCACTCTAAAGCGGTGTCCACGCGTTCACTTGTTACAAGCGTACTGACACATTACGAGTACGTTACGGTCCAAATTGATTTATATAATGACGCGTGTCAAACTTAGACGATCAGTTACCTTCATAAATAGATGGCTCAACTTTTTGTTTTTCAAACGAGAAATACCACTGAGTCACCTGTAGACTTAAGGTGGAGTGACACGTAGAGGACGAATCCTCGTTAAACGTTCGATTATGTTTATACACATGGTAATTGTAAATTGGATATAGATATATATTAATAAATTATAAAAATTATATTTCAAGTATTATTATTTATACTTGAAGAGTAATTGAAAAATTTCGACAGAGCGGGATTTGAACATGCTACGCTTCTTTCTACACCATACCGGGGCCATTGTTTTTACTAGTAGAGCTATCGCTTTACTGAACTCCCTCGTTAGATAAAAAAATATATACATAAATTCAGTATACAGTAGGTATACAGACGGACTAATTACCAAAAAGAAATATAACATTTGAAATATAGCAATTAATATATACTAACATGTGAAATATCCCGCGCCTATATCTTAGATGCCAGTTTCTCTTAATGTTTTTTAGTATTTTTTTTTTTACTTTTAAAGGATCTCGATCACGATCTCACCGTAGCCGTCGCCTATAGACATGAACAGTAACATGAACATAACAGAGTATACTGCTTCGCCCATGATACCCTCCATGCGTTGCTATTCTTGAGGAATAAAGTATTATTCCTGTGTACCCTGTAAATTCACTACCATATACCTACCCACCCTTCAAACCAAAACACAACCATGCAAATACAACTGCTTCACGGTAGAAACACGAATGAGACATAGTTACCCAAGCCTATGATTTACTTAAATTACTTTAATGTACTGTTTAGTAGTTAAAAATAAACATCGATTGGTGATCGATTCGATGATCCAATTATTATTTGGAACCCGTTACCCGGCGACACAATGAGAGGGGTGCGGGGCGGCAGTGGCCCGAGGAAGTCCGCCTAGCCGGCCATAATGCCACATAACTCGTTTATTTGCATCCACTAACAATGTCATTATGTAAATCGTACCCACCAGCGACTCAATCAATCGAGACCGAGAGTGAATCGAGATCGACGTATGATCGGTTAATTACAACTCGGTTTTGTATTCGAATTATGTTCGTAACAGATTTTGTTTTTGAATATTAAAGAGATTATGATTGGTATTCAATGAATGGGTCGCGAGCGGTAGCCAACGCTTCTCGCCGCGGTATGATAATTCAATGTTATTATCGCGGAACGATCTACTATTAATTATATTGGTATTATGAATGATACTTACACATATATCTACTCGTATCGCCGGGCACGTCTACTTTTCTGCACTTTTAGTTTTCTCTACACTTCACACGGAATTTTTGAATATTTAAACGTAATTAATAATAATGATTTTATGTATACAATATTAAAAGTACTAAAAATATATAACTAACTGTACATATGATAAAAATCATAAGTGCTACAGAATTACACCGATCATCTGGATCCTAAACTAGGATACCCTGCGTCATGAGGAACTAGGCAATGTCTGGAAGCCCAAAACATCCAAAGCTGAGCCAATTTAAAACGATTAATTTCCTAAATTGTTCAAACCTGAGACCTCATGACGTAATACGATATGCCACTATGGAATTTAAAATGCTCCTTATAGAAATAGTATACTCTATCAGGTCAACCTACATGTTCCCCCTGGAAGCCATTGTGTATACCGATAGTGCAGGCGGGAATCCCATTCTATTTTAACCCATAAAAAAAACCTATCGGTCGACAAATTAATACATAAAAGATATAAAGTATAAAATTGCAGTCTATTTTCTGCACATTATGAAACAAATGGATAATCTTTTACGAGAAATAGTAAATCATTGTGAAATCTAAAGTAATGAGATTGAACATTTTTCACAGAGAAATATGATTTGAACAACAATAAATTTATTTTATTTGACAGCTGGATGCACCGTATCAGTATCTAGGCTCACAATTTTTTGTAAAATTTTCAATCCGTAGTTTCATTGATTAAATACACTCCTAAAAGGTTGTCGAATGATTTCTGTTCGAAGTAAGTACATAGATAATTTTTACTACTGTTTTTTATATTTACATATAAATTTAAAAAGTAGAAGACTCATACAAATAGTTAGAGTCCTGTAACTTGTACCTTGTTCAATTTGCATACAGTTTCACGTGTCGCACGCCAGTCGCTAACATCCTTCCGTGACTATTTCACTGTGTATTGTATTTATTTAATCCTTGTTTTATATTTTTTTAAAGTTACAATAGACTTCGATTAAAACGCTCCTTTTGATTTAGTACAAATATTTTCTACCTTAACATATATTAGCTTAGATGAAATATCTTAGTTCCAAAAATCATTAAAAGGACCAATTCTCAATTAACCTTCTCAATTCTCAATTCATCACCAATAAAATTCTTGTACCTACCTACAATACAGGAAAATAAATATTGTTTCTAAAACTGTCATGTCTTATCTGAAACGATTTTAATAATTACTTTTTCAATAAATATAAAATTGTGTAATCCCATTTACGTCTCTTTTTTGTCACGATTTTCTACCAGTGTTTTGCTTTGCGAATCAAAATTCCCGTTGCTGAAGAACAAAATTTACTTAACAATATAATAGTTACTTATTCTAAATTAAAATATTTTCAACTTAATTGGTCTATTACAAAAGTTTTTCGAGATTTTTAATTTTGTCCGTATACACTGTCCTTAGCAGAACAATATCTAGCCGTTAGTTTGAAAATATGAATACGGTTTATATACCTTTTATAAAGCTATAATAATACCTGGCCATCATCTGTAAATACCCCATTAAAATACATGAAGACAGACACGAGTCGTTGACAGCGCAGACGGTTATTGTCTAGACTAGACGCAAATTGCGGGAAGTTATTTTGTATCGTCCATCAATCACAATAACTCAAATACAACCGATGTAGATGTTACAATTGATGTACGAGTACACTCGCCTTTACTAAGTGACTGTCTAGACGAGCGAGCTACATGCTAACACTTTGCCCACTACTGATTCGTATAGGCAACTTTATAAGTCAATTGACTTGTGAGAAAATATATATATAACGAAAATATATCAAAATATAGGTAGGAAATATATAGCATTATGTATCTATTACAGTTACAATATTTATATATTAAATATCCGACTAGTATGGGTGGTATTGATATTTTCTTTTGCCGTCAATGTTTAGAGAAACCCAACACAAGTATATTGAAGCGGTACTGATATTGCTCATACCTAATACTGTAGATCAGATAGCATCATATGTTTAGTAAATAAATGCATAATAAATTCAACCGTGAAGCAATTGTGTTTGCATGGCTGTGTTTCGATTTGAAGGGTGGGATATGGCGTGAATTTACAGGGCACAGAGGAATAACACCTGAGTCCTCAGGAATGGCAATGCAGGGGGGTATTATGGGCGAAACAGTATACTCTGTTATGTCCATGGTGCTGCTCATGTCTATAGGCGACGGTTACCAATTACCATCAGGTGGGCCGTCAGCTTGTTTGCCATTCTAAGTTGTATAAAAAAAAATCTTTTACTTCTTTCACAGAATAAGACTAGCATAGTTTTAAAAGACTATTTGACCAGTTGAACTTTTTTAAATACTTCTTAAAGAAATTACAAAAAAAATACGAGAATTAACTCGACAGCTGATCGCGCTATGTTAGTGTGAGAGAATTAGGATTGTTCTCGTTTTTCACCCATATTTCTTTTTACTGGTAAAACATTCGCTTAGAAGAACGGTAATGATATAGAATTCAGAGAGAGTTCTAAATAACCTAATACTTCAATAACGGGGGGAAAGGGATTGTTAGTATTGGAGACTGAGAATCCTATTGCTAGCAATATACCTAACCAGGTCGACCTCCTCGCGGTTCCCCCTGGAAACTCATGGTTAATTCCTAATGAATTCATCATGATGGGCTAACTGACCTGTTTTCATTCTCATCTATCACCCGTTACCGCTGGCGGGGTTACCATACCATTTTCACCCAAAAAAAAAACTTTAATAACTAAATGTTTATACGATGACGAAATAACCAAATAACTTATTAATGTTCGGTTTCGCCCTATTACAAAAGTCAACTAAGGAATCAAAGCAATATACACCAATATAAAAAAAAGAAACTAAAATAAATCCCTGTAAGAGATAAGTCCTTCTATGTATATTATTATTAATAACTTTAAGTAAATGTAAAAAAGTATATAAATAAACAAATAAATAAATAAAACCTAATAACGTATTATGAAGAAAGTCGGTTAGACAAAGAAAAATAACGTTATATGCTATATAACTAAATTAGTCCTAAACCCTACAGACTATACCGGATCCCTTAGTCATCGTATCACTCCAGCCCCACGTCCACCGCCATCTAGCGTCAGTGCATGCGAACTTAATAACACAATTGTTTTAAGACGCATTAATTACAACATTTATTACTAGAATAGTAGTAAAAAGAACTTAAAAGTATGGGTTTATATTTAGTACTATATTTTTAAGTTATTGATATATAATATGATGATAATAATAAGTTAATAATTTGTTAAGTATTTTCTTCTCGTATGTAATTAAATAAAATTTTTGTAACAACGGATAAAAAGTGAAAGTCGCAAGCGCTATCAAAAATAAATTGAAAAATTTGAATTTACTTTCAACCGACTTCAAAAAAGGAAGTTTTTATTTCGGTTGTATTTTTTTTTTTTTAATGTTTGTTACCTCGTGACTGCGTCAGTTGTAAACCGATTTGGAAAAATCTTTTATCTGAAAGAACATACTTACAGATCGGTTTAGTACGTTAGTTTTTAAATAAAAATTAACGGGTTTTGTCACTATTTAAGTCGGTTTTATTATGGAACACGACCTTAATTATTTATAATATATAAATAATTATATATATATTGGTTAACTTTAATAAGAATATCAATTAATAAAATAAAAATAGTGAAATGTAAACTTTATAGGCGAGTATTTTAAAACATTTAAACATATTGCAACACAAACAACTACGTAAGTACGACTTAGATTTTTTTTTTATTTTTTGCCAACCATAGAGTATGGTGACGACTCGACATGGGATCTCCCACGCGGGTCAAGGTTGCAACAGTGGAGTCTCGGCGTCCTCCTCGCAACCACGTCACTACACGCACGCCACCTATTGTCTAACGTAGAACTATTATGTAACTTAAACTTAGGTACTTCCATACAATATTATATAGACAAAATGCAATGTAATACTTTGTATCTACATAGAGAGAAGTTATTTTACAAATGGATTGTAATTAGGTACTGTCCATCTTCACGCCTAGTCCTATACGGGAAAGATAGGTAATGAGTACCTAGGTTGCAATTAAATTACCTATTAAAAGTCAAGTAAAAAAAAAGTAATTTAAATCGGAAATATTAAAATATCAACGCTAGAATTTATTACTCTAATAAATTTCGAAAAAATATATGTAAATAGATATTAGGGGGTAAAGAGGTTTCTTTATTTATTTTTTTAGAGGTTTCTTTTATCTAGTATTGCTGGCAGGCTTATCATAGCCTATGACCGCCGAAAATAGATATCGATTCCTATATAAAAGTAGAAAATTATGGTATATACCTATGGATAATAAATAGTTTTCATAATAATGAGCCTATGAATACATATTATATGTATTTTTTTAATATCGATACTAAACCTATTTGTAGTCGACATAAGACCAAAGCCAATTCTGAATATATCATTTTCTAATACAAAATAGTCGGGCCAAAAATCGAATCTGGAACTTCATTCTACAAAGCAACACGCCTTTACTACTGAACTAGCGAAGTATTCAACTTTTTTGCGCTAATTTACTTTATAGAACTTGCTTTTAAAGCGACTTCAAAAGGAGTCTCCTTTAGTCGTTTATGTGTTCTTAGTCATTGACGTGATATCATTCCAAATTCTGAACCGATTATAGTTACTTCTTTTACAGTTGAAGGTTTACTACCATACTGAGTTGAAGGTAAAGGAGTTAAGGGGCCGCCTGAAAATCAGCGCTATATAGGTACATCTCGCTGGAGCTGTACATATGTAGCAACAGCTGAGGCGGCTCCTATTACCAGCAACATTAATTGTTCTTTTTTCTATTTGTTGTTTTAATTTTTTTTTCTTAATAATGGTAATAAAGGTCATCTAACTATCTATCTATTGAAAATCGTGTGTCTCATCTATTAATTTACACACAATTAAAATCGCTTTTTTTTAATAAGCATAATCCCTTTATTACCTACGAGTAATAAAGAAGAAAGAGTTTATATTAATCACGTGTCATTACAAAATCGTAACGAAATAAAAATTCAGAGATAAGTTCAAATACACTATATGTACTACTACAGTAATATTTGTTCAGTACACACAAGTAATAGATTATCGGACGCAATTAGTGTATAGTTAATTATCATAATTATGAAATACCTACTTGTTATTATCACACGCTACACGTTTCAAGTGCTGTGTGATTAATGACAGATCTGACGCTGTTATGGCCCATTCATACAGACATACCCATGAGCTTTGTATCATAGTAATAGGCATAAGAACAGTTTTACAGTTGTATATTATGTCAGTAGTTTATATTACAAAATGTTATAAAGAGAATCAAATATTATATACATTTCATACTGGCAATCTGGCCATGTTTCCCAAGAATTTTCGAAAATAATTATTCTCTGATAATGTAGCTTTTTACACATGAAAGAATTTTTAAAATCAGTTGAGTAGTTTCAAGTTTATCCATTACAAACAAATAGGCAATCGAATCTTAATAACATTAGTATAAAGTTTAAATACATTTACACACAATAACTAGAATGATAAAACGGTAATAAGGGGGGAAGGGATTGTTAGTAATGGAGACTGAGAATCCCATTGCTAGCAATATACCCAACCAGGTCGACCTCCTCGCGGTTCCCCCTGGAAACTATCATGGTTAATTCCTGATGAATTCATCATGATGGGCTAACTGGCCTGTTTTCATTCTCATCGATCACCCTTCACTGGTGCTCCGCCAGCGTATCCCGTTAGCGCAGGCGAGGTTACTATTCCATTTTCACCCATCAAAAAAAAACGGTAATAAAAGGTGCAATGATAATAACATATATGTAGTATGAATAGTATAGAAAACTCTAAAATGTATATCGTTGGGTACTTTAGTTACCTAAACTTTACTTACTTTAGTTTTTACTTTAATTTTTTTTTCGTGTTATGAGTTATAGCAACAATATAAGGTTTTATTACAGAATGCTCACACCTCAATCTATTACAGAAAATTAGTATTTTAAATAAACTCGGTCGAGAATCAAAGAAAATCAAAGCCGCTAATGATGACCTAGTCAAAAATTCAATTACCACCTAGTAACCCGTTATCTGGTCAAGTGCTGATCAATCAATGCAAGGTCGGGTCCCAGTGACCACCGACCCGCGTGTTCGGCTATATACCTATCTAATTAGAGGTCAATTGACCCTCTCGCTGGCCCACGTGCCAGCTGATGTCGCTATGACTCGTCCAAATAATTATGCAGCGAGGTAATGGAAAAGCAATATCCTTAGTAATATTATAAATTTCATAAGTGAGTTTGCTTGTCACCTATTAGCACCTTAACCACTTAACCAATTGCTATTAAATTTAGTATACATACTACCTATACGAGATGAAGAACTTTATCCCGGTCAGTGAAAATATGCCGGTCACGCGGACTAAAAACCGGTTAAAAATCAGTATATATTATATATATATATATATATATATATATATATATATATATATATATATATCCCGCAAAATTCACTCTACTTCTTTCGAAAAAATCTTCAATTGTAACGAAACCAAAACAGGATCATCATTTTTTTAATTAAATTAAAATTAAGCAAAAAAATCTTGTACCAATATTTATAACTATAATTATGTACAAATCATAACAAATTTTATGAATTTGCGAAAATCATATATGGATTACAAAATATTTCGGAATTAACGTAGGTAAATGATACTATTATAGGTATATTTATTTTAGGTGTATATTTTATTGTAGGTGTAGGCATTATACCTGCCTACACCTACAATGCTTTTATATTTTATTTCAAATTATGTCCTACTAGTAGAATAGACATTACATCGATCGGATTTATAACGGTTAATTATGTAATACATTCTATTGTTTCTATCTACCCAACAACAGGCATTCCATAATGCATGTATACGATACTTTGAAATGAAAAAAATAAAATAAAATGAGTACTAACTTACTACTAAGAATTGAGTACTAACATTGTGCTAAAACTAACTATAACCCAGTTGGGCCCTCATTCTTAAATAACTAGCGACCCACTCTGGCTTGACTTGGTTTTTTTTTTTACAATAAAATAAAGCTTGTATTAGTCACTGTAAATGTATATTTCTATATGTGAAACAAATATTTAAAATCTGTTAAGTATTACCTGAATTTATCAATTAAAAATAAATATAATTTCCTAATTATTTTATTGTAGTTATTTATATTTTATTAATTTAAATTATCTCCTTTTCTCTGTCCAAATTTTTACTTCTATTTCAAAAGATTTCAGTGACAGTTACTTTTTATAAAAATCTATGTTATTAATTTTAAAACATGAAACATAATATGTAGGCATGTATTGAATGTTTGGGAAGGCATTAACCTCGAAATGTTTTAAACAAATAATGAAAATAAATCAAACGTCAAAAAAGTAAATGCAATTGTTATTTTTTCAAATAGCCAGTTCCCAAAATTTCCATATGTGAGTAATCTTTATAATATACAACTTAAAATGACAAATAATGGGAACCATCGCCATCAATACACGCGTAGACATAAATAGTACCATCCATGGTTATCAAAGAACAGTAGTAATACTCCTAATGCTCTTCACACGTTGCCACTTGCCATTTTTGTGGACTATAGTGGTATGCATCTGTACCTAGCCTGTAATCATCACTCACTGCCATATGCTACCATTCAAAGCCAATCACTGCTATTGAAGCACAGTAATATACGGTAACGAAATATCTCCAATCTGTATGTCCAATATATCCTAATAACATTGTAAATGCGAAAGTTTATAAGGGTGGATGTTTATTGTTCTTTCATGCAAAAACTATTGCACGGATTTTAACAAAATTTGGTGTACTGGTAGGCTATATCCTAACATAGCACTCCCCGCTGTGGTCTGTCCAGGGCTGGACCCTGGACATATTTTGTTAAGACATTTCTCTTGGCAATATTATTAATATAGAATTATATACGAAATACAGTATATAATATACATATGTGAAACCAAGGTAACACTTCGTATAATTGATCCCATAATTTCAAATCAAATGTAAACACGTTTTGTAAAACAAGGCTTAGATTTTCATGAAATGTTTTGAGCTAGTAATATACCTACTGACTATAGAAACACTTTGAAGTAGGACGAGCCGATGGTATTTTCCAAAACTAGCTCCGATGTGCCGTTATGGGACGAGAACATTATGTCCCACCTAATTTATTGTGACATGTTTAAATCGAATCTGTTAATATTAAGGCGCGTTGTGACACTCCAAATGTGCTTTATAGCATTATGTTTATCTAACCATCAATAAATTTAGCGTCTTTTATACGAAATTCCAATTTCAGATAATATAAAATATTCTATTGAACGTAATACCTAATTATTGTATTACTTTTGCTGTACGTTTTCGCAATTTTGCAAATATTTTTTGGCATTGCTCGGAGAGCAGCTGTATCAACATATTATCAACATATAGCATAATCTGTACACATGTATTTATTGCCTTCCTAAGTCTTCACAGTCATCTTTATATATTGTCTGCGTCATTTATTATATATTATATATTATTAATGAATGTTTCTATGTGAAAATGTGGTCATATCGAGGGCTACGTTCACCACGACAGCGCTACACAAAACTGACTTACACTTTTATAGGTTAGTGATAATCATATCCTTTTTATACATAAAATATATAATCATATAGAAATAATTATTAATTAATAAGATAATGAGTTAAATGTATAAATTATTTTATACATAATTAGTGCAGGTATTTCTAATTTTTAATCAATTGACACTATGTATGACTTGTAAAATATTAAAATTTTATCTACTAATCATCCTATTATTGTCATTATTATTTCGTTTTCTCATGTATCGCCCTGGTCTCTTATATCTACAATAAATAAATAAATAACTATTTAATTAATCCAATGTTATTAATATTGTTAAGACATGATATTTCTCAAATTGCAAACTGTTTGTCTGTCATTGGTTGTATATTTAGTTACGTAGACTAGCTCTATATATATATATAGCTTTGTATGTTATTGCAATACATTTCATTAGTCCATAAATATAATTAATTCGATGATGATGGTATCACAATCGATTTATAAAGCTGCAGAATTTCGCAGTCTCAGAAGACGTTTATATATATTTTTACGATTTTGCAAATATATACTGCATAGTTAAATATTTTACAAGCGAGGCAGATGTAGGTATTTATGTGACGCCCACACCTGCAGTCTATTTGAAAATATTTCCTATTCAGTAACACTATTGGTATGAGGACACAAACTACGTGTTATATTTCGTACACCGTCACGGCAGTTAACTAAGATTTATAGCTATATATATACATATATTTATTCCGCATCTGATCTTTTTTAAGATGCAAAATATCCTATGATTGCCAAATTGGCTGTATCAGTTTGCATATGTTAACGAAACAGTTGATTTTGTATACGAGCATCACTTTATTTATTGCCATTATGTTCGTGCACAATATTATAATCGGCCGCGAGGTGCGTTCTAATCTGTACAGTTAGTTATCCTTTGTTCTTGTTTACATCTGTGTTTCCTACTAGGTAGTTGTCGTTTGTTTCGTTTTCGGCCACATTTATCGCTTCAGATTGCGTAACTGGTATCGCCGTTGGGTTCGCCGACGCGCGTACACTGTGCCTACGCTATCGATATAAAAAAGGAATGTCACAGAGAGACGTAGCGAAGGGCGAGATAGTGCGCGCGGCGGGACCGCTCGCGGCGCTACCAAAACCGTGGAGCCTATAAATTTAATACAACACGCCAGTGATAAAGGCCCGCCGCCGCACCTGCCGAGCCTGGCTTTTTTAAAACATATTTTACGGCAAAACGCAGAAAAACTGACGGCTAACTTACCTACACGGCTTGTTTGCGAGCGGCCCTATCTTAATGATACATTGTACTGGCTGTGTCCACTGTTTACAACGAGTGAAAAGCACCTAGTTGGCGGTTAGCGCCAGCCAAATTGCGTTTTTGCCTTACGTCACCCGTACTCCATCGGGGAGCTACAGTTTGCTATGGGAGGAGCTACCATAAAAACTATATCTGAGAGCATCGTCGCCTAGAGCTATAGGTACTATCACGACTTATAAATTCCTAAAATATTGATTGAATCTGACTTACATCAAAACTCTCTGATCAAAAAGATCACAAAGAAGATAATAAAACATAGTAATAACGGTGAATTCACCCATAGTATTGTCTAATTCAAATATGCGTTGGAAATGTAGGCATATTGAGTGTTGCGTTTACTATAACGGCAACAATTGATAATTATCTCTAATCACCCTATCTAACGTTATAGTCACAAACATATTTCTTTACATGTGTCTAACTTAACAACACTGATGGAAAACAATTATTATTAATTTATGACAGCTTCATTGCTAGCAATATACTCTCATTAGGTGAACGTCTAAGTGGTTCCTTATAAAAATCATCGTGGTAAGTTATTGTTGAATTTGTCACATGTAGACAATCAACCGGTTTTATCCTCACCTAACATCCCTCACTGATGGCCGGCAGTATTAACCAATTGCACAGGCGGGTTATCATTTCATTTTAACCAATTATAAAAACAACAATACAGCCAGCAGTAATCAAACTAAACAACAATATGCATACATGTTTTACTTTATCTGTAATAAAGTAAAAATAAACGACGCAAGCATTTAAAATTATATGAAAACTAAGCGTGTTACTATGTACTAATAAACCAGTCTATCATTACAAAAATCATTTACAGACAGAAAACCCTTTCGAACTAAAATATCATCTATAAATCCTTGTCAACTGTCTATTTTTTATGTAAGAATTCCGAATAGCAATCTAGACTAATCAATTAAGACTGGCACGCAAACTATGTAAACGTATGGTATTTGTTTATTATAAAACCCATATCTGTAAGTTGTACGAACATAATATAATATAAATTAACACCATCCTAAGTAAGTTAAGTAGGTAGGTATCTCTCCAGACGATGCATTCGATCGCATGGTTCACGGTATGTAATTCTTATTATCAAATTAACTGGTAAATTTAACGTAATTATCGTTAATTTTCAATCCCTACCCACTCTAGGTATGCGTTATCACGCGTTCCTAACTTCAGCACTGATAGGTATAAATATAGTAGTATCTAATTAGTAAGTTGATATAAAAAAAATCATTTTTGTCTAATACACATGATGATCCAATCGCTTTGCACTAAAATAGTGTAATAAAAACATTAAATATTAATAAAATATATTTAAACGTTTGTATACTTTGTATATGTAATTATTTTTATATAAATTCGTATAAATACAAGTAAATCTATAAAAAAGAGTCATACACTCTTTTCTATAAATTTAACTATATGAAACCCAACCAAATATTTACGACATCAAACCAAAATATTTTTTCATTTAATTATATAGTATGTATATGTTTAACAGGATGAATTAGGTTCATCCTTATTCATCCTGTTAAGAATGTAATAAAAAAAGAAACAGTCCATTTTTCAGTCCAGTACATTACACCATCATCGTCATTGCCTTTCCTTTATACATTACGTAATACGAAGAAATTATTATGACAGAATAAATGTCTAAAATCAACTAATGAAATGAATATGCCCAATATAAGAAGAATCAATAGAGTTCTTCGAAAATAAATTTTTTATCCGGTAATATATAATTTTTCAAAATAATAATATGACATGTTGATTCTCGTAGCAATCCTCACAAAGGACTTGGCGTGAAGATATATAGGCAACATATGTGATAAGTGTCATTAAATATATGTGTATAGAAAAAAAATATATTATTTACAGAAAACTTATATAAATAGGTCAATACTAACTATGTATAATGTTAAATAAGAAAAAAAATTAACCCTACAAAAGTCATGTCCAATTTTCTTTTATTTCCCTAAAAATTGTAATCGTTTAGAAATAATATAAATAAATCAGTCGTATCATACTTATAAGATGTAATAAAAAAGAACGTATCTGGTATTTGAAAACCAAAAAACCTATTAATAAAACCTATATTCGTGTAGCAACAATTGTATAATATGTATACCTATATAACAATGTCAAAGAGGAAATGCCAAAATATTTTATATATTAAAAAAAAAATCCTAATATAACACCCACCAATGAACTCTAGTCTGCTTCAAACAAGGAATATAACGTATACATATACATATAAATAAAATAACTCACTAGCCAACAAATATGACAGATGATCAGCTACCATTTAACATTGTTTGATTGTACTGTAAAAAAAAAAATAAACCGCATAGTAACTTAACATTAACATAACTTAAGCGAACAAAAACAACTGTCTCACATTTTCAAAGCTTTAAGGAAAAAAAAAGAAAAACAATCAATAATATAAATATCATATTCGTAAACATAACAGAATAACAAAATAAACCAAAAAAGAATTTATTATCCTCTCCTCAATTTGGGTTTCTATTTTTACACTACCTAAAAACTGTATTTACAACATTTGAGTAAGACGTTTATTATATTATCGATATAATATTGAATTCCGTTTAATTGATATAGAAAAGTAAATGTTCTTTTTTTATAAGATCAAAAAAAAAAAATTTGCTCCAAATTACGAAAATGGTCGATGGCAGTACATATCAAAGACCGTCGGTAGATATTTCGTTCTCTCTATCTACCATTTAAATTACCTAACATTTTAGTTTTGGCTAATTGTAATTTCTTTAGTAAACAAGCTTTTACTGATTATGCTTTTATATATTATAAAACATATACTGTTACAAATAAATGGGAAACTTTGTAAAGATATACATGATAGACTTTACTCTCTGCTTAGTAACAAAAAATGCATCGTAATAATCAGTCGGGCAAAATTGTATTTTTATACAACAGATCTCTAGTACATCTCTAGTAGGGGTTTTGTCAGAAACAAACTAGCAACTCTGTCTAAATTATTTTAAATGAAATTAATTTACAATAAATGTAAACTACATTAGTGTTTCCATTTAAATTAATTTCATTTAAAATAACTTATACTTGTGACACAACTCGTTTCTGTCTACACTACCTATATAACTATTTCACATAGGTAAAAAACAGTAGCTAGTTCTATCGACACGTGTAAAGTATAATATGAAAAAACCCAATTTCTTTGTCAATCCCATGATTTAAAGAAAATAAACGATCTTAACTTTTTATGCGAGAAAATTAAGTCTGTGTGTTAGTTTTGTTTATGTGTGTGTGTGTTGTCATATCGCGTCGCCGTTAACAGCGATCGGTTGAAATTTCCTGAAACCAGCGGAGGTGTTTTATGTCACTTTTTCTGCGGTTGGCTCGTGTGAGTGGTAGTTTCACTGAAGTGAGGCACAACGCTTCATTAGACTGTTGGAATGCCTTTTAGTATATGGGGGGCGGCGGAGGAGGGGGGACGGCGGGGCACCGTGACGCGGCACGAACAGTTTTTGCTACCGCCACTATTCTACGTATATACTGCATATACTACAATGTAAATGCTACGTACGTACAAAATAGTTTTTTTTTTTTTATCTATTAACTAGTTAGTTGCTACCATCCAAAGAAAGCAATTAGATCCGTTAAAATCCAGGATTTTTTGTTATAATTATGCACACTTGTATCGTTAGAAAATAACAACTTAATTCAGAATAACAACCTAATAGAAATGTTTTTAGTCATCCAACATCAGCGACAAATGATAAGGAAAGCCAAAAAAATCTGCATATTATTGATTTGTAAATAACACATTGCAGAGATTTTCATTAAACATAATTTTCATTAAAATTAATAGCAATTCGGTGATGAGGATCGAAACCGCACGAAATGAAACCATAGAAATATAAACTTTACTGGAATTTGGAGGAAGTATAGACGGGCATACCTACTGACATAGACAAGATATATAAAACGAACAGTATTATAAGTTTTTGCTTTGAAAAAATAGAAATATTTGTTTTGATTTTAATAAAAAAATACGTGTTAAAAAAGTAGGTTAATATTGAAATTGTTAATACTCCTAAGAAAGTAGGTAATTAATTAGATAAAATAGACAGATACAGGCAAGTTTTATAGATAAGTAGAAAAAAAAAGACATATAATATCTAAATAAATCTAAACAAAGCATAAAATTGAATTTAGAAAATAAAAAAAAATATTTAAAATGTTACCTAATTTTCCTGAATATTTCTCGATATCTAGTCTATGTGTAATCTAATCTAGTTTGAACGTAGAAATACTTAATTTACGTATAATATTACTAATACCATTAATAATACTATAATAAATGAGAAAGTTTACAACGAAAGATGAGTAAATGAATGTTTATTACTCTTTCACGCAAAAACTACTAAACGGATTTCAATGATATTTGGTACACGGTTAGGTAATATCCTAACTTAGTACGTAGGATATCTGTTGATTCACACGAGTGGTGCGGCGGGATATAGCTAGTTATTATATACATGTAAAATCAAATTAAAAATGTTTAACTTAATTCATTACTTAAGGGTTTGATGTCACGTTATGCCAACTATTTTAAAAGCGATTACATACATCTCCTTCAAATAGTAAAAAGGCAAATAATAAAAAAATTAAGATGATTAACAATTACTGCAATATTTCACTTAAATTGTTACTGTAATTGTAATAATTTAATAAACACACATGTAGTGTGTGTATAACTGTTATTGGCCTAGTACCTATACTTTTTAAGTTCCAACTATGCAATACGTAATTATTTTAAAATCGTCGTAACCTTTAATAAAGAAAATACATATAAATGAAATTATTTTAATTAATATATTATAATATATTTGTACAACAATCTTATGAACATTAACTCTAATTGTCATAATATATATTTTTTTAATATTTTTTTTTAATTTAATTCACTCATAATCTTATTTATTGCTCACAACTTAGATTACATGTTTATTTTTGTTATTTACTTAAATTTCTCGCACTGTATAACTATGTTAAAGTGAATGCTGTGAATACCTATAATAGGCGTGTGCATTAATATTGTATTATATTTAATGTTTGTTATACCTATATGTTATAATGCAATATGCTGTTGGTGTTCCTTAAATAAATAAATAAATAATAAACAATCATACGGATAGTGTTGGAAAAATAAATTCTGTTTAATTTTAGTATTAGATAATTGAATTACTAACACGACATCTTATTGTTCATTAACAATTGAAATTGGCTTTAGGAATCTTTTTTTATTTTTTTAGATTCTATTTAGTTTTATTAGGAGTACAATTATTCTCGTTAACAAATACTAATTGAGTATTCCATCGAGTGCAAACTGTCACCAGCACCAGTACACGGCATTTAATTAATTTAAATTTTATGGCAAATATCTTTATTGATAATGAAAGTGGTTATGTAAATTATAATTATGTTGCTTGATATATGTATATTATACGCATACTAATCGTGTACACATCATTATTATTAACGATAGAGCAAGTGGCGAATTGGTTCCGTTAATCGATCGATTTAGTTGGCATTATAATCGATAAGAAATAAAATAATGCAAGTCTGTTTTTCTACACTGGGCACAAGTAACAAACAATTTCAGCATATCTTATTAACGAAATAACAGTTATTTATAGGAAATAAAAAGCTTTTTGTAATAAAATACTGTTTGTTTGTGTTTCATTTTTAAAATCTAAATTCGATAAAAAGAAATGCTAATATTGTTTACTATACACGCCAGGTATAAAAATAAACAAATTATATTAACACGAATTCAAATGTAAATAAGATATAGGTGTCTCACTAAAGAGATTCATACTGAAAAGTAAATTCAAACCAAATTAATACATAAAGATTAAAACATACGTCGGAATAAGTTAAAGAATAAATCAAGAATCAATGAGTTTGTGTAAAATTGTGAGATTACTAATTTAGTAAGTAGGTAACTATGCCTACTTACTAAATAAGTACATAATGAACAAAAATATTAGGTAGCAATACGATTGACCACTATTAGTTGAAAATTATCTCCAATAAGGAAAACTACTTATAGAAAAGTAAAATAACTATTAACAAGTTTCTTGTAAAACAGTAAATATCAGACGAGTTTAATTTTTAAAATTTTTAAGAACTATTTATATGTTATCCACAAAATATTATCAAAAAATTAGTAAAAAAATATAGATAACAACAATACATTCAAAAGTATGGTGTTTTTTTGTCGCACCTAATACGGGGTCTAGTCACTTGGCCCTACCTGCCGTTGTTCCCATAAATAAACCAAATACACACGACCCGAGATCATCCCTTCATTTTTTAACAGCGATTAATATATCCAAGCCATAGAGCATGTCGGGAAACGTCAAAAAATAATACTTAGTAAAATATTTACTCTGGTTTATTTAAATACTTAAGACGACAATATAAAATAGTTTAGCACTATTATGATCAATTTCACTAATAAGGACTTGTTCGCAGCGTTATATCCATTGTACCACTTCGTAACTTAGTTCACTATATACACATTTATCAATAGGTACATAGTATCATGCAGTAACATACAGCGATAATGTAACTAGGCGTACCACTGGAGCGTAAAGTTCATTTCGTGTATTTTCACTCTATTTTCAAAATACTAATTGGAGTTTGTGTTAATGAGAATGGAACGTGTGTATAAAGAAGGCAAACTTCACTTTGGGACAGTAAGAATAAAAGTCATTTCCATATTTCAATTTCTATAAAGAACTTTTTTAATATATATCATCATATACGTTGTAGGTACATTATTTTATATAGAAAAAATACCTATTTTTACAAGTATTAAGTACCAAGGTTGGCCACAAATACATACAAACGAAAAAAACAACAAAACAAGTAAAAAACAGGAATAAAACCATTTTGGCATCGTGTCTGCATCTTTTCAATAATATTTTTTTTAATAAATTATTATGTGTGGGACCTAGGTCTGTGCCGAGTGTGCCGGGAGGTCCGGGCGCGCGGCGGGCGGCGGACGGCGAGCGGCGAGCGGCGAGCAATCGTTCGAGCCTCGACACGAGCAGCGGCTGCCCACACCGCACGCTCGCCGCTCGCCGTTCACCACTCGCTGTGATACATGCTCGATAGTGGATGTATCACCGAGAGCGGCCCGCGTTCACACTCGTTTTTGTTAAACACTTAAAATAAAAATTGCACCTATTGACTCACTCGTATTCCCTTACAAGACGAAGCATCGACCCGATTCATATTTTTTACTCTCGCCATCTCGCCACTAATCATAAATTTACAGTAATAGCAACAATTTAAATTTAATCCACACCACAATGACTCCCTACTGACAGGTAGGCATGTATGAACATCGTTAATGTATAATATCTATAAATAAATTCGATGAAATAGTCCTTTACAAAAATGAATAGCGCTTCGCACTCCTCGCCGGTCGCGGCCGGCCCGTACTGTCGACAAGCGATCGTAACTCTAGGAGGCACTGGTGGCTGTACCGCGGTACAAGGATCGACTCACTGTGTAATGTCGCCGTACTTACCACACGACGAGCTGACGGCCGCGCGGCAAGGGTGCGTGAGCGACGCCGGGCTCTTCCTCCGATTAAGCTCTTATTTATCAATTAGACTATCTAGCTAAACATTATCGGTGCTCACTGTGAACCTCGGCGTTTCGATAAAGTATAAACGATTACTGGCTTCGATCTTAACATTACTCACATAATTAATCAATGACTTCACTGAAATTATAAAGAACAACTTAAACTTAGCGTTCGGGAGGTCCATGGGACGGGGCCGCACGCACGAATTATTTACAGCCGCGTCGGCCCGTCCGTCACTGTGCGCCGCGGGCACGTCCCGGCGCGCGGCGCGTATGTACACGCTATCTATGTACAGAGGTATCCCGCGGGCGGGCGCGCTAGTGCGGCTCCGCATAGTAGGGCCGCGGCGGCGCCCACGGGGCGAACTGTTAGTGCGCGGCCAGCGTGTGCGCGCCCTGCGGCAGCGCGTGCTGCGGCGACAGCCCTGGCGGCGAGTGCGAGTGCTGCAGCGGCGAGCCGTGCACGTCGCCGTGCCCGTAGTGCGCGTGCCCCATGCCCTCCATCATCTCGCCGCCGAGCGTGTTTGGCGGGGTCATCCGCTTCTCCTTCTGCCGCCGGTTGCAGAACCAGACGCGGACGACTTCCTTCTCCAGTTGCAGGCTGTCTGCTAGCGACGTGATCTCCTGCGCCGACGGTTTCGGCTGTTTGTGGAAATGCTGCTCCAGTGCGCCTTTCACTGATACCTCTATCGACGTGCGCTTCTTTCTCTTCCGCCCCTGGGCGGCTATTTTATCGATGCTCGTCGGACTGCCCGTTGTCGAGTCTGCTTCCTCGAGCCACTTTTGGAGCAATGGTTTGAGTTTGCACATATTTTTGAAGCTAAGTTGCAACGCCTCAAATCGACAAATCGTCGTCTGGGAAAAAACGTTTCCATACAGGGTTCCTAACGCAAGGCCGACGTCGGCCTGCGTGAAGCCTAGTTTAATTCTGCGTTGCTTGAACTGTTTGGCGAAGGCCTCGAGATCGTCACTCGTCGGCGTATCTTCCTCCGGTTGGTCGCGTTCCAACGCATGGTGGTGGTGGAGCGGGTGCGGGGAAGGTTGCACATCTCGCAGCATGTGATGCTGGTGCATAGGCACCGGGTAGCCGCCGTGCAGGGCGACAGGGGAGCCGGCACCATAGTGCGGGCTGACGACAGGCGCGTGCCATCCGTGCGCGCTGTGCTGCAGGTGGCGGTGCTCGTGCGGCGCCGGAGGCGGTTTGACGTCGGGCTGGTGCGCGTGAGAGTGGTGCTGGTGCATGGCCCAAGGGTCGGCCGGCGGCAGCGATGCCCACGGATTGCCGAGCACCGGCGCTCCCGGCGACGGCGATCCTCCAGCTTGCAGGTGGTGCTGATACTTCATATCCGCGGGCTCGGCGCTCCGCGGCGACGCAGCGTGGTACCCGCCGAGGTTTCCGAGGTCCATCTCGGCGGGCATGTACGTGGTCGCCGCCATGGCGCCGTACCTCAAATCCACGGTGGACGGCGTCTTGCCGGCTCGAAGGCTCTCGAGCCTTCAACTGGCGTACTCGTTCGCGAAAATAGCGCGTAGATCGCGCGGCGCTGCGGCAGCGGCGGGGGCCACCTCACATCACCGGGGACGACAGCGAGCGACATGCGCGTGCGTGCGCGACGGCAGCACGGAGCGGACTGTGGGGCGACGCGGCGCTGCGCGCGCCCGCCGCTCGGAGAGGGGCGGCCCCGCCCAGCGCCGCCGCCCGCTAATGACGATGTAATTACTGCGCCGCCCCGCGAGCCCCGCCCGCGCCCCGCTGCCCGCGCCGCGCCGCCCGCGCCCCGCGCCCGCCCGCCGCTCGCCAGCCTGTCCGCGATCGCTTGTCGGAAAATTCTGCGACGCGTTACCGAGCCAGTGGCGCGCTCCGCTCGCGACACCTGATGAGATATGCTACCGACGGCTCGTACACTGCATTGACCCTACACTACACTCCGCGCTCGCAACACTTCGGCTGTGATGCCGCACTTAGACACTAACATGTACACAATGTCATCCGTAAATGAAAATAAAATCACATGCAGGATTCAAAATTTTAATTCTCGTATGTAACAGTAAAATTATTATTACATATTTTTCAGGGCTATAAAAATATAGAAAAGAGTTACTATTTACATAATACATACAAATAATATCTAATAAATAATATTATTATTTATTTATATAATTTAATTTACACAGGAATAAAAATGTAAATGAACAAAATTTTTATGTTAAAATTGTTTAAAGGTTGTCTCTACTATAGAGATATTTTGCCGAGGTAAAGTTGTAAGAAAAAGAACTTACAATACGCCTACTATCATACTTCACAAATATATGTATATTTAACATAACTGCTCATCGTATTCTATATTCTATTACCTATACTAGACACTCGATTAGGAAATAAAAATTTTAGTGTTATTTATGGTAATGATCCTAATATGAAGACAAAATTGCTGCAATAATTTGACTCTCATTTACTCTTAATTGGTGAAACTTTTGTTATAAAAAATACATTATATACCTAATTCATGGGAAATTATATTTAATAACCGTTAGCATTATTATATACTAGAATAGGGTAACGTTATTTAATACCTCGCCTGATGTACGAGACATCAGATACATACAGCAGATACAAATTCAGCATGACTAAGAATATACAGAAAAATACCCTCTTTTGGGGCCCGCGGCCTATATTCAGCAGCGGACAGTAGACGGCTGGTATGATGATAATGATGATTAGAATATAAACCGTATTACTACAGATACAATATGAATAGGTATATATTATATGGTATACATTAATAAAAAATGTCTCAGTAAAATTATTTTAAATATTGTAAATAATTTCAAAGTGGAAAGAATTATTTACATATGTGAATGTACAAATTAATATGACAAATTATATGTTTACAAGTTATAATATTATATGTTTACAAGATAGAATATTTTATATATATTATTATATGTTTACAAGTTATAATATTATATGTTTACAAGTTACTCTCTACGGTAGCTTTATTTAATGCTGTCTGAATATCAATAAAACCGGCCCGGGTTTTAGTTACTGATTTATAATAAATATTTATAATTAAAAATAAACAAAAAATAAATCAAACGGCAGCTAATCACACCGACAACTTTGTTAATAACACTATTATCATTACTGTGGGTACGATCTACCCTACCCACTTTAAAAGTAATAGTCTATTGTGGTAGACTTATGTTTGTAGGTACGTATTGATGACCGAAATGATGATGATGCTGATGATGTAAATTACATTTTATTGACAGTTTATTTAAATAAATTAATAAATTTAATTTGAAATATAAATTATATATTTTTTTTTTATTTTCATGTTCAAAAAATAAATCGTTTATTAATTTTGTATGTTCAAATTGTATCCTGATCCTTTTAAGATTTTAGTTCATCAGTTCAATTCAATATATAATATTTAAATATTGAACTGAAATGATAAATTAACATAATAAACACACTTGTCATTGCAAGTATAGAGTCAATTTGTCCCTTTTTCTCATACTATTTTTTTTTTTCTTTTATTTAATACTAACAATTATCTATGAATTCATTATAGTTTCTTTATTATTAAAATTTGTTACCCATTTTTTATTCCACAATATATTCGTATACATATATCTAATTGTGTATTTATATAGTACTTTCTATTTGACCTTTTGATTAATTATACATTATACTTGCCTAATTATAGAATTGCTGCAGTTTGCGAGTAAACATATTTACACTATCTACCTGTCTATGTAAGTGGTAAAATTGTTTTAAAATTATACAATACCAATTTACTGTACAAACATAATATACTTATTTTCTGATTTCGGTCAATCAGTTTTCTTATATCTAGCTCGTGAAATACGTTAGTGCTACAATACAAGTACCTACGTAATATTTGTTTTGAAGTATTGTTACTTAACATATGTGAATATTATTAATAATTCTTTGAATATGATTTTTAATGTATGAGCTTCACTACTTTTACTATCGTTCAATTGTAATGTTAATAATTATGCGACGAGTTGTGTTGTGAGGCCGCCGCCGCGACGGCCGCTCGCACGGGCCGCATTGCAAATTGAAGAGAGGCCCCACGTCGACACTCCTAACGCCATCTGTTATCGGATAGATGAACTAAAATATTGTCGGAACATAAGATGCGATTATTTTTAAAGGTTGTTATTAACTTTTATAAGTTTTTTTTATTTTAATGTGCCTTCCATCATAATACACAGTCTTTATAAAAGAAATTAAATAATTTCCAAAAATTATTATCTATAAAAATGATTAATCTATATCAAAACTTATGAAGATAAGTATAGTAAAAATGTATATATATGTATGTATGTATACTGCATTAAATTTGCATTGAATTGAGAATAAATTTATTAAAAATATTATAAACATATAGTTTATAAAGTATTATAATATTTATACTTTATTATGAAGACCGCAAGTATAAAAAAAAAATATAAATTAAAAAAAAAACATTAATGTTGAATCTTATTAACATAAGTTGTCAAAATAGTATTATAAATAGTTAATGCATTAGTTTTATTTTATTAATGCTCAAAATTGAATTTTTTAATATAATTTTTAATTTAACACAAATATCTATAAGTACATTGAACTGCATTACTAAGACTTGTGACTGAATAATTGCGCTATCTAACGACGCGTAGCGAAACTACGGAGACCAACCCCTGTTTACGGGGGTTGGTTGCGTAGTAAGTTTGTGTGCCGCGTAAACAGAGGGGTGACGTTCCGATGGGCTCCTAGCGGGTTGAATACATACAACGTAAAATGTGTCTTTTTTTTTAATTGACAGGGAGACAATGCTATTGAAATGAAGCTACAGCGGCTATAATATTACAAGTACAGTGCTGTATTAAGCTAATCTAGCGACCTATACTGATAATAAAAATATAATTTATACTTATAATAAATCTGTAGAGAGGTCAATTCTGTACATGAAATATATTTCCAAAATAACTATCGGCGGGTGATTAGTGATCGATACTGATGCCAAAAACGCAATCAGTAAAATTTTTGTCTGTCTGTCTGTCTGTATGTATGTTCGTTATAGAAACAAAAACTACTCGACGGATTTTAACGAAACATGGTACAATTATTCTGCATACTCCTGGGCAGGTTATAGTATACTTTTCATCACGCTACGATCAATAGGAGCAGAGCAGTGAAGGGAAATGTGTTTGTTACATCAAAACCACGGAACCGTGAGGAAGGACATAGGCTACTTATTTTACGAAAAACGACGGAAACGCGGACGAAGTCGCGGGCAACAGCTAGTTTAAAAATAAAATTATTAAAAATAACTGCTACTCATCTAGAATCTCTATGGGCATATAGACACTACTTTTGTACACAAATATAGTTATATATATAAAATAGAAAATACATACATAAAATATTATACATATACATATACATATATATACATATATATATATACCTATATATATATATATATATATATATATATATATATATATATATATATATATATATAGCATAGGTACATTTGCATTAGCATGCAGGCGTTCATAGGCTACAGTGACCGTTTACCATCAGACAGGCTGTATACTTATTTGCCGCCTACTTCGTTCACAGTAAAAAAGATGTAAAACAGTAAAACGGATGGTAACCCTTCTAACTTTTTAACTACTATTTTTTGTGATGTTTTACTTGAATTTGCATCAAGTTTACTGTTAGGTACTTACTTGAAAACAGAAATAGGTTAGACAGTAGTAACTCAGACAAGACATGTTGCTCTCTCACCGAGTGCAATGTTTCCAAATTACATTATTGCGTAATAATAATAATCTGAACATAATCCCATTAATATTATAAGTGTGACAGTTTGTAACGATGGATGAATACAAGGAATTTGACTAAAATTTTGTACACAGGCAGTTTACATCCTAACTTAGTACATAGGCTACTTTACTGATTCACGCGGACAAAGCTGCAGAATATCACTAGTTTATAGTGAAGTTGAAAACACAACGTTGAAATCTTATGAACATGTGTTAATGATTAAAAATTACATAATATTATTCAAATTAAATTGTATTAAATATTTTAAAAAAATTGACTTTAATTCATAACAATAATATCATATTATTACTCGTATATTATGATAGTATAGTATAATATAGTATTTATGTACTTATTTATTTGTGTAGGTGTTTATATGCATGTATGTGTGTATGTGTATGCGTATGTGTGTATATGTGTTTATATGTATGTGTATATATATATATATATATATATATATATATGTGTGTGTGTGTGTGTGTATATGTATATATATGTATATAATAGTGAGTAGGGATATATATTAACATTATTACATGTATCACATCTCTATATTTTAGAAATAATAGAATTTTCATCGTGCCTCCGATCCAACTGTTTATAATTGCTCCTCTCCATCCAAAGGTTGCCTGGAAGAGATCGCTCTTAGCGATAAGGTCGCCCATTGTTTTCTCATTGTGATTATTTCTTGTAATTGTTTGTATTTATAATAGGTGCTGTTGTAATCTTTTGGAGGAAACAATAAAGAGTATTTATCTATCTTTGATAAATAAAGACATACATTTAAAATTCAATCTATCGTTCAATCTATCATTCAGTATATATCCAAAGGTAAAGTCGCAGAATACAACTAGTATTACATATGAAGCTTACACATCACAAAGTACTGTTATATACGAACTTACAGTCACCACATTCACGACACAATCATATACGAGAAGCAGCTGCATGCGCCTGCCTGTCTCAACAATGGTTTAAGTATTTTTATTGTTCCCATAAAAGTCAAACGAACTGTTGTAAATGAAATAACAATTTGGAGCGCTCTATAAAATATCTGTGCGAGTCGAGTAAACATATTGGTTTCTTATTAGACGCGCCGACTCCCGTTGCACTGTTGAGCAATCTGAGCGTTGAACACTCTTAGTAGCGGTACCAGTGTAGGTTTTTTTTAATGGATGATAATGGAATGGTAACCTCGCCTGCACAAAATATCTCTCTCTCTCTTCAGTCGTACACTCTAGACAGAGTGGTCGTGGTTTTTATGATGATAGTGGATTGTCGATGAAGCCCTCCTTCGCGATCGAGGTCCTCGCAATGCGTCTCCATCTACTTCTGCTCACAGCCGAGCGAGAGCATTCCACAATAGACTGCTGTGTGGCCGTTTTGATGAGGCCAGTCCATCGCGTTGGTGGCCTACCCCGAGAACGTGTGTGTTGTACCGACGGCACAAAATCCCTATAAATATATAAGAATAAATACATAAAAATTACATATATATACGAAGTTATTAATATTAACAATTGACTGTAATATAAAAAGAAATCCGTTAATTACTACTTTTTGGTAGATAATTGAATAAAAAATCAATTTAACAGATTCAGAATTTTTTATTTAATTTGGAATGATAAATAAACTAAGGACTTACCTGATGCAAATGGTGGCGCTAGTACATGAATAGCACTCTTTTATACCTATTGTCATTATTGAAATAATATCTGTAATTATCAAATTTTTAGATTGATTTAGAGAATTGTTGAATTCATTTGTTGTATGATGTGTATTTTTTTGTGGCTTGACCCTAGGACACCATGGTGATGAATTCAACGTGATGACCAACCTTCATCCTCACCTATCACCCCTCATTGGTACCTCGCCAGCGTATACCGACAATGCAGGCAGGGTTCAACCAGTTCAGTATCATTTAATGAAAAAACATAAAGGCTAGATTAGATCAACCGTTAGTTGTAACTTAAATTTATCATTAAAATATTACCAAGACATATGAGTAAATGAATAAGATTCATCACATTGTAAAGCTTCAGTATCTCGATACCTTCTGCCCGGACTGGGCACTAAGCAAAAGGCGCATCTGGCCAAGACGTAACTGAATAAAGGAAAACTGAAAACAAAGCGAAATTAAATTAGTCTTCAACGGAATGATTGACGCCTGGAATAGTAAGCGGCTGTACTAATCAAATCTCACGCAACGAGGGCAAATTCACTACAAGCGAGCTGCCTGCTCGAGGATGTTAGTCACTTGTACATACTGTGATGCTATATGAAACTACACATCAGTCCAAAATAGTCTGAACTAATAAAAAATGTTCAACACGGTGTAATATTGTTGTGAACAAATCGAATTGAAATTGAAAAACAAAATATTATAAAAAGGAACGATTTGATTTTTTTTTTATTTGTTTGTAATTGCTAAATTTAAAAAATGCTTTCACCTATAGAAAGCTACAATAACAAATATATTTTACTCAAAAAAATGCGAAGTTAGGGCAGGTTTCAAAACGAAAATAAATAAAAAATTTCGTTTTTAAAAACTACCTGATATTTTGGTAAATTTTTTTCTACTACAATCGTCTTGGTTAATTAATTTTATTTTATTTATTAATTTTCAGCCATCTTTCAATTGATTGCAAGAGAAAATGCTAGTGTCTATTGTGTAGCGAGTATGTCTGTTATCCAGATTAATTTAATTTATTAACGCTGTTTATCATCATATCATCATAATATCCAATATATTAGAATTCATATACAAAGTTTTTTTTTTTTTTATGTGAACCAAATTCGAACTCACGGCCTTTGGAACATTGAGTACAAACCGCATGTGAATGCAATGTATACTGCTAGGCCACAACGCTATCATTCAAAAATTAAATGATATTATTATAGAAAAAACTTTGAAAAAATCTTAGCAGCAATTGGTAATTCAAAATTAGACAAAATATTCTCTATTTTAATCAATACCTGCTCTTATTGGAGCTCTTCCTCTGAGCCATTTCTCTAAATTTGCCTTTTAACCCAATATTTTAATTAAATAATAGCGCGAAATTTTAAGGATCATCATAAACTAAAATCATAATAATTTTGATTTAAACCATTTCGAAAATTATTAACTTTTATTCTTTTACGCTACATATTTTATGTTTTATAAGAGAGGAGATGCGATCATTTCAATAAACCATGATAATTTACCGGAGTTATCTCGACATTTCTACCAGGTCACACCGACCGTAGTCACGAGTAGTGACTATCATGGTTACTTCGATAACAAAATAATTTAATATTTTTTTTTTTACAACACAGGGGGCAAACGAGCATGCGGCTCACCTGATGGTAAGTGACTACCGCCGCCCATGATCACCCACAACACCAGCGGCATTGCAGGTGTGCTGCCGGCCTTTTAAAAAGGAATATACTCTTTTCTTGAAGGTTATGTTGTCGTATCGGTTCGGAAATACTGCTGCTGGAAGTTGATTCCAAAGAATGGTTGTGCGTGGAAGAAAGTGCCTTGAAAAACGCACGGTGGAAGACCGCCACTCGTCCAGATGATTGGGATGAAACTTTAGTTTGTGGCGGGTTGTACGGTGGTGAAAATCAGCAGCAGGTATCAATCCGAACAATTCCTCAGAACACTCCCCATGATAAATTCGGTAGAAGATGCACAGAGATGCAACATCTCTGCGCAGTTTCAATGGGTCAAGTCGGACAGTAAGGCGTTGACTATCGATAATTCGAGCCGCCCGACTTTGAATGCGGTCTAACGGAAGGAGTTGGTACTGTGGCACTAATTAATCGTCAATTCTCCTCTCTTATGAAACATTTTAGAAAATATACTTCACATTTGTCCTTATAATAAAGATTTTGCTATGAAAGCAAATTGTAATTTTAATTTTAGAGATTGTTTTAAAGCTATAACACTTTAAAATAGAGTCCGATGTTACTCGGAATAACCTAAGAAAATTAACTGTACCCCATACATCCAAATCTGTTCAGGCATTAAGAAGTTATAATACAATAAAAAAATTCACATATATTCAGACACCCTGTAATCTGTTATTAAAATAATGGTCGAACGATGTACAGCAACGTTGCTCTTAAAACATAACCAAAGAAACAAAAATATCATGTTATCTCAGCCATTAAAAGCAATAGCAATCCGATTGCTAGCAATATATCCCATTAGGTCGACCTCCAAGTGGTTCCCCCTGGAAATCATTGTAAACAATTCTTATTGAATTTGTCACGATGGGCTAACTGACCTGCTTCATCCTCACCTATCATCCTTCACTGGTGCTCCGCCGGTGTATACCAATAGCGCGGGTGGGGTTACCATTCCATTATCACCTATTGAAAAAACTGCGGTTGTTAACCCGCCTGCCAAGCGTGGCAACTACTAGCAAAACTTCCTAATCGGAGGAGACCTATATTTAGCAGTGAATAGTTAATGATTGATACGATGATGATTAAATTATCAAAATCATTCCTGTCCAGTTGTCACATATGTATAATTTACTTACTTTGTCACTATCATAGGCAACATTTAGAATTTTACTTTACAAAATATTTATTGTACAAAATATTATTTTTTCCATGTATTTCCATGCAAAATAATATCATAAGTGTTGTAAGGTCGGAGCTCGCGTTGCGCAAGATATTTTCAATTTGCAGGTGTGCCCGGCCCATGACCAATCGATCAGATCCGCGACGATCGCACAAGATGTGCGATTCCTATCTCTGCCTACCCACTCACCGATATTATACGCCAATAATACCATTAACAGAAAATATACTTACATTCATGTAATATTTACAAATCGAGCCCGCAGGCCATCGTGTCCCACAAATATATGCTTTATTATTATATATGTACCATAAAGTTACAATAATACTCGTAATATATATATATATATATTGTTGCTTTTTTTGTTTTTCATTCTTTCATCTCTTTTACTATGTATTATGTGTATGTTTGTATTGTAATTTGTGTGCTGTGAAGTAATGCAAATAAATTATCTATCTATCTATTTATCAACTTGCATAAAAAAATAATAAAGTTGATTAATTCCTTTTTTTACAGACAGTTTTATGTTTAATCATAAACATGAGACACGCTTCTGTAGTAAGTCTGTATGTACTTTTTAATGGGTGATAATGGAATGGTATACACCAGCGGGGCACCAGTGAAGGATGATAGGTGAGGATAAAGCAGGTTAGTTAATCCATTATGAAGAATTCAACAAGAATTGATGGTTGAAGAATAATTGAGTGGACGAAGAGATGGTTTGGTTGGAAGAACCACGTGAAGGTCGACCTAATAGAACATATTGCTAGCAATGGGGCTGTCAAACTCAATGCTAACAATCCCTTTCGACCTCGTCTGTATGTATTGAACACCTGTCTATAATATGTTTGTGATAACAGAACCGTATGGTATCTAATCTCAGCATTTCCCTGCGCGTTTACAAGTCAATCATGACATATCTCTTTAATCGAAGGCCTCTCCAAATAGTATTGTATTATTTTATTTACATATTTCGATTATACCTACTTCCCAATAGTTTATTTCCGTGTCAAATTCTAACAAAATTTCGAATAAGTTGTTAAAATTTGTACTTCATCTTTCGATATTTATGTGTTAACGTCTAAGCAAATTTGAATAAAATTCAATGTATTGGTAGTTGGAACAATTCTCAGACTAATCACTTTTAATCTTAATTGTTAGATAACAGTATGGCGTGTTATCAAACCGATGGTCTCAGTAAATAGGCTAACGGATCGGATGGCGAATTACGGTCGTTTTGTTGGGCCCGCGCGGCCGGTGCGGCGAGCTAGTCCGCTGGCGTCGGTGCCGGTAGCCCGCAGCGCCGCCACTTAATACCACCTTAATAATACCTATGCGACGCCCAAATATCGTAAAATTAATCGCCGCGCGGTGCGCGTGCGCCGACGTCAACGCAACATGCTTGTAAGACAAGTTTATTAAAAATGTAATATGAATTATTCTCAAGTCTATGATTATAAATTGTTAGGGATATTAAACGTTCTCTTTACTGTGGCAGTGGCGATGTGTTCCTTTAGTAGTAATACTAAACGTCTTAAAATAGTGAAGCCTTACTTAAATAGTAGAAAATATTATTTAAGATGTAACAAAAAAAAAGCACCGACCACAATTATAGCCACCACCTAGAATACACTAATTTTGATAAAATTTATATGGGACCAATCTGAGCCCTTTCAAATAAAAAAAGATTTCTCAAAGTTTATTAATGACAGAGTTATGAGGTAAAAAAAATACAACCAAACCCAACTTCTAGAAACAAGAAGGTTCTCGCCTCCTCCTTTTTAAAGTCGGTTAAAAATCATTACCCGCGTCTGTCTGTTTCTCTACTTATATCTTTTAAACTACGCAACGAATGTTAATATGTGTCCCACTGTCATTTGAATATTTTTAAAGTACATTTACAAAAACTAATTAGACTTGTAAGTAAATTAAAATTGCACTCCTGCGAAACCGGAGCGAGTTTTAACGCTAAAAAGCTTACAATATTGTTCTCACTTTATTGACTCTTATGACATACGGGTATTCCCTTGAGATTTTTAAATATGTAAGACAATTGGGATAGACACTCGGATAGACATTTGTAAAAAAAAAAATATAACTCAGATTCTAATTAGAATGAATTGATGAATGAATAATGATTCTCCTTCGACTGTATACTTTTTGTGTTTTATATTACACTATATCTTCAACTATGAAGTTACTAACCAATTGTGATGATAACTAATTTTAAAATAAAAACTGTGTTATTTAATCTTTTATTCATTTCTATTTTTATCCACAATATCCACACTGAATTCGATTGTGTAATATATTATGTAAATATATTTCCTTTGTTCGCTTCATGTCCAGATACATATTCTACAATTTAACTATTATATTGCTCAATCTAACTGTATAGTTCGCATGTAGGTATGTATCTTTATATGTCAGCCGAGCACTTAATGGCTAAATTGCATTTCTGAATTACACGATACAGGCTTGCATGACCAGTGTGTAATTCGTAGAGTTAATCATCTATGTAAAATTGTATTTATTTATTTAATACAAAATCCACAGCTTTTTAAAAACAACTTACATGCTAAGTCTCTTAAATATACAACCAGTAACGGATATTAATTATACAAACAAAAATTATAATTCTAAAGCAAGCTAATCGAGTTTTGGCAAATAAATATTTATTTCGTTTCATAAGTTTCGTGTTTTGTTTCTATAAAATACTTAATATTTTGATCACAACCTGTAATCAAGATGAAAATAAATAAAAATTAAATTAAATTTATTTAAGTGTCGAATTTAAATATTATATATATGTTTACAATACAGTTTTACGTCCTTATCAATAAAAAGGTCAAACCTGTAAAGTACCTGTCTTTTATTTGCGCTAATTTTAATTTAAAAAAAAAATACAATACATTTTAAGAGTTAAAATAGATTAAAGAATTTTATTTCATTGTTTATAAACAAGTAAGATTTTATATCGTATATATATATATTTTTTTATAAAAATTTCCAATTTCAAGACTTACATCAGTTTATAATGCACGGCGGCGCGAGCGCACCGCAACGGTTCCAAGTAATTTGGCAATGGGCGGCGCACAGCTGGCTGGTACACTAAAGTATTGCAAATGGATCAAAATGATATTTTACGCTATATTATCTGTACATATAATAACATTGTAACCGACAGAAAAATGTATGTAATATTAAAATGGCGGCATGGTATGACAACAATGGGTAAAATTAAAAAAGAATATATGCAACTTAGAATGGCAAACAAGCTGATGGCCTACCAGTTATAGTGCTAATCATCATCAACATATCAGCCATTAACTGTCCACTGCTGATTATGAGCCTCCCCCTTGAGGGGTTTTGTCAGTAGTTGCCACGCTTGGCAGCGGAATATCAACCACAGTTAGGCTTTGAAGATGTTTTAAGAGAGACACTGCTACCCATCCCTCACCCTCCCTTAGTTGCCTCTTACTACACCCACGGAAAGGAAAGGGTTGCCTATTCAATGCCGGACCACACAGCGATTATAATGTAACATGATAGAAATAAATAAGCAAAAGTTTGCCTCCAAGAGTCGAATTAGGGACGGTGTCGGAGATCACGGAGGACAAGATGTCGTAAGAGGTAACTAAAACGAGACATAGCGTATTATAGCAAAAAATTCAATTCAATTCAATTCAATCATTTATTGCAATTCATGTTGTAACAATATAGGTCTTAAGTTATTAAAAGTATAGAATCAACATGAACCCTGGAAGGGCGCAGCAATCACATTTATCAATATTTCATAAAGTACATAACAAAATTTTTACATTATACATATGTATGTATCGTCGATTAACATAAAATAAATAAAACATTATTACATTGAAACAAATAGGTACAAATACAATTAAATTTTCTCATTGAAAAATTCTATCAAATATTTTTTAGAGCTATTTTAAACTTTTTAGAATCATCCTCACTTTTTAAGTTCATTGGTATTTTATTGTAAATTTTTATTGACATTGCGTAAGGGCCTGAATGGAATAATTGTAGCTTCGAGAATGCTCTTGCTAATCTACATTGCGGTCGCAATGTCTGAGGGCGGGTATATTGTGGAAGTAGGTGCATATTACATTTAACAAAATGACACGCTGACAAATTATACAGCAGGACACTAGAAAACTTGAAATTGATGGCAATCCGCGTGACCAGCATAGTAACAGTAAGTTGTATTCTTCTCTTATGAGACCCGTGCCTAGCAGTAGAATGATAATAGCTTGTTATCTCAGATTATATAGATAGAGTGTCTGCATAAGAATGCTATGAGAAAAACGGCTCAAATTTTCCATACAATTTTGCATGATAAATTCTGATAAAATAATAAGAGATTGCTTTATAACTTCTATATTTCTTTTTTCTTATAATTTCTACAACTTTTTAATGTGTAAACACTCATTTTAATTATTAAATAGTACGTCAAGATACATTTTATGCGTAAGTATATAGAGCATTTATAAATAAAATAAGTCAGCTACTAATTTGACAATTAGGTGACAAATAGTTGAACTGTTTTTGAGGCTCGATGCTCTATCTATAAAATCTAAGATTATGTATGGTATACTACATTAATACATATAGATATGTTTATATTGACTATTTATATACAGACTCAGTGTTGTAGCAGTTTAACAGGCCGCCTCGCTTTCCGATGGTTGCAAATTCGATCTTTGCACAATGTAAACATTTATATTAATGAGTATGTATGCCTGTTACTCGTGCCCACGCAATTCTACTCACTTTCGGTTAGCGCTGTGTCATTATTCAGCGATATACGTATATCTACAGATCACCTATCGACCTAATATATCCTGCAGGGGGGAAAGGGATTGTTAGTTATAGGGTCTAACTGACCCATTGCTAGCAATACACCCTATCAGGTCGACTTCCACGTCGTTCCCCCTAGAAACCATCGTAGTTAATTCTAGTGGAATTCGTCATGATACATAACTGAATTGCTTTCATCGTCACCTATCATCACTCACTGGTGCCCCGCCAGCGTATACCGATAGCGCGGGCGGTGTTACCATTCCATTATCACCCATTAAAATAAGTCCTGCATTTAACAGCTTCATTGCTCATTTATAAACTCTATTAGGTCGAAATCCCTCTCCCACTGGATTTTCCCCTAGAAACTACCATGATAAATTCTTGTCGAATCCATCACGATAAACTAACTGACCAGCTTTCATCCTCACCTATCATCTCTTACTCCTGTCCCACATTACTTGTCGTCCTCCGTGGCGCAGCGGTCAACACGCCTGCCTGCGACGTGGAGGCCCTGGGTTCGATCCCCGGCCAGGTCATGATGGAAAACGATCTTTTCCTGATTGTCCTGGGTCTTGGATGTTTATCTATATATGTATCTATTATAAATATAGTATCGTTGAGTTAGTATCCCATAACACAAGTCTCGAACTTACTTTGGGGCTAGCTCAATCTGTGTGATTTGTCCGTATATATTTATTTATTTATTATTACACTGGCGGTCGGAATACAACCGAGGCGGGGTTACTATTTTATTTTCATCCATTAAAATAAAAATATATATCCTGTGGTAAAAAATAATAAAACATTATAGTAAACGAAGAGGACGGTGCGCATGCGTCGCGCTGCATTACGCCGCGGGCGCTACAGCGCGCAACGAAATCAATTTCGTGTAACCATATATACTTGTATATACAAAACACGGTGCTTTACGAACGTAACCCAGTCTATAATAACGACTTTAGACGTTGATCAAACTATACAACACATTGCCTTGTCCAACACATAAATGAAAATATATATTTTTTAAAAACGCTAACCTGCATTTAGAAAACTTGTTCTCGAAAAGTTAATATTTCAACCTAGTACATACAGTTCTGTATGTAAGAGCCAGACTTTATACAAAAGTCGTTTACTCGAATACTGATTGTCTACAGTAACATAGCATGCCCATACAAAGAATTAAAAATGTGTGAGTAAAAATATTTATGAGGTTTTGACACTTCTCTAGCCAGATCGCAACTGAAGACTTTACAAACACAAACAGAGTTTCACGTCTGTATATGGGCACATACATTGAAGGAAAAAATGAGAAAAAACGAACCATGTTTTTTTTTAATAGGTGAAAATAGCACGTTACCGTGCCGCCTGCGCTATCGGTATATACTGTGACAGGATACCAGTAAGAGGTGATAGGTGAGGATGAAAAGGCAGGTCAATTAGCCCAATTTGAGGAATTCAACGATAAATTAGTCACGATAGTTTCCAGGGGGAACCGCGTGGAGGTTGACCTAATAGGGTATATTCATTGGGAACTAACCTCCCCATTACTAACATACCCTTCCCCCCATGTAAAAAGCTACTTCCCATACCGGGAATTGAACCCGGGCCTCCTGGATGAGAGCCAGGTATCCTAACCACTAGACAATATGGGAGTTGGGGAGGAAGTGATTGTTAGTAATGCGGACTACGAGTCCCATTGCTAGCAATACACCCGTCAGGTCGACCGTTGTGTGGTCCCCCTGGAAACCATCGTACTGAATCCCGGATGGGCTAACTGACCTGCGTTTTCATTGTCACTTATCATCTCTCACTGGTGCCCCGTCAGTGTATATTGTTGGCGCAAGAGGGATAACCACTTCATTGTCATCCATTAACAAACTGCAGTCGTCGATCCGCCTGTCAGAAAGAGCAATGTCAATTAACAATACAATAACGATAATTATAATAAACTATGCAGAATAATGTCGTAATTATTAACTTATATATTTTATTGTTTGTTCTAAATCTTTTAGGAAACATGTTTAGTTTCATTAATAAAATATCCTCTTAAAAGAATATTAACAATTTTGATTTCACTGTGACATCGCCGAATACCATTAACTCATTACATTTGGCGAACTTGATATCATGAGTTACCATTCCATTTCCTATCTTGAAGAGAGAAATCGATCTTAAATATATATATATATATATATATAGAATAGATCTTAAAATCTAAAAAAAAACCTGAAGTCATTGTATTGTCAAAAAATCACTTAATTATACATTCCAATCCAATATCTTTATTGTTATTTTTTTTTATTACAATTTGACTATTATATAAATAGTAATGTCTAAATTAGGTAGACTCGTTGCAGTGTCACAACTGGCATGCCATATTGACGTATTGCGGCAACTATGGCGTCCCGCGTCGCGACGACATTCCTGCGCCCGCGCACACTGCCCGGGAGGAGTGACTGCGTAACGCCGCGCCTCCTCGCACTCCCCGCATCGCAATTACTAGGCAATTCCACATCTAGTGAGCTACACCTTTAATGACAGTAAACTATTTCAGTACTCATTATTGTGGAAGTGAATTGATGCTTGCAACTGCAATGTATAAGACAAGCTATTATGCCATAAACTCATGCGTTTTTTTGCATTTTTGTTAAATCAACAATATTGATTTGTTAAATGTAAATTTAGATTTATCGTAATAAATTCCGGATCTTTGTATTTTCTTATTTTATAGAAATGTATTTCTCCATTCCATACAGTACCTACAAGCGAACCAAATTCGATAGTGGTTGGTTAAGCGGTAAAAAACTCACTTTTATATTTAGAATATTAGTAAGGAAGAGTAAGGATAATTTTTAACAAAGAAAACATTGTCTCATATCTGATTCTGATAGAATAGTATGGTTTTTATTTAAGAAAAATCATTGAAACTATTCCTTGAAAATTGATTGTGACGTGTACAATACTGTAGTAATGCACATACAGTGAACTCAGGCCGGCCCAGAAACAAGTTTGTACAATTCATTACCTGCAGATAGAAGTACTATTTTAAATTACTGGTGTTTATGAGACGATTAAAAACATTATTATTGCAAATTACAAGCTAATGGTTGCAATTACATAAGTGGTTTGCTATAATTATTGTCATTATAAAATAAATAGCAATAAACCATTATTTAGCGATAGTTTTCCTATAAAAAGGTAAATTAAGGAATTTTGAAAATACCTTGATATACCTTTAAGTAGTAAAAACCATATTAAAATGCCTATAATTAAAAATAAAAAATAAAATATTAAAAATATATTTCAATATTCCTATTAGAAATATACAAAAAAAGAACGCATTATACTTATACTTTTTTTTATACAACTTAGAATGCCAAACAAGCTGACGGCCCACTTGATGGAAAGTGGTAACCGTCGCCTATAGACATGAGTAGTACTATGGACATAACAGAGTATACTGTTTCGCCCATGATACCCCCCATGCGTTGCCATTCCTGAGGACTCAGGTGTTATTCCTCTGTACCCTTTAAATTCACGCCATATCCCACCCTTCAAACCGAAACACAGCCATGCAAACACAACTGCTTCACGGTTGAAACACGAATGGGACAGTGGTACCCAAGCAAATGACTTTTGTACAAAGTCTCCCTCTGGTAAAATTATTATACTATCTTATATGTAACATTTTGTGGCTCATATATCGAGCGAAATGTAATCTATCAAAATATGGTACATGGATATTAAAAATAAAAGGCAAGTTTCATGCATGCACATCTTAGACATTATATATCTATCTTTATATTTAATAGGTGTATAAAAATGTATAGTACCTACAACAACCATTACATAGGTCAATTTATTAATCGAAAGTTATTATTAATATACTTTTCGTTTGTTTGTTTATGTCTTCGATGAACCAACAAACGTAACATTTTTTATACACCTACATTATGAGGTGAAAAAGACATGTATTTTTTTATACTTGTCCATAAATGTCTAACGGATCGACGAAATCGCGAACAAAAGCTGGTACTTCATATAAAGAAGTTTATTTTAAGAACATCTCTATGAGAAACTTATTTAAATTAAACAAATTTGCCAAAAGGCAATTTCGTTTAATTTAAAAGTAAAATTTTCGAAGTTTATTATTCAGTATTTTAGTGTCAATTGATTAGGTAGCTCGATACTAAATTTCATCTGTAAATCTACTATTCCGCGGCCGTATGAACAATACGACCTGTTTGTCAGTCGGTCCGTGCTGCGTGTGTACGATTATTGTATGGAGCGTGGACTGGATAGTCCAACAGTGATGTAAGCAAAATACACGCAGCTGACAGCCCGACTCGTAATACTGAATCTTAATTAGAGCCATTTTCTTGGTAAAGGCGAATTTCTAATTACGTGTATTAAAAAAAAATATTGAAAGTCATTCAAAGGACATCAAGTATAACAATGTAAAAACAAAACAGTCCCGATCTTGGTAATCTAGCGGCTACATATAGCGCTTTATCTTTCGATGATCACAAATAAGATCTTCGTACAATATAAAACATCTATATTCATGAGTATGTCCGTTTGTGTTGGTTTTTCCTATGTATTATATGCATGTATTTAACTAAAAACTAAGTATTTAAATACTTAATTTTATTTCTGTTATCTATATATAAGCTCTACTTAATTTAGGCACAGATTTTTCGAAGCAAGTATTTAAACAGAGACTGTTTTCGTCTTTTTCTGAGGCGCCAAATACTGGTCCCACCTCTATGTTATAGATAATGACAAATGTTTCAATCTATAACTTAAGACTACAGAGCTGAAAATATTTGAAAACCACTTCTTTTTCAAATATCTTCAAAGTTACTTGCCGTCTAAATAATCTGCCGCTTTTTCTAGAATTTATTAATTATATATAGCTTTTAGTTTTTTAATGATCCTTTCTATAACAATTCTCTTCCATAAATCACTTTTTTTAATGTGTGACAATGGTATAGTAATCTCCCCCCTACGCTATCGATATCCGCTGGCAGGGCACCAATAAAATGTAATAGGTGAAGATAACGTTCCAGGGGGAACCATGTGGAGGTCGACCTAATAAGCGAATGCAATATAAGCGTTAGTGCCCATTACTAATAATCCTTTTCATCACTAAACACCATTTTCTGATCAGGTGAAGACAAACATAAATCATGTTTGTAAAACACATGTAATTACATACATACATCATCATACATAAAATGCAGCTACATCTCGATATAGAAATTACAACAAGTTTAAAAAAAATACACAACAACACTTTTCCTACATCTAAAATACAAAAAAACAAAGTGATAACTCAAACACAGGTTATTGATGACGTTTTGAAGCAACATTGAAGAGGAAAATTTTATGAATACATACTTGACTTTTTCTATAAAATACGAAGATGTTAATACACAATGGCAAACGTATATGCACTGTGTCACAATGGTGGCTCATAAACACGTCATACCTAATGCACCAACGTCGTATTTTTTTCAATTTTCACCTGTTGCAGTGGACAGTTGCATCATTCCTCCACAGCCCTCCCCATCACTCACTCGCATCTTTTTACGTCTCCCTTCGAGCCTTATTCGACTTGTTTATATCGGTTAAATTGGCTGCCAGAGACAGTTACATCATGTGTCCATACTGATAATTGTTATCGTGTGAGAGGGAGGAGCCCACGTCGTGACTTCAAAACGTTTTCCATCTGTTGTAAATATCTTACACGCTCCCCTTCGTATCGAGCACGGTGATACACAGCGCTAGCAAATATCAATGATGGAAATACTCGGTTTATCAGATGAAGGCACTAATGTAATACATATTGGAGCATTAATAACGAGCGTCAACGCCCGGCAACGATTAATGATAGGCAATTTTGTTGTGTCCAGTGTCGACGAGCCGGTACAGGCTGCTAAAACGATTATATACATATTCGGTCAACTAGTTGACGACAGGCTCTCGCAAGGCAATAATTGTGGCTATAAATTTCAGTGTAACCTAAACACGGTTTTCTGTGCACTGTACGTGAGCTAGGACTAGTGTCAACTACGGACAGCTCGGAGCTCTAAAAACTTATTAGATTATTCCGTTGTAAATCTGTAAGTCGAGTCCCAAAGCCTATTAACTGTGATCATCTCGGAGATGTTTTGCTGGAATTTCTCCTCGAGTTGTTCGGCTACTGTATTATCCCTAAATCGTCAATGTTGTTTCACACAGCGCCGTTTGAATCTCTCACATTTGCACCGAGACATAAGACTGCAATTTGAATACGTAAATAGTGCATTATGTCGTTTCTATATCGAACACGGCAAAGTTAAATGCACAGTTTATTTCATAAGAATATAATTAGTGGGTGGAGTTCAATCAAATAGTTGTGTTGTGAACGGCTCCCGAGCGCGGCGCAGAAATAAATCGAGTCTCGCGTCGATTCGGAATTCGGGATGCGTCTGCGCATCGCGACCACACTCGCGGGGTTCTTTTTTGATACTCTTATTCATAAAAATAAACGGGCATACAAAATATTTGATAACAAAAAGGTAGCTAATGTGGATTTTGGAAACAATAGAATTAAATAATCATACACATATATTACTGCATGTTTCTTATACCTAAAAATAATTTTAGTATAATAGAATCTTCAAGAATTGTGACTGTTACTTATAGACGTAGGAGGAAAAATGTAACTGTCAATATATTTCAATACACAAATAAGCGGATAAAACATAAATGCTATATTGGGAGCCTGTAATAAGAGATTGCCAATGTTGTTTATATCAGAACAGAAAATCCTAAGTTTGTAGCCGGTTAAATTGACGTCCATGCGGTATAAAATGATCACTCGAATTGGTGATTCATTACCTACTATTATTTATTTAATTAATTGTATTAATTATTATTTAATTGTAAAAGTTCGGAAATATATTAGAAATTTCGAATGTTTATTGTTTGTTAACCCATCATGCTTAAATGCTGGATTTGAATGAAATCAAGCAAACAAATGGTTCTTCGAGATTTTTTAACATAGTTACCAAGGACAAAGCCAGGGAATATAGTTATAATAATATAATAATGTATTGTAATGTAGTCACAGGATGTTACAATTGGTTTTTAACGTGCAGTATGTTTCGCCATACTCAGTAGCATGCAAATCTTAATAGATATCATAAACGATGCATTAAAATTAATCTTATTTAGTTTCCAACGACAACCAATTTAGGTTCTAGGGTTTTTACAGGAGTTTTTTTATGCAAGTTAGAATGGCAAATAACCTGATCGAAAATGGTAACCATCGCCTATAGACATAAACAGTACCATGGACATAATATATTTATAGCAATGTAGGTTACATATAATAGGATAGTTTATATACAATAGGGTGATTGGTAGTGTGAGAGTTAAATTTGAAATCGGTGACGAACGATGCAATTTTAAAGATAAACATAGATTTATGGCAATAAACTCCTCATAACACCATCAGTTATTCGAGTAGTAGATTATACAAAGAACTGAACTTAAATTAAAAGAACAAAGCTGGTAACCTTCTGCTTCTTGAGCAGAACAGAATGTGAGCTACTGTTGCGACTTACACGCAGTGGCCATTTTATCCCCGGGCCTCGGTGGGAGGGGGGGTAAGGGCGGCGCGGGCAGGTAGCGGGTGACAAGACGTAATCGTGGGCCCATGTCGCGCTAAATTGCCGCTGCTACCCGTCTTACCCGCACTATGATTTAGGAATATTAAAGCTCGGCCTACGCACGTCATTACGATGCGTATGCGCAACCGCGCTGCCGGACGCCTTCGAAATTAAAGCGTTCGCCATACATTTTATTTGATATTACTAAAATTACTTATCTATACAAAAAGGGCCATATTATTAGTAATTTTTTCACCAACTCAAAAAGAAAGAGGTTCTCGATTCGGTTGCATTTTTTGTATATTTGTTACCTCATAACTCCGTGAATTGCAAATCGATTTTTATAAAAGTCTTTTTTATCTGAAAGCATATGCTTACAGATAGTAAGCCCTAGATTTTTTTTTAAATATCTTCAAATTCAAAATACAATTATTTTGATTTTGCCACAATCGAAGTCGATTTTTTTATGGAACGCAGTCTTATTTCATTGAATAGATAAATCTTAAAGGTTTATCATGTTTTCTCAGCCATTAAAATACACGTTTGGTCCCGGCATAGAACGGGCCACCACTTCCCTTTCCGTGGGGGTTATAAGAGCCGACTAAGGGAACTTTATGGTCGAGAGATAGGCAGAGACGTCCCTTTTAAAACATCCCCAAACCCTAACTGCGGTTGCCTCCCCCTTATAGGGGAGTTTTGCTGACCTGACCTTCAGTTCAGCAATGAGAGTTAACGACTGACATGATGATGTTGAATGTACACATGGTATTAATATAACATCACCATAATATCATAATTATCATGGATTGTTAATATATTAATGTAATCTTTTATAAGAACTATATAAATAAAAATATTGTATTATTTTTTAAACTTGATGTTCAAGACATAATAAGGTAAACTTATGAAGACTTATGAAATGTACGAATTTTTTTATACTATTTAAAAAAATAGCATCGTACAGATTGCTGCGCTATTAACACGGGTTTTCTGCAAGCAAATTGTGCGCGGGCGCAGCTGCTACCGAAATGCGCATACGCGCAGATCAAGCTAGCACGACCACTCTTCCACAATTGTAACACTAATAACGAATTAATGAAACTAGATAGAAATATTAAAAGCAATACATAGCGACCAATTCAAAGCTCTTAGAATCGATATAATGATAAAAAAATTTCGCCCACATCCATCGATTTCGGAGAGCGAATGGGCAAAGATTTCTGTTGCATAACATACACAAATCAAGTAAAGTAATCGCTGGTCATTTGATTGATGCTATTTTGCTTAATTCCGCTTCAATTAAGTATTCTTTAGTCGCGCGCGCATACAAATGGCACCGACTAGTAATAAATGCTTCCGCAAAATAATACCTGATTCAGTAAAATATGTAAACAAGTATATGTCGATGTGCAAAAAACATCTATTTTAATTGTAAACACACGCACACTGAGAAATGACGAGATGTTACACAAATCCCTACTTTAGATTATATAGATAGAGTGTCTCCGTACAAGTGCTTCGAGAAAATAGTCATGAGTGTTTCCTTATATATTTATTTTATTTTATAATTTTTTCATCTTTTTAATGAGTAAAAAAATCAATTTATTTATTAAATAATTAAATACAGATACGTCAAAATAAATTGTGTGCCTAAGTATATAGAACACTAATAAAAAACAAGTCAGCTAATTTGACGATTAGCTGACAACAATTTGACCCGTTTTTAAAACTCGATGCTCTATCTATGGTATATAATCTAAGATCTCTACATGTGAAAAGTTTCATAGATATCTCAAATTATAAATATTAAGAATTTAGAACCTGAAATTGCATGTCATGGGTTTTTAGTCAGTTAAGATAAGCAAGCAAAACGTAGCTTCAATCGTCACAAAATGAAAGTGGAATCGGAGAAGGATTAAGCACTATCAATTAAAAAGAGAATTGTGAAAATCGATTTACAATTGACGAATTAGTCGAGTAACATACTCTCAAAAAAGTCAAATTGGGAATCTTTTTCTTTTGAAATTTAATTCAAATATCTCGATTTACCTTGTGAAAATGGAGTAAGAATGTGGCAAGATGGTATCCTAGGGAAAGCGAAAGGAAAAGAGGCAGACCATGCATAAGATGGCATGATGATACAGGGAAGTGGCTGGAATAACATGGGACAAAATAGCTCAGGAAAGACGAGAGTGGAAACGGTTGGGGCAGACCTTTGCCGATTGGCAAACAGATCTACAGAAAATAAGCAAAAAGCAATTACTAGAATAAGTTATTTTGTTTAATTAAGTATTTTACAATTTAATGTTTGTTTTGAAGTCAGTGTTAAGTTGATCTGAATAGAGGCTGTATAGTTATTATTATCTCGATTTATCTATATGAATAGAGAAAATATATAAAAGTGTTAATTTTATAATTTCAGCTGTGGCACGTGACCCTCGATCGCTGCTTCTTCCAAAGTACTTTGCACTAAATAACCACCTTATAAATATGCACGTATCGACCGAAACGTAATCCTCGATGTTCGATTATGTTCAAATTTTGTCCTAATCACTGGACAAGCAATTTTTCTGTTATTAGCTCTACCGATAATAACAATTCCCAATGGTAAAACACTAAGGATGAAATTTTAAATAAGCGCATCTAACTTATGCGCGCCTAACTTTGTGAGCAAAGTTTAAATTTGATAGTTCAATTTTCTTACAGACTAACTTTTGCCCGCAACTTTATATTCGTAGATTTTGGAAGTAAGCGATCTCTTCTAGACGATGTATCGAAATTCAACAAATACGTACCAGATTTTAAATTGAACCAACAGGACCACTAGTAAGCCGCATTCAATTAAGCGCAGTAGATTTTGCACGATGCCAAAACAAACTTACAGAATTACCGATAGATATACAAAAAGGTCATGTAGTCCTGACATAGAATATGCCACCACCTCCTTTCTCGTGGGTGTCGTAAGAGACGACTAAGAGAGGACGAGGGATGGACAGCAGTGTCGCTCTTAAAACATCTCCAAAGCCTAACTGCGGTTGCCAATCCGCTTGCCAAGCGTGGCAACAACTGGCAGAACCCTCCAAGGTGGAGGCCTATGTTCAGCAGTGGACAGTTAAAGGCTGATATAATGATGATATAAAAATACTATAAACTATTGTTTTGCCTTTTACTGCTTTTATTAAGAACCCTCGAAATCTTAATATCTTCTATGTACAGACATGAAAAAATTTTTGTTATATTAATGAGAAGTAAAACGAAATAGATTTAATTATGATAATTAGAATAAAACAATCACACTTACAGATTTTACCCAAAGCTCATACACTGTGTAAACCCATGTTAGGTTATATAGATAGAGCATTGAACCTTATAAACGAGTCTACTTTTTGTCAGCTAATTGTCAAATTAGTGGGAAAAGAGATTGTTAGTATTATCAGGTTATATATCAAGTTAACTTCCACGCGGGTCCCCCTGGAAACCATAATGATTAATTCTTATTCAATTGGTCCTTGGGCCCCAAATTGAACCTGACTGCATCCACACCTGTCACTCTTCACTGGTGCCCTACCAGCGTATATCGAAAGCGCAGCCGAGGTTACCATTCCATCTTCACCCATTAAAAAAAAAGAAAAAAAATTGTCAGATTAGCTGACTTGGTTTTTTTATTAGTGTTCTATATACTTACGCACATAATGTATCTTGACTTATCTATATTTAATTATTTAATAAATAAAATGAGTATTCACGCATTAAAAAGATACAGAATTTATAAGACAAAATAAATAGAGAACTTATAAAGGAATCACTCATAACTATTTATCACGCAAATTTGTATGGAAAAGTTGACCCGTCTTTCTCAAAGCATTTCTATAGAGACACTCTATCTATATAATCGAAGACTTATATATACATATTAACAATACAAACACATACACGGAATACACATACATTAAAAAAGGAAATATATTGTTTGAATCAATTATAATCATGCACAACATTGAAAACTATATTTCATTAATCTTTATCGACTACTTTAAAACGTGACCTGTGATGTGTTGATTGATCAGGTTAACACATAGCCTAGGTCTTTCTCTGTCACAAGCACTACTTGTATACTAAGTTTCATCGACTGGTAGAGGTGTTAAAGTGCCAACAGACAAATAAATAATAAATTCGCTAAATAAAGTCGCTTTTATATTTATAACATAATAAGACTTTAAATATCTGAAGACATAACAGGACGCCCATATTGAAGCTAATTTCAAAATTTAATTTCTTTTTTTTTATCACAATTCTCTTTTTTGTGTGTACAATAATTAGATTTAATCACAAAGACATATTACCTGATATCTATCAATACTAAATGATTTTAGATTTTTATTTTTTATTTCTTGAATCGGCTGCCGTGTTTTTTTTATCCCTAATTAATTTTGTCACGATTGAAATCAGTTTGCAGAACAAACTCCTGTATTTGTATATCCGAGATCTTTTCCATTAATCATTTTCGATATTTTTTTCACAATCGATACAATTTACAACTATGTTTTTCGAGCACCAAATTAATTTTGTCGCGATTAAATCGCTTTTTTTGAGGAACACAATTGCTTTTGTATTCGTTTATATTCGACGTCTTATCAGTTTCAGACAACTATAGATTATTAAGTAAGATATATTTAGTAGGCAAATAATAATAATAAAATATCTTATTTTATACTATTATAAAGTGCATGTTACCAAATATCGTAGTCAAGCATTGAGCCGCCTGAATCATATCTCAATATCCTAATTTCGCGCGAGCCGCCGGCAGTGGTTGATTACCGCGGCAATTACGTTTATTAAAATAATATTTTACACTCCTTGTTTTTCCTCAGCGGAGCCGCAGCGCAGCGGCAGCGGCCGCGGAACGTTTATTTTTTATTAATTTATAATTTACGAGCGTAATTAGCGGTCTCACGTACACTGAGCCACGTAGAGTCTTTATTACCTGCCAACTGCACGCCGGATACAGTATGGCAGCGCAGCTAAACGCAGTTGTTGTACAATATTTGTAGAGGCCTTCCATCATCTCTTTGTTATTAACGGTATCGAGAAGATTTTAAGTCTAAACTAGCTGACCCGTCAGCCCGGCGTTCGGAAACAGTTGTGTTTGACGACTATATTTGATTAAAATGTCTCCATTGACAGTTAGGAACAGTTTATAAGAAAAAGACGAAAATGATATTTTTATGTCTCTCTAGGAAAATTTTGCAAAATTTGATCTGCACAAAAACCTTCCTCGGACCACTATAATTTTTTTAATTATAATGAATAATATATTATTCAATATAATTAAAAAAATAACGAATCGGTTGAATTGTTCTCGAATTTTGCGCTTAGCAACATGCCTTTTGGATCCGCCTTTATATTATTCTAATCTTGTTTAATACAATACAATTTTAGCTATGTTAAGTAGGTAATAAAAAACGCCATGCACACAATATTTGGATATTACAATTATAATAAAACTCTTTATTGGACACGAAATAAAAATGGAATATTTTAAAAGAATTCTATGTATGTTTATGTAAAATCATTTGAAAGGGTCCCAATATTTCTTCCATTGCGGAATATATTTCTCCGCCATAACGCGTCGCAATTAACATAAACAATAAAAATATTAAGCGCAATGTCATGGAAAACTTCGTTAACTAAATGCTTATCTATTTATTTTTTTCAGTACAACAGGGCACATTTCTTTGCTATTTCTACGAATTATTTTGAAGCGCATTGTTTATTGCAATTTCCTTCAACCCCAATATTTTCGCTGCAATCTCGACTAATCCGAAACAACAGATGGCCAACATTAAACACGGCGCATATGAAGACCGGCGCGGGCGCAGGCGCGGACGAGCAAAACAAAGCAGCGGCATTATACAGCCGATACATATCGAGCACTTTGCTACTGGCGTTTCAGATCTACGGCGGCGAAACGACCCGCATCCAAAGTTACAGATTTGCATATACGACCTTTTGCAACGTACAAATATAATTTAATTCGAGCACCGACCGTTAATCTGGTGAATCACTGCGCCCGCGCACCCGCGCACCCGCGCCGCACCGCCCTCAATTTATTGTTTATGAAATTGTTTTCGTCGGCGGCTGGCAACCGGTGGCACTGCACTACACTGTTATAAGGCCTTAAATTAAACTCGATCTTATTAATCTCCATGCTAGCTACTGGTCACTCCACAAACAGAAAAGCAGCACAGAGTACCATGTTACGCTATGTTACGATAGCCAAATAAACACCATTTTACATATGCAATAAATCGACGAATCTAACTCGACCGGGCAGCGTCCCGAAAACTATACCATATCTTCACATCCCAAATGCCTTAAAATTCGAAGACCAAGGTCTTTAACCAGTATGTGTTGTCAGTAATGACTTACGGAACCTTGTCATGGTCCTACACGGTTGCCCGTATGCAAAAGCTTCAAGTTACTCGGCGAACTATGGAGAGGGCTATACTTGCAGTTTCTTTGCGTTAAAGAATCCGAAATGTTGATACCCGCAGAAGAACCAAAGTGACCGGCATTGTCTGAAGGACTAGCAAGCTGAAGTAGCCCCATTACTACTTCAGCTAAACACATAACTCGAAGAACCGACAACCGATGGGAAAGAAAGGTTTTTGAAAAGCAACCCCGCGCAAGTAAACACACACAACACGACCCTCGCTAGATGAAGTGACGACCTCAAATGCATTGTATGGAGTCAGTGGATTTTTTTTATACAACTTAGAATGGCAAACAAGCTGACGGCCCACCTGATGGAAAGTGGTAACCGTCGCCTATAGACATGAGCAGTACCATGGACATAACAGAGTATACTGTTTGGCCCATGATACCTCCCATGCGTTGCCATTCCTAAGAACTCAAGTGTTATTCCTCTGTACCCTGTAAATTCACGCCATATCCCACCCTTCAAACCGAAACGAAGCCATGCAAACACAACTGCTTTACGGATGAAACACGAATGGAACAGAGGTACCCAAGCAATCGACTTTTGTACAAAGTCTCCCTCTGGCAAGTGGTTCGGGACGGTTCTTTATGAACCTGAAGGCCTATGTTCAACAGTGGAAAGTTTACAACTGATATGATGATATTCAATAGAGTTTCCATAATATTATATTTTTTTACTATAAATGTGACATTGTTGATTTTTTTATATATATATTTTTTTTCTTATATAATTGCAAATTTGTGATACCTCGATAGAGGGTTGATCATAGAGGACTTATCTTGTTTTACCATCCATTGTTACCTATGTATCATAATTTAAATAAATAAAATAGAGTAAAACATGTCTCATTTTACACAGCATCATCATGTACGAGGATTGAACCGAAGTCGTTTAAAATGCCATAAACATGTTTGTATAGAACACGCGCACTATACCTACCTAACTGTTACAAAGCGGATGGGAAGGGATTGTTAGTAATGCGGACTACCAGTCCCATTACTAGCAATAAGCCTTGTTAGGTCGACCTCCACGTGGTCCCTCCTAGAAACCATCGTGCTGAATTCCAGGTGTATTTACGACGATGGGCTAACTGACCTGCCTTTTCATCTTCACCTATCATCCCTCACTGGTGCCCCGCCAGCGTATACCGTTAGTACCATTCCATTATCATCCATTAAAAAAAACTGTTACAAAACATGATCATCTCGGGGGGAAAGGGATTGTTAGTAATGGAGACTGAGAATCCCATTGCTAGCAATATACCCAACCAGGTCGACCTCCTCGCGGTTCTCCCTGGAAACTATCATGATTAATTCCTGATGAATTCATCATGATGGGCTAACTGGCCTGTTTTCATTCTCATCTTCACCCTTCACCACCCTTCACTGGTGCTCCGCAAGCGTATACCGTTAGCGTAGGCGGGGTTACCATACCACTATCATCCATTAAAAAAAACTGTTACAAAACATGATCAACTCATAATTTTGGACAGCTTTATAAAATTAAACAAACTTGATAATATACATAGACATAATATTATCTTAAGGGGGGAAAGGGATTGTTAGTAATGAGATTTGACAGCCCCATTGCTGACAATATACCCTATCAGGTCGACCTCCACGTGGTTCGCCCTGGAAACCATCGTGGCAAATTCTTGTTACATTCGTCATGTTGGACTAACTGACCTGCTTCATTCTCACCTATCATCATTTACTGGTGCCCCACTATTATCACCCATTAAAAAATATTATCTTTAGTTTAGATGATTATGTCATTCTACTAACAAAAAATAATGTCATTGTTAAAACGGCAATGTCACTTGAATCTTAAATCCTGCTAATGACGATGTCTGTATGTTTGTTACTTTATCATGTTTAAACGGCTGGACAGATTTGAATAACATTTGGTTTACAGTATACAATTACCTAGCTGTGTATCAAATATTATTCAAATCCGTACCTATCTATACTAATATCTATCTAGTTATCATCATCATCATTTCAGCCATTAACCGTCCACTGCTGGTCACAGGCCTCCCCCATAAGCCTCCATAGCCATAAGGAACAGTCCCGAGTCAGCATCCACTGAGTCTCTGCAATGCATTTGAGGTCGTCACTCCATCTAGTGGAGAGTCGTCCTATACTACGTTTACCCATACAGAGTCGCCACTCACGAACCTTTCTTCCCCATTGGAGAATTTTGAGAATAATATATATATATATATATATATATATATATATATATATATATATATATATGCTAAATTTATAAATAAAGTATTTTATGTAGCAAAGGTTGATGATAATGAGAAGATCACTAAAAAGCTTTACGAAGGACTCCTCAATCCGTGTTCCTTTAAACATTCTCCTCAATGAATACATACATATACTGGCATCTCTCTCGCTCTGGCTGAGCCCCGAGAGAGGAGGCTCGGTACCCCCGCGCCCCGCGGCCGCCAACAAAGAGCATAAACGCGGAAACTAAATATTCGTACACGTAGCATTTACGTGATTGTTGAGAGTAGGAATAAAAATACAATTTGCATGTGTTTAGAGCGAGCAGCCGGCGCCAGCCACCGTCCGATGGGACCGATGTGCACCGATAACCTGACGAGCGCGCACGTGACCGCGCCTCGGCCGCGGCGCCGGCGCACCGCTGCTTCACTACACTACACTACACTTGTCAAAACTATTCATTTCAACGCACGCCGCTCTATTCCCATAACACGCTTCAATTTTGCATAAAAGAAGATAAACAAAACATGTTATTTCAACTAATCATGCGACGGTACGAGTACTAACACAGAAGTATAGGGGGGAAAGGGATTGTTAGTAATGGAGACTGAGAATCCTATTGTTAGCAATATACCCAACCAGGTCGCCCTCATCGCGGTTCTCCCTGGAAACTATCATGGTTAATTCCTGATGAATTTATCATGATGGGCTAACTGGCCTGTTTTCATTCTCATCTATCACCCTTCACTGGTGCTCCGCCAGCGTATCCCGTTAGCGCAGGCGGGGTTACCATACCATTTTCACCCATCAAAAAAAAAACACAGAAGTATAAATAATGAAAAGAAAAAACTAAGTGTTTTTTTTTCATACAACGTAGAATGGCAGTGGTAACCGTCGCCTGTAGACATGTGCAGTGGACATAATAAATAAAGTGTCCATGGACATAACAGAGTATACTGTTTCGGCCATAATACCCCCTATGCATTGCCATTCCTGAGGACTTAGGTGTTATTCCTCTGTACCCTGTAACTTCACTTCATTCACACCCTTCAAACTGAAACACAGCTGTGCAAACACAACTGCTTCCCGGTAGAAACACGAATGGGACAGAGGTACCCAAGTAAACGACTTTTGTGCAGCCTCCCTTTGGTAAAAGTGCCACTTAAATAATTGAATAAATAAAAAAAATACCTTATAATCTTCGCATAATTAGTAAATGTATACTTTTGCGTGTGTCGAACTATAAACTTCTAAAAAGTTCAAATTGTTAAGAATAAAAAAAATGTAGAACGACAATTCCTTCCCTGATACCTACACGAGTAGTTTACAAAACTATAATAAGGAACACAGGTGACCTAGACTCTTTTTCATAGGAACGCGTGAAGGTATCACGTTAAGATTAATGTACTCGTATACTCAGGTCTCGAATCTCTTAAAGCAATGAAAAACTTCTAAATCGACGCAACTAAAATAGATACGGCCGTTTATATTCCATTTATATCGCATATATTAACATTCGCAAAGGGATACAAAACCTATAGGTTACTTCCCGTTGACCTATAATTATGAAATTTGGCAAGAAGCAATGTCATGTAGCACAAATACAAGAAAAATTCCAAAAATCGTAAATTTGTAGTATATTTTGTACGGAACCCTCGTTGCAATAGTTCGACTCACACTTGACCGGATTTTTTTTATTATAGTATGATATATGATTACATCATTACGAGCGACAACAGAGACAATATGGACCACAAATGATCAAACGAAAAGAAACCAATTCACTGTCAACGGTTGACAGTCATAATATGTAAATATTGGGGGGAAAGGGATTGTTAGCAATGGAGTTTGACAGCCCCATTGCTAGAAATATGCCCTATTAGACCGACCTCCACGTGGTTCCCCCTGGAAACCATCATGAACAATTCTTGTTGAATTCGTCACGATGGGCTAACTGACCTGCTTCATCCTCACCTATCATCTTTCACTGGTGCCCCGCCGGTGTATACCGATAGCAAGCGTGGGGTTACCATTTCATTATCACCCATTAAAAAAATGCAAATATAGCATATTTACACAGTATATATTTATCATAATAATATAATATTACAACTAATTAAAATATGACAGCTCTATACGATTATTAATGCAAATGAAGACGTTGCATTTCACTGCACACGCTGTGATCATTTTTAAAGCTTACATCCATTAATTAATAGACGATTCTTTTAAATATTTATTAATTTATTAACTAAGTTAATAACTTTAATATATTTAATAACCAGAGGGAGACTTTGTACAAAAGTCGTTTGCTTGAGCATGTCTGTCGCATTCATGTTTCTACCGTGAAGCAGTCGTGTTTGCATGACTGTGTTTCGATTTGAAGGGTAGGATATGGCAATGAATTTACAGGGTACAGAGGAATAACACCCGAGTCCTCAGGAATGGCAATGCATGGGGATTGTCATGGGCGAAACAGTATACTCTGTTATGTCCATGGTACTGCTCATGTCTATAGGCGACGGTTACCACTTTCCATCAAGTGGGCCGTCAGCTTGTTTGCCATTCTAAACTGCATAAAAAAACTAAGTACATTTGATAATAATCATGATCTATCATATCGGCTGCTGACTGTCTACTGCTGAACATAGACCTCCCCCATAAGGGGGGTTGTCATGGTTGGCAAATAGGTTGGCAACTGCAGTTAGGCTTCTATTGATATTTTAAGTGGGATGCTGCTGCCCATCCCTCGACTGTTAAGTAATAATAACGTCACATAAATTATTTCATTAAACCGGTATTAAATTATTTATAGTATATGTATTTATGTAATATTTTATTATGTATCTTAATATTTTATTTAACTGTATATTTGTTCATGTACCCTAAATATTAATAGTCATAGCACTTCAGCTACCAGCTAACAACATGCTTTCTAACCGCATTGGGTTGACTGGAAGAGATCTCTGTCAGAGATAAGTCCACCCTTGCTCACAATATTTAAATGCATTAACAATGTAATTTACAAGTGAATTAAGAATATAATAAAACAAATCCTAACTGCTTATCAAAAAGTAGATACTGACCGCATCGTCCAATTAAAATTTTCCATTAAATTTAAGGCAAAGTTAAACGATAATCATTACTGAAATTACTAAAAATATTTTTTTAATTTTCGTTTCTATGTATGTTCCTAAAATACTCGAAATATTTTCTCTTGCCGAGTGACGAACCTAAAACCTCAATAATTCAAACCGTTACTTCAACCATTACACCAGTGAGTGATATACCTATAATAGAAGCTGTAAAAAACATAATGACAGCGGACACAATGGATACGTGCTACAGTGACAGCTAGGGTTGCCAACTGCCGGCCTCGTGTCATTACTGGTGACCTCTTTACTTTACGATCTTCACGATACAGTCATTAATCCTGAACTACGAAGTATTATGTTTTGTTTGTTTAGAACCAGCAAAGACTGCAGTTTTATTTATGCTTTGATTTCTAAAACATTACCGGTTTCAATTTATTTCATTTAAATGTATTCAGCTGATTCTTATTACCAATAAACCAGAACTAGAAACTAGTACATCATCCAGTCCACTGCTGAAGGATGGGATATGGCAGTGAATTTACAGGGTACAGAGGAATAACACCTGAGTCCTCAGCAATGGCAACGCATGGGGGGTATTATGGGCGAAACAGTATACTCTGTTATGTCCATGATATTGCTCATGTTTATAGGCGACGGTTACCAGGTGGGCCGTTAGCTTGTTTGCCATTCTAAGTTACATAAAAATAAAAAATAAAAACTTTTAGATTTTTTCCAAAAACTGATTTTGTACAAAAATTGTCTGCTTGGGTACTTCTGTCTGACTACTCTTTTAATAGTGGAACAGCTGTACTTACATGACTATATTTTAGTCTGAAAATTAGAAAATGACACTTGATTACTGGGTATAAAAGCATAGCAACATATTCCCCAGGAATCTGATGGCCATGGTGCTGTTCATGTCTACTAGCAATGTTTACCACTTTCCTTAGAGTGGGACGGCAGATAGTTTGCCATCCTAATTTGCATAAAAAGAAATGTCAATTAACTGTGTTACTAACATTAATGACGTTTATTTACTTTTTCAATGATTTTTAATCATAACACATTTCCAAATTTCTCTTTTATTACTGAACGTTTAGAAGCCAGCACAGGCTTTTGGAAAAAAAGAAAGCAAGTGGTAACCCTATGAGTGCGTGCATGGTACTGTGTACGCGGGCGCACGCGCACGTACCGATGGAGTTTTCTAACATTGTGAAGGCTCACACGGCAGCAACGGAGAGTCCTGCTTGCGTATGCGCCGCCGACCACACAGCCCCCCGTGGAATCACAATTGACACACTCGGTAATAACTCGTCGAACGGTCGCGTTGTGGAATTAACAAATAGGCAGCTTGGATGCGCAAGCGACGGCATGCGGCAGTCGCGCCCCGCGCCCCCGCCCCCGCCGCCCTGGCCATGCCCAGGCTCTTTGTTTCGCTAGGAAACCTTGGAGTCGAAGGTCAATTTGTAATTGATGGTACCTACCTACCTTCCTAATGGCACCTAACTACCGACCTGTCACACAAATACTCATAGTCAAATACTTTTAACTAATATAAATGAACACTACCTACAAACATTACAATTTAATTTATTGTACCCGTTCCAGGACATAAAATCGTTCTGTGCATACTTTCAAAATGCAAATTGCGTATGTAACAAAACAGTGGCTATACCAGGAACAAGCTCATCTTATCAACTATAAATATAGCTTTAGAATGATAATATTATGTCATGGGCTGAAGCATCAACAAGGAAATTCTCGGAAATCACATATTTATTACATACGATACTACATAGATTCAATAAAATAATTTAAATTTAATACAAAACTGAAATAAAAACAACTCGCAGCAACAAACAACAAATACAGTAGATAGTGAACCGTCGTCGCCTCTTCTATATTCATGCGATTCAAGGAAACTATAGAGCGACAGCTCGAATTATTCAGATGTGATCGAACGCGTCAATCATTGGTCACCTCTGACTCCGAACATATCACACGCTCCTCAAAGAAAGCAAACTAAAATGAGTCTTAATTGTTACGCTGCAGATTTAAATTTCATCATAATGGACGAAGTAGAAGACAATGTTATATTTAATGGGTCCATAATAATGTGACAGCGGTGACGGAGGCTGCATGTATTTATTCAAATTTATTTGAATTGCTTTTCAAAATAAGTTGATGTTTACCATCAATAACAACATCAGCGCTGTATTGTACAGTCACAGTATCGCTTTATATTCACAGTTTCAGTGAAATTGTTACATCTAGTTAGTAGATTAGAGGGCAAAAATATTCAGAATGTTGAAAAACGGTGCAACATTGTAACTGTTTTAATATTTTTTATAATGAACTAAAAACTTACATTAAATTTAATTTTTACTACAACGGTATTCATACAATATCTTCGACAAATTTGCACTAATTATGATAATGCTTTTAGTGATGGATAGGTTTCGAAGAGAATATTTTAATATTTAACTTAAAAACTATACAACATCCAATCAGCTCACGAAAATTAATTATTTACCAATTTCCAATATAGTTATAATGCTTGGAGGATTACAAGTAACTATATCCGAAATTAAAAATTAAATTTTGTAAACATTATTCTATCCAATCAACATGTGACACTTTATACCTTTTTCTTATAAACAGAACAAACAGTCGATTTAGCTTCTACAATGTTTGTTTGGCTTTACGCATTTTTTTTTTTTTTGCAATAACAACAAACAAAAATTATTGATGTTTTACAAAAAAATTTAACAGCATGTCAATATAGTTTTTATTGCATGTAAATCCATCTCTACCAATATAGTCATGAACGAGTCAAGAGATTGCAAAAACATTTCTAGTTTTGGCCATCACGTTGATCGTTGTTGCGTAAAAAAAAATGGACACGATGTAAACTTTCACCGGCGTAACTTTTTAGCATTGGCTATTTTAAATAATTGTCGTACAAATAGTATCGATTGTGTTATTACGATGCCATCATACGGCCGTGCGTGAACTAAATAATTCATATATTAACCCTCTTTCTGTACAAGCTGGGGACTTTTTGTGTGGCGCTTCCAGAAACGGCAGCGCGGGCCGAGGCTGCGCGCCGTCTCCTGACGTCACGCTGCCATGCAATGCTAATACCGTGTCCCAGGTGGCTAAGTAAAAACATTCAAACGCGAATGTTTGATACTATTTTTATTCAAGTTATGTTCCGAGGCGTCCTATTATTGTATTGGATCACGAACTGATCGCTCGGAACGTGTGAGACGCCTCCGTGAATTTGATAAATTTAAATTGATCAAATTTGCAACTAATTAAAATGCATCTCCGGTCGATAGGTTTGTATATTTTTTGTAAAATCGCTAATTTATACAGTAAAAACATTGAGAAAATCTTTTTAATACTAAAAGTTCAAAAAACATTCCTTTGGAGCAATATATAAGAAAGGACACAATATAAATAACGATGTAATTAGCTTTGTATAAACTTAAGTTTGTCTAGTTTTTTGTTTGAAAATTGATACAATATTGTACATCGCTCTACCTGCTGACAGTGATGCTCCTTTCCACTTTGTGTTTGCTGTTTGATTACCTCTGTCATATTTTTATGTATAACTAATGTTTACAAAAAGTATTAATACATACATACATAGTAAGGATCAATGATATCAAAATCTCGGACACTTTTTCTCACCCTAACTGTATTTTTAACTCTAAATAAGAATGGGATGACTTCAAAATGTATCTCTCTAAATAAAAAAAATATTTAAATTTATCTCCAACAGAATATTGTATAAAACTAACCGCATGTTCGTATATATGTATCCAATAAAGTTTGTAAGAAATATTCAAGAATTATTTTCGTTACATCTGTATTACTGTTTCCAAGTAACTTTATTTAAAGTAATAAATTAATTGTTTGGTTTGACAAGGTATCATTGTATGTAACAGGCGAGTGATGTACGGCCGAGAAGAGTTCCCACCGGGAAGCCACGTCCCAGCTACGTGCCCCACGAACTGCCATCATCAGAACCACCGTTTCTAGTGATATGCTAGCACTGAACGGGTGACTACTTACATGTATATTGCTAGTCGTCCATTCAATTGTATTATTTAGATATTCATTAAAAAAAAATTAATGAAATTACAAGAATATTAATTCCGATTAATTGATTGACTCATCATTTATAAATGCACAGTCTGAATCCACTGAAATGGGAAATTGTAACATTTTATTAAATTAGTTCCTTTAAAAGATTTATCATAGGCACAAAGGAACATGGTAGTCGTCCACTCAATGGTATTATTTAGATATTCATTAAAAAAATTAATGAAATTACAAGAATACTAGTTCTGATTCATCGATTGACTCATCTATGAATGCACAGTCTGAAGCCACTGCAATGGGAACTTTTAAAATTTATTGAATAAATTCCTTCAAAAGATTTATCAAAGAAACAAATACGCAGTTATTCCAAAATTATTTCCAACTAAATGAAACTTGAAAATTGAATACCAAATATTTCTGAACATAGGAATAAAAAGCAATAAAAAATATTTCCAAAGATATTCTGTGTTTATCAAAGACTCGACACGAAAAATCTTATAAAATGTACACATGAGTCTACAAAAACCTCTCGAATGAAGTCATAAAAGAATTAATACGTATGAGTGGTATTTATTATTTTATCTGGCGCTAGTCGCTGTCTAGATACCGTCTCGTATTTTCAATGTGAATGAGACAAGCGCAGTTCTGGCGGATGGTAGCGACGGCCGCGATGTGACGCTGAGTGGCAGCCAGCGGAGGGAGCCAGGAAACCACGTCGTGGCACGTGAGACCCGAGCCAGGCACAAGTACTCGCGCGGTGCTTAACCTAAGCTTAATAGCTTAATGTCCGTATTCATATAAGTTGATTCTTAAATATACATAATATGATTTTCATGAACGTCAAACATAACTAAAAGTTTATTTATTTATTTAATACTTTTTTGTACACAATAGTTATAAAATATGACAGAGGTAAACAAAAGTACAAAGGCGAGCCTAATTCTGATAGAGTTTTCTTCCAGCAAACTTAAAGTGGAAAAGAGCATCAATGTCAGCGGATACAGCAGTGTACAATTTTTAAACAGACAAAATTAAATTAATTACATTATATTATTACTTGAATTTTATAAAAAAATAATATCTTATACAGCCACAGTTTAAGTTTATTAGTTGCCGTTGCTTGCCTGAACTATGTACATCACTATGTACGTACACATTAAACGCAAACTTACGAGTATAGTATAGTTTGTTTCAATAGAACTTATGAAAAGACAAGACTTCATAACTGTATTGTTAAAAAGAACATAGAAACCGTCTCTAAATAAAATTTATAACAACAGAAACATTGAGTGAATTAATCAATTTATAATTTATATTGCTAATGAACATCAGTCTTTTGTTTACTGTACTACTGGAGGGTAAATTTTTAATTTATTTAAATTTACGTTAAATTCTATTGAAACAGACCGTATATAAATACAGATATTTTGAAAGTAAATAAGTACTACACAATGTCACCCATATATTACTATACTCTCCTGGGCGATACAATTAATACCAGAGGGAGACTTTGTACAAAAGTCGATTGCTTGGGCACCTCTGTCCCATTCGTGTTTCAACCGTGAAGCAGTTGTGTTTGCATGACTGTGTTTCGGTTTGAAGGGTGGGATATGGCGTGAATTTACAGGGTACAGAGGAATAACACCTGAGTCCTCAGGAATGGCAACCCATGGGGGGTATCATGGGTGAAACAGTATAGTCTGCTATGTCCATGGTACTGCTCATGTCTATAGGCGACGGTTACCACTTTCCATCAGGTGGGCCGTCAGCTTGTTTGTCATTCTAAGTTGCATAAAAAAAAAAAAAAAAAAAAAAATTGGATTTGTATACAGGGCATAGTAACCTCACAGCCTATCATCGTCATAATTTCAGCCATTACCCGTCCACTGCTGGACATAAGCCTCCCCCATAGACTGCCATAAAGAACGGTCCTGAGCCACAGTAGCAGCCTATATTCGAATCTAAATGAATAGTCATAATGAATATACAAAACCTAACTCGATGATAGTATTCATGACACCGAACAAGTTACCCTAATAAGCATAGCTTAAAAATAATGATGAGGATATTTCTTAGTTTGGGGAGTAGATTGTGGGCCTGATAGGACGACGTTCACACGGTCTCTCTACAAAACCATCTCTCGAATTCATCATGGTGGACCAACTGACACGACTTCAACTTCATCATCTCATCCTCCACTGGAGCCCCGCCATTGTATATCTACCATTCATATCTATCATCTTTCTTCATCTATAAAAAACTAATTTCACATACAGTTTAATTGTTTACATTTAACTGCACAAGGGTAATTTGATGAACTTACTAGGTTTGTCGTTTCTAACAATTGTTGCAAGTCATAGCCGTAGCTAAGGGGAGGCATTAAGGGGAATGCCCTACCTTAAAAGGCCCAATGCTCTAACTTAAAATGAATAGCCCTAAAAAATTTGACAGATTCGCTTTCCGAAGTTAATGAATTATGACTTCTGGCCTACCAAAAAGTTCTTTTGCTCTACCTTTAACAAAAGTTTAGCTACGACTCTGTTGCAAATTTGCAAATGCATCTAGAATGAAGATATGATGCTTACGTCATAGCGTCACGCCTCACACAAGAAGCAAAAACAATTGTTAGAAAGACAAACATAAGTCCTTTAAATAACTTTTGTCCATTGTTTCATTATACATATATAATTATATAAAAAATAAATATAAGTTTTAAAAATAGTTGTCAGAGGAAGGACGTAAACTACCCGCGTATTGTGAAGAGCGGACGTAATGCAGTCGACGCACGTCGCGCACGCAGCCAGCCTGGTACGATGATACTCCGCACGGTCGGCGCACACGCATGCTCACGTCCATCGACGCTCGTAAAAATCACATTTCCGGCTTACAACGAGATAAGGGTTGAAGCAGCCATGCTCAACGTCTAGGCTGCATCTTACATAAAAGCCTTTATAATATAAGACCAGACCATTGTTTTACCAGAAGGAGACTACAATATTGTCATGGATATGTCCACTGGGGTGAAAGGGATTGTTAATATTGGGATCCAACTGCCTCAATGCTAGTAATTCCTACTGGAAGTCATTATGGGTAGGTAATAATGAATTGGTCACAATGTGTTAACTGACCCGCTCCATCCTCACCTATCGAGGTGGGAAGGGAAAATTAGTAATGAGACTTAATAGCTCCTTTGCTATATACCCTAAGAGGTCGACCTCCGCGCGGTGTCCCTTAGAAACCATTGTGCATATTTTTGATAAATTCATCACGCTGGGCCAACTGGCCTGTTTCATACTTCATCTTTACCATTACTTCATTACCTGTTTCTCGTAACAAGCAATTGCAGTTGTACCTATTTGCAATTTTGTTGTATTTTGTTAAGAGAAGGCTGAAAACCAGCGCTGTGGTACTATATACATTGCACTGGGACACTCATAGCATCAACTAAGCCAGTTACTTTTGCATAATATGAGACACTTCTTATATATAGTAATGTAATACTTTTGTATTTTGATTTGTAATTGTGGTTTTTTTTTTTGCAATAAATATTTCATATTCTATTCTATCCTCACCTATCATCATTCACTGGTGCCCTGCCAGCGTATACCGATAGCGCGGGCAAGGTTATCATTCCATCATCATCCATAAAAAATATCCTTACCTATCATCTCTCACTGATACCTCGACAGTGTTATACCAACACCGCAAGCGAGGTCACTTTATCACTATCATCCATTAAAAAAAATCTTGTTGCGAAATAGCTTGGCTATTCTGGAGAGTAAGATATGACAGTGAAATTGTTAGGTATTGAAAGTCCTTGGTATAAGAGACGAAAATAAAACAAGCATTCATGGGCTGCGGTTCATACGCATTACTTATGGTTATTACTTTTTCAATATAGGGTGTTTTCCACCCTGGTACAAAAAAAAATAATCTAGAAATTTTATCAATAAAAGTTTTAAAAAGTTCTTACTTTGCAATCCATCACGAAGTTTATTTAACTACTCGTATGTACTTGTAGTCAGTGAGAGATTACTGTGACGCCCCTGGATAGGAACTATGAACTAACATTTGTACCATCACTGTGGAACTTTAATTTTGCATAATTGTATTTTATTAAAAAGTACAGTCCAGTCTCTAATAATAAGAAACATTGAAGTATTCTTATCCTAAAGGATACCTGGTTACCGGAATACGGTTACAGGAAGAGGTACTTTCTGTTGTAAAAACTCTATAGTCGTTTTTATTAATGTTCTATAATCAAAATATTAAATACAAAAATATAACAATATAATAATTTATGACAGTTCGCTATTCTCTTCTAAACTTCACATAATACATACATTTTTATTATTCATCCAACTGAGCTTATTATTTTCAACATTCGTTATCAGCACGAGGTAAGGAATTTATTTAAAAGAAATTCTACTCATTTATAATGGCTGGGATGAATTTGAATTGTATAAAAATGTTGGTGAAACGTGAAGATTATACGGCATGGAAATTCAAAATGAGAATGCTGTTGGTGCACGAAGAGTTGTGGAATACAATAGATGGTTATGAATCGTCTGACGATACACCTTCCCATGTAAAAGCACGTAATGACCAGAAAGCATTGTCAAAAATTTGTCTTTCTGTGGATGGTGCGGCAATGACGCATGTGAGGACAGCAACGTCAGCGAAAGAGGCATGGTATGCATTACAAAAGGCATATGAAGACCAAAGTCTTGGTCGGAAGTTGTCATTGGAGCGACAGCTGTACAGGTACTCCTTATCAGATTTTACCGATATTGAGTCGTACATTAATGCAGTCATGACAACTGCCCAGAATTTGGCAGATATTGGCAAAACAATTGAAGATAGCTCTCTTGCTGCGATTTTATTAGGTGGACTAACATCTCGTTATGATCCACTGGTAATGGCTCTAGAACATTCAAACCTCGAAGTAACATCAGAAATGGTCAAGACGAAGTTATTGAGTGAAATGTCAAAGATGGCTCAAAATGATGATGTTGCAGCGTTTCGTACTTCACAATTAAAAGCGAAGACGAAGAAACCTATTATATGTTTTAAATGTAGAAAACCTGGAGCCATAAGAGCCCTGATTGCCCTATTAAAAAGGTAAAAAAGGCAAATATGTCAAAAATTGAACAAAACATAGAAGATACAACAGATTGCTTGTCAGAAGTGGCTATGTCATCCCTAAATAACCAGAACACCGATAAATGGATAATCGACTCTGGAGCATCGGGACATATGACTTCACACGGTGAATGGCTAAAAAATTATCGTTCTATAGATAGTGGAAGCATAACTGTAGCAAACGGACAAAAATTGCCAGCTGTGGGTATTGGTGAGGTATCAATTAATACCAACTCTGTAGTATCAAAAATAAATAATGTTATTTATGTTCCTAGTTTAAAATGTAATTTACTTTCTGTAAAGAAAGTTGTCGAAAAAGATTTTTCTGTTGTTTTTGATAAAAATGGTTGTAACTTTTATAAATCTTGTGATGTATCTTTTGCTAATAACCCTATTTTACACGGTTCTTTTAGTGGTGGAATGTACAATTTAGATTGTTCGATTAACTTGCCACAAAATGTTTCAGCCTATAATGTGCACTCTGAACTCTCAAACTTTAAAATTTGGCATAAGAGATTAGGACATCTTTGTCGCATAGGTATGGATCTACTTAGAAAAGGTCTAGCAGTTGGAGTGGAGTACAAGGAGGTTGACAAGGAACCATGCATACCTTGCGTGGAGGGTAAGCAAGCAAGAAAACCTTTTAAACGGTTGAAAAGTAAGAAAGCTACGTCAGTTCTAGAATTAATTCACACAGATTTATGTGGACCATTTCAAACAACCTCTTTTCAAGGTAATAAATACTTTATTACTTTTATAGATGATTTTACCAGGTTTATATTTATTTATTTTATGTCTTCTAAGACAGAAGTCAAGTCAAAGTTCTCTATTTTTCAATCTCTTGTTGAACGTGAAACTGGCTCAAAAATAAAAGTAGTACGATCTGATAATGGATCTGAGTACGTCAACAATGAATTTGCTGATTATTTGGCTTCAAATGGAATCAAACATCAAACTACGATGCCCTATAGCCCTCAGCAAAATGGAGTGAGTGAACGATGTAATCGTAGCATTATGGAGAAAGCCCGTTGCATGTTGTCTCATTGTTCACTTGCGAAAGCTTATTGGCAAGATGCTGTAGCGACTAGTGTATATTTAAAAAATAGGTCGCCACATCGTGCTCTTAATAAGAAAACTCCTTTTGAGATATGGTACGGATCTAAACCTAACTTATCTCATCTTAAAGTCTTCGGATGCAGAGCTTTAGTTCATGTTCCTTCTTGCCAAAGAACTAAGCTAGATATGAAAGCAACTGAACATATTTTTATAGGATATTCAGATGATCCTAGAAGTTACTACTTCCGAAGTGCGAAAACACCTAGAAAGTTAGTAAAATCAAGAGATGTAACTTTTTTTGAAGATAAATTTACAGGACTAACAATTGAAAAGGCAGACGATGTAAACTGTGATACAAGTTACTTATTTTCAAAGACCTCATCCTCAGAAGAAGCTTCATTATCTTCTCCTTCAATTGGCGGAGGTGGTGATATAGCAATTGAGGAACAAGTTGACAATTCTGTTAGTACTGAAGAGGTACGCATAATTAATTCTTTATCTCCGTCATCGGGTCCTTCAAGTAACTCCAATGAAGATAGATCTGGAAGAAGGTACCCTGAAAGAATACGTAAACCTCCAAACTATTTTTCTTATAATACTCTAAGCGATGATCTGCTGTGCGGTGATCCTTTGACTTATCGTGACGCAATTACAAGAGATGATAAAAATGACTGGATCACTGCGATGAATAATGAGTATGATGCTTTATTAAAGAGGAAAACTTGGGTATTGGTGGAAAAACCAAGCTTTAAATCTTGTATTCCATCTAAGTGGGTTTACAAATTGAAAAGAGATGCTGAAGGAAATATAGTCAAATATAAAGCTCGTTTAGTAGCTAAAGGTTTTACACAAATAGAAGGTGTAGACTATTATGCGACTTTTTCTCCCGTTGTACGCTCCTCATCGTTGCGAACGCTGTTAGCACTAGCAGTACAGGAAGGATACAAAATACGTCATATGGATGTAGATACTGCCTTTTTATATGGTGATTTGGAAGAAGAAGTCTATATGGATCAGCCAGAAGGGTTTGTCCAGAGAAAGGAAGATGAAAATAAGGTATGCTTATTGAAAAAGGCCTTATATGGTTTGAAACAAGCTCCGAGAGCTTGGAATATAAAGTTAAAACAAACTTTGTCAACTATTGGATTCACTCAAACACCATCAGAACCTTGCGTGTTTACTAAAAATATTTCGAATACAGACTCCTTGGTTATAGCCATATATGTTGATGATCTTTTAATTATTTTAAAATATTGGTAATGAGGGTTCGAAGGGCGCATATATTATTTATAAACGCAATCAGTAAACAAAATAAAACACCAACTCTTTGAGCTTTCCAATGACAACACTATATTTTTTAAATCATTTATATTCTACAGTTTACAAATGGCCAGTTTGAAGTTTAACATCCTCCAAACGACAAGAAAAATAAAAGTAATAAAAATTTACTTTTAAAGAAATAATAATTCTATTTTAATGACCGTGTAAAGTTATTACTCGTAACTCTTTATTCTATATCCAGGCAGTTAACCAATAGTACATTTATCAGTTATAAAAGACATTGAATAAGTACCTAAACAGTAAATTCCTAAGACAATTTATTTGTCTAAATTATAATCAAATGCAAAATAAAAGGATCTTTAAATAAAAAATATCACAAAAAAATACATACCTACATTAACGCTTACCTCTTACAACGCTAGCAACGCATAAATATACTAAACAAACAAATTAATGGTCGACTTGAGTGTAACATTGTATTGTAATAAACTTAATTTTAATGTACGTGAAATAATATGTAATATATTAATGCCAGCAAACAAAAAAAAGTAAGAGTTTTATTTTTAACCTATTCCCCTTTAAACATGATATATCTTTAATTTGCTAGGTATTTTCGAAATTCGGCCACTACGTGTTACAAGTTGCTTATTTTTTGACGACAGATCAGAAGAAGTTGATAACTCACCAGATGGCGGTAAATCGGTGGAAATATTCGGAGTATTGTTTAAGTCAGGAAATTCATTATCTTTATGGACCTCAAGCTTGTAGAGTCTTTGTACTGGCCTCATCTTGGTTCCAAGAGATGTTCGAACTCGTGCTAACCTTTCTACTCCATCCTTACCCTGGATAAGCTGTTCTACAATACCCAAAGGCCATTTTATCCTTTTCTCTTCATTTTCTACTAATACAATATCTCCAATCTTTAATATATCTTTCTTTTCCTTTCCCTTTTGAACTAACACAGTTAAATATTCAGACTTAAATCGTTGTCTAAACTGTTCTCTCAAATTTTGCAAATATTTTAGACGGCGATTTAACGATGTGTTATCGACTATATCTAAATCGGTTACATCTATCTTAGGTAACGGTTGTATAAATAATGCGGGTGTCAATGGTTCCAAATATTCACCATTATCATTATTTATGTATGTCAGTGGCCGTCCATTCATAATAGCCTCACAATCACAAATTAGAGTTTGTAACTCATCATACGAAACTGATGCTTTACCCAATACACGTTTTAGCAAATCCTTCATTATTCTAATGAGACGTTCCCAATACCCTCCCCACCAAGCGGCAGTGGGTACGTTCATTTTCCAAGCAATGCGTCGAATTGTTGATTGTCTCTGAATCTCCTCCCAATCGAGATTTGTAAGTAGATTTTTAGTCCCTATAAAATTACTTCCTTGATCTGAGACTAACATGTCTACTCTACCCCGACGTGCTATAAATCGGCGAAGCGTCATCATAAATGCTTCTGTCGACAATGACCTGGTTAACTCGAGGTGCACTGCACGATATACTGCGCAAGTGTAGAGCACTATCCAGCACTTTTCTCCATTTCGTAAATATAAAGGACCAGCCAAGTCAACACCAGTATTTTGAAAAGGTGCATTGCATGCCATGCGCTCATTTGGAAGAGGTGCAGCAGGTGCTTGTAAGGGCTGGGATCTATATCTCATGCATATCACACAATTTGAAATAACAGACCTCACTAAGCGGCGACTTCCGATGATCCAATATCTTGTACGAATGTCAGCTATCAACTGATTTGTACCAGCATGTTGCAATTGTACGTGCCGTTGCATCACCATTCTTTTAACTAATACATTTTTCGCCGGAAGTAGATAAGGTGTTTTAACATGATCAGGAAATTCTGAAGATAATAAAATTTTTGTTTTAACTCTAAGTATGCCTTCATCATCAACAAATATAGTTAGATTTCCATTTCCTTTTTCTATGATCTCTTTACATTCCTTTTGTATTAATTTCAGCACTATTTTCTCAGCGTTAATATATTCATTGACTGTTAATTCACCTTGTCTCCTTTTTGAATTCTTTATATTGTGTAAAAATCTTAAAATCCATGCTGTCATCCTTATTACTTTTGTATACTTAGAGAAGTATTTTCCTATTTCATTTAATAAACTTTTGTCGTTACATACTTGTGCATTACATATGATTTTCTTAGTTTCTGAATTTACTAATCGCTCGTCAACGACCACCTCTGAATGCGGCCACTCTTCTTGTGCTAAAAGAAGCCACTTGGGCCCACACCACCATTTACAGTCGAAGAGTATTTTTGCATTAGCCTCTAGATGCCAGATCTGCCCAGTTTTGTTCACCTGGAATGTGATACCAATTTTGTGTGTTTGTATGTTCTCTTATTTCTTTCACTCTATTACCCACATATGTATTTAAAGGCAGTTCTCTTTTGATCCAACTCAAAGATACAGCAGAGTCTGTCCAACAGAACTCAGGGCACTTTGACAAGGATAAACCTTTTCTAACATTAACTAACAATCGAGATCCGATCAATGCAGCTAATAGCTCAATTCTAGGAATGGTGATTTTTTCTGGTGGTGTCACTTTGGACTTGGCAGAAATTAATCGTACAGTTACCCCATGCTTGTCTTCTGCTCTAAGTAAGACACATGCACCATAGCCATGTATACTTGCGTCACAAAATAAATGAAGGCTTACCTGAGATTCATTTAAAATACCAGCTGATAATCGACGTGCTAGTCTGCAATCTCTTAAGTAATCGATGTATTTATACCAATCTCGAAACTTAGAAAATAAGTCAGCCGGTAACTCTTCATCCCATGGCAAATTACGACGCCATGTCTCTTGCAAAATTAATTTAGGGATTAACGTAACAGGCGAAGTAAAACCTATAGGATCGAATATTCTTTGTGTCAATGACAATAAGTCCCGTTTTGTTACCTTCTGAAATGTTTCTAGTTTTCGCATGTTATCACAATTACAAAACAATTCATCTGAAATTGTGTCCCAATTAAGACCCAGCACGGATATAATTTCTTTACCCGTTTCATTTATAGCTAAAGATGAGGTTACCCACATTCTAAGATTGAACTTAGCCTTCTCCATGATAAGTTTAGATTCTTCAATAAATTTACGTGTCTCCTTTTCTGTGTCTAAACTCGTTACACAGTTGTCCACATAAAAAGACTTTCTTAATCGCTGTGCTGTCTCTTGAAATTTGCCAGTCACCCTTTCGAGATGATGATTAATAGTAGCTGACAATAAAAAGGGACTACATGTTAAACCAAATACTACACGACAGTGTCTATAAACTACTATTTGTTTTAAACTTTCTTCCTCCCACCATAAAAATTTTAAGTAGTTTCTACTTTCAGGTGGTATAGAGATTTGTAAAAATGCTTTAGCTATATCAGCTGTCACGCCAATGGCTCCTAAACGAAAACCGACAAGCATATTAGGAATACGATCTAATAAATTTATTCCCTTTTCTAGTGAAGCATTAAGACTTAAACCATTTTTATCCGTCGCAGATGCATCGAATACGGGCCTTAGTGCTGTAGTCAGACTTGATTCTTTAATCACAGCTCTATGTGGCATATAATGACCAGTATCATGATTAAGTTCAGACGGTGGAACTTTTTCTATTATACCTAAAGAAATCCACTCCTGAAATACTGCATGATACTGATTGAATTTCCCACACGTTACTAATTTTCCTGTCATTGCATTTAACCTATGTTTTGCCTTTTCATAATTAGATAATAGATCCTCATATCCTGTTTTAAATGGAAGCTGAACTTCATACCTGCCACTTGTAGGGTCCACCTTTATCGTGTTCTCGAAGAAACTCATGACCTCTGCAGTGATTGCCTCCTTAGACTTTACGTCTCTTGGATCATGAATGCCGAGATTTTCCAGCACCCAGAATTCTTTTAAAATATTATTATCACAAGTTAATGTTGTTATAGTAGTATTAGAATTACTTAATACACTAACCTGTACACCCTGAAGAGTCCAACCTAACCTGGTATCAATTGCTATTAGTCCATTGTCCATTTTTATCAACTTACCTGTCAAAAGAAAACCTGCATAATCTGCTCCTATTAACAATTTTATATCAGAACATGTGCCTTTGTCAGTCAACACAATGTTATGCTCATTTAAATGTTTTACTAGCACAGAATCCTTAAAGTTAATTTTAGGTACATTATTACATATACACTTTTGACTTAAAGCTAACATGTTAATTTCAAAGGAATGGTCTAAACTTTTTACCGACAAATTATAACCTTTATGTTCCTTAGAAATTGTTTTGATACCACCAAACAGTGAGTGAGACAGTACTTCAGTTGTTACAGCAGGAATCTTTAAATAATCAACCACTTCTTGTTTAATGTAGCTACGTTGAGATCCGCTGTCAAACATAGCACGTACGGACATCTTTTTATTTTGATGTTCGATTTCAACGATGACAGTTTGTAACAATGTAGTACTGTGAATAGATGACGCTGTAACTGTATGACTGTCTGTGTTCTGTTTTTGTTCGACTGGTTTTTGATTTCTACATAGGATAGTAAGGTGTCGTTTGTGACATATAAGACATTTTACAAAAGCTTTACAAACTTTGAAATGGTGTCCTTGCTTTAAACAATTGCTGCATGCCTTTTTATTTTTTAAGTGTAGTAATCGTTGTTCTAAAGACATTTTGTAAATTTTGTAACATTCGAGACTTGAATGATTATCTTTATCACACCATATACATACCTTCGACACTTTATTTTTGGATTTTATTGACATTAAGCAAGCAGCTGATGGTTCTTTATGGGTTTGAATATTAGATGACATCGAACTTAAACCATTTTTTGCCATTTGAATTCTTTGCTCACTCTCCACCTCCCGGCGTAGAAAATTAAGCAAGTTTGTCAACTCGATCTCCATTTGATTACTATGAGTTGTGAATCTCTCCCATGCTCGCAATATATCTTCAGGTAAAGCCGATTCCACCATAGGTAAAATGAAAGCAGCATGCGCTTTAGCGACTCCTAAAGTTTCTAGAGCCCTCAGTTGGGCGCTGAGTTTGTCATATAAATATGTTAAGTCAGGATGTTCATTTTTTTCTAATATTAACGATAAAATTTCTCTGACATATACCTGTATTAATAGTTCCTCACGAGCATAGCGCGATTTCAGGTGTTCAATACATTTGGTATAATTGTCCGCTGATACTGGGTAGCTCTCTATCAACGTACGCGGCTCTGAATCAGGTGTGGTAGCTTGCAATAAATATTGAAACTTATCCTCTGGTGTCAATATGGGGTCTTCATCAATTTTTTTAAAGTGCCCCCAGAATGGTAACCAATTCTTTAGAATTCCGTCAAACCTTACTATTTCCAACCTGGGTAATTGTAGCTTCGCTGGTTTATTAGATTCTTTTTCATTAATTTTATTTATATCTTTATTAAAATTTTCGGCCATTTGCTCGAAACGCGTATCTAGAAGAAGCCATCTTGTTTTGTAATTTTCAGCTTCTTCATATTCTTTCTCGAGCGTATTTTCTGAAAAGTCCGGATCTTCCAGTATTAACGACTGTATTTCTTTATCAATATTATTTAAATTTGCCCATATATCATTCATTTTTCTCCAACAGGCCTTTAAATCGGTCATTTTTATTTCTGACCCGTCCATAATGGCTTCTAGGGAGTTGGTCGTTTTGGTAAATAGGCGTCTCTGTACTGAGCGTTGTTTTAATTTAGCGTCCATTATGAACTTTACGGTCGCCACGTTTAAAATATTGGTAATGAGGGTTCGAAGGGCGCATATATTATTTATAAACGCAATCAGTAAACAAAATAAAACACCAACTCTTTGAGCTTTCCAATGACAACACTATATTTTTTAAATCATTTATATTCTACAGTTTACAAATGGCCAGTTTGAAGTTTAACAATTATGTATAAAAATGAAGTAACATTTGACAACTTCAAATGTGAGTTGGAAAATTATTTTTCACTTAAAGATCTTGGTATTATTAATTATTTCATAGGCATAAATATATCTTGCCGAGAGAATATTATTAAAATATGTCAAAGTACGTATATTGAAAGTTTGTTAAAAAGGTTTGAAATGCAAAACTGTAAATCGGTTTCAACACCCCTTGCTCAAAAGAAACTGGAACCTAGTACAGGTGAGTCTAAATGTTCCTATCAGGCATTAATTGGCTGTCTTATGTATTTGGCAGTAAATACAAGGCCTGATATAGCTTACGCAGTGAGTTACTTAAGCCAATTTAACTCCAATAATGATCAATCTCATTGGAATGCTGCTAAGCGATGTCTTCGATATTTAAGTGCAACTAAGCATGTTGGTATTTCATACAGAAAAACTGAAGACTCCTCTATGCTGCGTGGTTACTCAGATGCTGACTTCGCAAACTGTCCTGTTAGTCGTCGCTCATATACAGGATTTTACTTCGAACTCGCAAAAGGCCCTATTTCTTGGGAATCAAGAAAACAGCCTACAGTCGCATTGTCCTCTGCGGAATCCGAATACATGGCGCTATCAGCAGCTGCTAAGGAAGGTTGTTTCTTAAAACGTTTTGTGGCAGAAATAACAGGTAAAACTCTAAATGTTGTCATTTTTTCTGATAGTCAGAGTGCCCAGAAACTTGCGTTGAATCCAGTCCATCACAATAGAACTAAACATATAGACGTAAAGTTTCATTTTATTAGAGAAAAAGTAAATGACAAAATTATAGAATTAAGGTATATGCCCACTGATTCACTACCAGCGGATGTTTTGACAAAACCTTTAGGTCATGTTAAGCATTTACGATGTATGACGAATATGGGCATTGGGTAACCTTTTATCTTGTTATTTTTGTACCAGTATTTTTGTTAAGTAATATTTTTGTTATATATATATTTTGATTACGGGAGGATATGTTGTAAAAACTCTATAGTCGTTTTTATTAATGTTCTATAATCAAAATATTAAATACAAAAATATAACAATATAATAATTTATGACAGTTCGCTATTCTCTTCTAAACTTCACATAATACATACATTTTTATTATTCATCCAACTGAGCTTATTATTTTCAACACTTTCAGGTACCTCTTCATCTTCAAGAACATCAAGTGTAGTACAAAAAAATCGATCTAATTCAGCAATTAAATTAAATATTTCTAAATATCACTTTGAATATAATAAAATAAACCCATCATAATCCAAAATTTTGCATCGTTTCATAACAAAAAATATATCCTATGTGTTATTGTAACCTATTAATGCGTCAATTTTAAATTTAATTTAAATCTTTCCACACTATTATGTGAATTGTGTTTTATCAAGTCCCTAACTCTAAAACTAAATAAATAACTAGTTATTTTTTTATACATAACAATATCAATTCCAGTCGCTGTCAATTGTAAAAAGTTGGGAATATCTGAGTGTTTAGTGGGGCGGCCATCTTGAATGCTACTTCCTAATACCTAATTGTGTATTCGTGTCATCCTCCAGATCGTATCGCTGCCATCTTTACACCCTCCAGCTGAGACATATCTTAATTATGATAATATTATCGCCCCTTTAACATTGGCCTAGTAAGATTATCTACGTGTTATTATCATATTTTATTTTACAATAATTAAATTATTAACAAATTACTTTATAAACTCTGGTTTTATTTAAATATTACTACTGTACTTTGAGTACATAGAAATGAATCCTGCTATGATCTATTTCAATAGAATTTAATAAAAGGACATTCAAATTTTGTTGAATTTATCACAGAAATCATTCTCTGCTCGTAAATAAAACGAAGCTTTACAATTCAGTTATATTTTTATTATGTTTGTCACCTCATAACTCCGTCAGATGTAAACCGATTTGAAAATTTCTTTTATATCTGAAAGGATATACTTACAGATTGGTTTAATAAAAATTTGCTAAATACAAACTAAATTACCGAATTGTAATATAATTTATGATGTTGCTCTGTTCAAAATATCTATGTATATAAATTGATGTCATTGAAAATTCTAGCTACCTTATATCACTAAAAGTAATGTTTAAAAAACAGACAATTAATAATAAACTAACGTTTTTATACAATTATTGAATAGATTTTATCAAAATTTATACAGTAATTTAGTTTTTAAATCAAAATAACTTGCTTTGCCACAATTGAAGTACATTTACTGTGAAATACAATCTTAAATGATTATTTGTACTACCGTTGGACATCAGCAGACCGTCTTATTGTCAGGTCAATTATTTGCTTGTTACATTTTCATTGTTATTGCGCCATACAAGTACTATACAATAATTTTGTATTGGTTTCAACTTAATTCACACCGATGACACATTCCTGATGAAACTGTCATGAAATGATTGTAAAATTTCTCAGGCATGTTTTTACTTAATAAAGCTGTATTCCGTATAAGTCTTTTGTAGGTAGATACGTATGCCTGTAGCTGTCAGTTACATAGTTGCCATCCATAACTAGGTTCTCGAGTTTAAGCAAGCTAATAAAATTGACACCTGCAAAGCAGCAAAAAATGTGTGTCGCGGCTCACAAATGGTCATAAAGCAGTCTTCCATCGATCAAGAGAACGGGGTCGCCATACATATAGCCTCATAACCGTCGGTGGCGTGCAACGCAGCACAACGTGCCCCGGGTTAGCATTTAATTCTTAATAAAGTTCATTTACATTTAATTCTTATTAAAACACCAGGCCGCACCCCGAGTGACCGACGGATTAATTAGACTATTTGCGTATCCGTTCGCAGTGCGACACAACAGCGCAACCAACGGCCTCCTCGTCATCCCGAAAGCGTCTCACTCGCTTCGATGTAAAGCAGATAATTGTGGAAAGGTCCCGGATGTCTTAGCGATGTGCACTAAGACACCAGCAGCATAGCTGATTCCTATTGTAATGTATGCTAAGCGGCTGCGACCGCAACAATTAGGCTAGGATGTGCGAGCCACGGCCGCGGTCGTGTCCCCGCCTCGTCACGTTGAATTGCGAACGGCAATTAGTGGCCCTCGCTGCATCATTGACTTGTTTATTTAATCACGACCACATCTTACATGCTCGCGGTGCAACCGCACTGCCGGGTGAATGCTAACGGGCGAAAATCGGAAATTACAGCGTCCCTATTAGGTAGGTCACATAAGGGAGAGTGGGTGTGAAGGCACAGAGTGATCATATCGCCCGGATCACCTTATTATTTACAGAATTTCCGATTCCAACCACGTTATTAATAAGGAGAGAGGTCGCCGGTGCTCGTGAGCCGAGTCCGTGGGCAGGCGCGGGCGCACCACCCGACACGAACAAAATAATCGAAAAAGGTAAGCGCGCGCTCGTGACGGGAATGTCGCTGATGTTATGTATTTCAGGTCGCACTCGATTGTATTTTAAACCGCCATTGTTTCGTATTTCGCGCCTGCGCACAGAATGCCCCGCCTGCGGCCACGCAAGATTGTATTTTTCATGTCGCGAAATGTCCGTCAAAAGAAACTATAAATAGTGTTGAGTGACGAAATGCAATACGAGGTGCGAGCCGATGAGCCGATTCCATTGAGTTTAAAAGATTCGTCGACAATCAACCAGCTTGAATCAAGCCCGTAAATTTTATCTTAAGTCGAGTTTGATACATCGATTTTTACCTATATTTGCTGAACGCTTCTATAAGTGTAGGTCATTAAAACGCGCTTGACTATAAATATATTTTCCTTGGCGCGAAAGCTAGATTTTTTATACCACTGAGGTGGCAAAAAAGCATACGGCCCACATGATGATAAGCGGTTACCGTAGCCTATGAACGCCTGCAGTACCAGAGACCCTGAAGAAATTTCTCTACTGATCTATCAGCATGAGCTTCTTCAAAAGGGGGGCTTTTGAAGAAGCTCATACTGATAGATTAGTATTTTACTACGATATCAATATAAAATCTGTCACACACAGTGTACGTAACAGAAACATAGCAATCATAGAGTTCGGTGAGGGGGTTTCCCAAGCGGAAAAATTCATAAACTTCCTTCAAATTTTTTGATTGTATATGAATTCTCTTGACATGAACACCGACTCATTCAACTTAAGCTTTTTAAAATTTTGTTTAAAATGAACATAGTTAAAGTTTTCCTTCGTATAATTTAGCCTAATGTCCTTTTAATCTAATTCTATGTTGTAGTTCTGTGCTTTCCCAGTAGAACTCCACGATAAGGTGTAGAGCGGCGGCAGTGTCGCACGCGGCGACCGCTCGCCATCCAGCCAGCGGCCGCCTCTCCCACGGTCGCCGATTGATTAACGGTGCGGTTCGCGCTAAGTGGCGCGGACCGCGGCGCCGACGTGAGAACGCCCTACGAGCCACCAGCTAAATCAACACGACACATTCGCTCCGTGTCGCCTCCACGTGACAAAATTGCAACCATGCCAACCGTTCACACAAAAATAGCTTTGATCATTTGAGCTTTTAGACACAATGAGAATAACTTGCCGCCAAATGACTGCCAAGTTAGATTATACATGCTTTGAATCCTAATCCCCAGTAACTACGTAATATTGTTTTGAAGATGTGCCTGTGTCGTCAAGATTTTCCATTAATTTCAATAAAACTTCAATAATTCTTTAAGAATAGATGACGCTAAGCTTAGCACTGACGCACAAAGTGGTTCACATAATTATTGGACCGTAAACGATTAAAATATATATGTATATATTAAAGCGAACTTGAATGAATACAAAAAAGATTTGTACAGAACGATTTAGAAATACGAGCACTTAATGAATCAAAAAGAAGATGAATAAACAGAGAGACAGCTGAAAGGTTGAATTAAAATTAGAAATAGGGAAAGCGAGCAAATTGTGTTGTACATATAAATTTAACACGGAAGACGTCATGGTGGAAAGTGTGAAGAGTGTAGTTGTTCTAGCAGTGCTTTCACTGCGACACTACGGCCAACTCAGTAGTCACAGTGGGCTCTAACCCTTCGAGGAAATGGTACGTGATCGATACATACAAATTACAGAGCAGGTAGAGTTAAACATAAATCCATCATACACCAGACTAAAAGATGTTTAATGCTTTAATAGACATGTCAGATATATTTAACAGGTTTAAATGTAAAATAACCTTTGATTCATAGAGATTAGAGATCACTTATCATCAATAGATCAATTGATCGATTACTTGGACTGAAAGGTATATGTAAAACTTCATCTTCTTTTTCTGTACTATTCGAAATTGAAAAATGAAATTAAACTAACGCTAACCTTAAGTAAAATTATGATAGGAACAAGGAGTTTAGTCAGGCAAATATTGAAAGAGAGACAAAATCAACTAACATCATAATACTGTTTATGACCAACTGTACTTATAGAAAAAGTTGGGGTTGACCGTCACCGGAATAGAAGTCCAGAGGCTATCTGAGAGACTCCAATTATCGAGTTCGAATTGGCCTCTGCAAATATTAAGTCCGATGAGGGAACGACCTACATTTTAGTCCAGTCATAATAAAATTAAAATTCCATGCTTCCCTTCACACGTGTTATGCAAGTACACAGCTTACACAATGGGGATTTTTGTTCGCGGACAACATATCCATCGTCAACGCAGGCCTCAAGTGAACATAAAGCCAAATAGTTGGCTCTCAAAAATCTAGTTGAACGCATATTTATTGATCATGATTAACTAAAGCACTAAACTCTCGTCATACGTTCTAATCACCATGACTTCTTTTTTGTTACTCTTTTGTACTACAGTGACACAGAAGCATGGCTTCCGCCTGATGATAAACGGTTACGAGTACCATAGCTTATACGTAAGTACCATAGGTCGTTTACAACACCAGAGGTGTCACGTGCGTATTACCGAACCTTTTTGAGGAACTTCATGCCATAGCCTGATCAAACCATAACCTGAGTGTGGAGTACAGGCCACATATATTATTTATAGCTATATATTATTATTATTTACCAAATTCGAAATTGACACGCATTTCTATTGTTTCCTTTTGGCTTGTCTTCACGGCCTTAGTCTTCTAAGTTCCTTTGACCATTATATATATATTTCCAATTTCCATTCCAGGTTTCCTTTGTCGCCCACACTAAGCAAAAAAAAAACCTCCTTGAAACTGTACTGTGCGTGACTATTTCGCGTAATTTGGTTCCAGGATGTGAGTATTCCCTGCCTTACACTAGTATTTCTATACAATCAAAAGGAGAGGACAAAAATAAATATTGGTGTCTGCAGGTAAAAAGGCATTTAGACTGGGTTGAGGTTAGAACGACGCTAGCGGTGCTCACTTGCAGGGGTTCAGTGGCGTACTCGTACAGTACGCGGGAACAAGATGCGTGCGCGATGAGCACGAGATAACAACAGCCCGGCCGCCCGGCCGCCTGGGAACTAACCCCGCGACCGAATCAAACATCTCACGGTGACGCGCCCTCCTGATCGCAGATTTCAACAGGAAAATTATAAACGTAATAATATACAGCTCCGTATTTCTGATAATATTAACCAATTTAAAGACCTTAAGAATAAAGTATTTATTTTTTATTTATACAACTTAGAATGGCAAACAAGCTGACGTCCCACCTGATGGAAAGTGGTAACCGTCGCCTATAGACATGTGCAGTACCATAGACATAACAGAGTATACTGTTGCACCCATGATACTCTCCTGCGTTGCTATTCCTAAGGACTCCGGATTTATTCCTCTGTACCCTGTAATTTCACTGCCGTATCCCACCCTTCTAACCAAAGCACAGCTATGCAAACACAATTGCTTCACGGTAGAAACATGAATGTGACAGAGGTACCCAAGCAATCGACTTTTGTACAAAGTTTCCCTCTGGTAAGTATCCACAATCATCTCATCAGCCATTAGCTCTCCACTGCTTAACAAGGATAATCAGGAATAGCCATAAGGAAGTCCTGAACTACCTGCCTGCAATACAACTGAAGTCGTCACTCTATCGCCATTCAAGTATCCACAACATAGAGTATTAAATTAATATCATCATAAAAACTGTATGTTCTTTAGAAATTGACTACTTCAAAAACACGACAAAAATGCCAAATATTTAAAATATATATAAAGTAGTACTTGAAGACAATCTTACTTGAATAAATATTATTCCGTTAATATACCCTTTGAGAGATGGATGCGAATGAGCCATCCCATTTACTTCCATTTCTTCTTATCTCTTCCTTCTTTCTCTGACTTTTCAGAAATACAGTCATAGTCAACAATTTCGATGCGAATTTGATGAAAATGACAAACAAACCTAATACCCACCATATGTTTGTATCATAACAATCACTTATAACATAAACTGCATCGCAGACATCACAGTATCAAACTTACTAGTAGACGTTGTCGTTGTTGAGCACTAAAGTGTTTATTTATTTATAGAATTACCAACATAAGATACAGCTAAACATTTTAATACAATATACTGGTAGATTAGATGTAACTGTTCTTACATTTATAGGCAACCACAGAATGCCTTGAGTTTGATAAACATTAAAATGGAATTAAATTATTAAATGTTATTAAATAAGTAAAGCTATTAACAATATGAATAATAATATAATATAAATAATGGAAATTGTAATTAAATTATTTTAAATTATAAATAAATATAATGCAATGGTTAGTATTACCGGTAATTGCAAAACTGATACAAGTTACAAGACAGATATTATAAATGTATTTTTATAATTAATAATTAGAGGATTGTCCTCTTGATTGTATTAATTCAAGTGTCTAAGTCATATTATTTTTAAGTCATAAACTTACTGCACAGTTGTTTATCATTCCATTTAAAGAGAAAAAAATGTGACGTTTTTAAAGGTACATAAGTATTTGTTCACGTTTCAATAACTGAACAGATTTATATTAAACTTTTTCATACAAATAGGCCATGTCCTGAATTAAAATACAGGATACTTTTTATTTATTTTTTTAATACTTTGTTGTACACACTGATAGTACATAAAATATGACAGAGTTAATCAAATGTACAACAGGCGGGCTTAACTCTAAAAGAGTTCTCTTCCAGCAACAACCAAATTGGAATAGAGCATCAATGTCAGCGGGTAGAGCGGTGTACAAATACATGTGTGTGAATACATTTTTTTAACAATGTTAAGTGATATACATATTTTTGTGTTTAATTAAAAAGCGATATATTTGTTGAGTGCATTCTCATTCAAGGGCAGTGGTACGTGTCGGATTACGTCGTAGTGGGCTAGCAGTGCTGCCTCATCAGCGGACGATCTCATTAAGTTAACACCAGGCCGGCGCTGGCTGATCATTGTCTGCTCATTGCGATGATGCCCGCGTCCGCCTCGTAGCGGGCGCCGCTCAAAGTACCGCGCTATCGCCCGCCACCGAACTACATCTCACTGTAACAAATAGTGAGCGCACACTAGCGACTTACATTACATGTTTATTTCAAATTAAAGATATTACGATGTCAACAGTTTTGTTATAAATACATCGGTAATGGCAAACAAACTAACGGAAAGTAGCCACAGTGGACTATAAACGTGATTAGCGCAGTGAATTCAGAAACGTGGAAGTCACTCATGTGTTACCATTCTTGAGGACTAATATTTTGGTATTTTGTAATTTTAGTATCCTTCAAATCGAAACACGGCTGTGCAAACACACTTGCATAACAAGAATAAAAAAAACACATGCTGACTTTGTACAAAGACTGACCGGCATACTGACAATTGACGAAATATTTTACTAAACCGGGGGTTATTTTACGGAAGTCATTGGTTAATTAGTTGGAATCATCTTGTTTTATTCCGATACTATTAATATGCGTGCGACTGCTAACATTTGAGAATTGATCACTGTCTTTATTAGTACTAGGATCACCGACCGTTGTTTAGTCCACGCATATTTTGCGACACCTGTTCCTCTAAATGAGGCATCTTGAAGATCGCTGCTTGCTACGCATGTTAGGAATTAAATAAAATAATTCTAATCGACTAACCAGTGTAGACTGATAAAGACTTTCATACGAGCAAAAATATCAATATCAGCTATTTGTTGAGCTGAGTTGTGTCATATGTCACCTTCAAGTCGTTATTCCTGGTACTAATACACCTCTATGTCAATGTGCTTCAATCTTACTCTTCACATACATATCAGAACTGTAACAGCGTTTATTGATATTGAAAAAAATCATGAAAAACATCACCAAATAATCTAGCTAGAGGTGACAGGTTTCTTATATAATAATAATTGTGTTCGTACAAATGACGGGATGTCCATAATTTTGATTATTAATAATGGGAACTAGTGATTCCATTGTGAACATATTATCTATCAGGTATCAGACAACTACCGTGGACTTCATCCTCTCACTCTCGCCACATATTGATGCCACTATATACCAATTACGTAGGCGCGATTGCCATTCTATTTTCATAGCTCAAAATATCTTACAACCAGTCGCATCTAAATAACTTAAGTCGCATGAGGGTCATTTCAGAAAACAAACAATTTAAAATCTAAAAGAGCATACATATTAACACACATATACAAGTGGTCGCAGTGATAGATAGATAGATAAATAATTTATTTGCATTACTTGCAGCACACAAATTACAATAAAAATATACACATAATACACAGTAAAAGAGATAAAAGAATGAAAAAGAAAAAAGCAACAAAAAAAAAAACAAAAAGCAAAATATATAAAACAACAATTTTGTTTTTTCATGCATGTGCCATAGTAACACAAAATGGTCACAACTCAGTTTATTGCTTTGCCCTCAAAAGAGCAAAACACTGATATTCTGCTGTGACCAGTGCTTATTATATCTACTGGCGCACATCAAAATGGTCTAGTTGCAGTCGCTCGCCGCAAGTGTGCGCCACCGCCGCCGCCGCTGTCCACTATCGCCGACGGGACTAGATGATCTGACAATTACGTGGGTTATTATTATTCGTTTAGTGCGTAAACGTCCTCCGCTGCCGCTCCACCACTTGCCTATTTACCAGTCTACTATATACTCATTTTAATACGAAACAAACAAATGCCGCTTATATGGTACATATTTCTTTATTTAAAAAAAAAAAGTTTAAATAGGTAATATAAAGGAATTGAGGGCGTAACCTTTCGCCAGAACTCGCATTTGAGTGAAGAATACTTTGTACTAGCCAATTAATCATTTACCGCAAGTTCAGGCGCTATTCAGATCTCTTAATGTTCAGTATTGTTAAGGTTGATTTCTAGAAATTTCGGAATATCCCTTCTTAGTGGATACCTATATCATATATGTATTTACTTATATACTTACCAGAGCGAGACTTTGAACAAAAGTCGTTTGTTTGAGCACCTCTGTCCCATTTATGTTTCTACCGTGAAGCAGTTGTGTTTGCATGGCTGTATTGCAGTTTGAAAGGTGGGATATGGCAGTGAATTTACAGGTTACAGAGGAAAAACACCTGAGTCCTCAGGAATGGTAACGCATGGTGGGTATCATGAGCAGAACAGTATACTCTGTTATATCCATGGTACTGCTCATGTCTATAAACGACGGTTACCACTTTCTATCTGGTAAGTCGTCAACTGGTTTGTCACTCTAAGTTGCATAGAAATATATGAAAGACCTATATTTCAAACTTAGTAAGTTAACAGAGTATTGGTAAAAAGGCCCTTCTGTAATGTTAAAACTTTAACATGTTAAGATCACCATACTGTCATTTTTCTAGCTTTAGGTAACTCTCTTACCTCATCTGGACGAGTGGCGGTCTTCCACCGTGTATTTTTCAAGGCACTTTCTTCCACGCACAACCATTCTTTGGAATCAACTTCCAGCAGCAGTATTTCCGAACCGATTCGACAACATAACCTTCAAGAAAAGAGTATATTCTTTTTTAAAAGGCCGGCAGCACACCTGCAATGCCGCTGGTGTTGTGGATGATCATGGGCGGCGGTAGTCATTTAGCATCAGGTGAGCCGCATGCAATGCAATGCCGCAGGGGGCAAACGAGCCACCTGCGTTGTAAAAAAAAAGAAGCCCTAATGTAGGTTCACAGATTTTTTAACAACACAGGGGACATACACCATCAGGTGTGCCGTATACATAAATATACGGCACACCTGATGGTAAGAGACTACCGCCGCCCATGATCACCCGCAACACCAACGGCATTGCAAGTGTACTATAATAATAATTTTATTGAGTGCTACAGAAATGTCGCCCGTATGTCGTACGAGCAGTGTGTACTATCAAAATATTCTCAGAAGTAACATCAGATACATAATATACGTTAGGATGTCATGCCGGGCGTGGCGGCGCCAAAATTCCCGTAGCCGCCATACCAATAACGGTACTGGAGGCAGCGCCGCTGGCTGCCGTCACGAGCGCCGCACCACGGCCGCACGCCGTGATCTCGTGTCGTAGCCAATGTCAAGCTAGATTTAGACCAAGTCAGCAAATAATTGTTTTTAACGTAAACGGTAAACAATATAGCCAAGAGGATGTTATGTTTCTCTAGTTACGGTGATTGTCTGTAGACAACAGCTAAAACTCTTCATCAGACGGATCATCACCTTATATGTCATTCTTAGCAATATCCAAAAATATCAAATTCAAATCATTTTTATTCAAATAGATTTGTTTACAAGCTCTTTAAAACCTCAATTTTTATTAATATACTGTAGGGTTCGGAAGGTTGTAAAGCCCGCAAGAAACTTAACAGTTACTCTTTTAAATCTCTGTTAACATTATGTGTATTTATTTAAATGTACTTTGTCTAAAATTACATGGTCGTTAAAAGCCCGTACATTATCGAATAACACCATGCACACCACCTAGCAAAACCGCTACTATCACAATATCTTTAATTTTAAATCAACATTAAATTGCTAGTGTTCTAGTTGGAATTATGAGTCTTAACTTTCCTATTCTTTATGTTTTCGTGGAATACATAATTGCTAGTAATAGAGATTACAGCCTGATTTACAGCAATGTCCTCGCCATGACGACAACCATGCGACAGGTGGAAAGGGAATGTAAGTAAAGAAGATCTAACAGCCCCATTGCCAACAATATCCCCTATCAGGTCAACCTCCACGCAGTTCCCCCTGAAAACCATATTGGCTAATTCTTTATGAATTCTTCACAATGGGCCAACTATCCTGCTTTCATTCTTACCTATCATCTCTCCTTAGTGTCCCGCCAATGTATACCGATAGCGCAAGCGGAGTGACCATTCCATCTTTCACCATTAATAAAAAAAACCTCCTCACGATCGTCATCCTTCACGGTATATAAAGTCACACCAATACTCAGCCAGTATAAACTGATAGAAAAAAAACAATTATTTGTGTACAATGTTCTATACGATATAAAAATGTTCCATATGTTATACTGAAAAGAAAGAAAGAAAAATTATTTAGTGACATACATAGACATAGCTGTGTAAGTTCCGGCATAGAAGAAGCCATCCCTTCCTTTCCCGTAGGTGTCGTAAGAGGCAACTAAGGGAGGGCGAGAGATGGGCAGCGGTGTCTCTCTTAAAACATCTCCAAAGCAGTAGCGTAACAATAGGGTGGCAGGGCTGATGCAGCAGCTAATATGATGATGATGATGATAGATATTATAGAAACTAACAGTAAAAATAAATTCTAGTTACTAAAAATAATCTGACTCGACTCTTACTAGTGGGATGAGCTCTACTCATGTACAAAGATTAATTCAATTCGATTCAGCCGTATTGATAATTAAGGAACAAATAAATATCCAAACATGTTGACTTAACTTTCACATTTCAGTTATTAGTAGCATCTTCCATGTTGCTTATATCTGCGGCGAGTCAGGGTGACAATTTTCCGTCAAGTTGACCGCCAGCTTATTTTAAATTCCCAGTTGGTCGTAATATCGGCCGACATTGTTGTACTGCTATGCGGAACAGATTCATTAAACAGTTAATCAGCAGCGATTCAAATAATTGCAAAATCGATTCTCGCTCATTGATAACTGTTGTCGTAAACACGGAACAACGCAAGATTTACGTTTCGTGTGTCCCCGTCGAAAATGCTGTGGAATGAATTTCAATTACATATACGGGGCAAACGATTCTATAAGTCGGTTCAATGTCTCTTATATGCGTCCAACAGGAGAACATTGGAGGGAAAATATAAGTGACTATAACAAATGGTATGGATGGGAATACATAGTTGTTATGTCAAACAGACCATGGCACCTCGAGGTGTGAGCCTATCCGGTTCAAAGAAATCCATTGTTAATAACATCTCGTCGATACGTGACGCCTTCCGTACGACCGCGGCGGCACTGTTCTTCACACGTACACTACTTTTGAACTGTTAGAGAGATAAAAATTATTCTTTGATTACTCACAACTGTATTGTCAATGGCGAGCTGACGAAAGCACCTAACTTCACAAGCAGAAATGAATCAACACACGACAGTTCGTGCGCACTTAGAGCGTTTTGATACTGGACGGCGCGTGTGTACCGTTCCGTGCCGCTCTTCAAACATTAGCTTTGAAATACAAAGTTTTTCAATACTAGAACAAGAGGAGAGCAAACAGGGAGCGACAGTTCCAAGTAGCCGACAGCCGCTTGATGGGAGCCGATGGGAATCCGTCGGCGACGCGTCGCTGGTTACAGGTAGCCGTTATATAAGCTTCCATACATCTACATTGGAACAAAGAAAAGGATTAATGAAATCGATGCGGTCGGTTGCAGTTTATTTAATGCGCGACGTTTAAATCGAGATAAAAAAATAGGGAGACAGCGGGAACGACAAAATCCTTCAAAAACAAAATCAGCCGGCTCATCATTTAAGGACAGGACAGACGAATCGTATCAATACGCTGATGGAACGTTTAGGGTCCTATAAAATACGAAGTCATTGTCTTTTTTGCGCGTTCGGTTTGCGCGCGCGACGCGGGCGCGGAATACCAACAAGGTGCGCCGGCGCGGTGGAATGCGGCGCGGCCGCGCGGTGCCGCGCGTCGTCGCCCGCCGCCGCCCGTCGCCGCCTGCTACATACGCATCGCTCACGTCCCCATCGATACAATTAAAACGCTTCTCGGACAATACCCGGCACACACTTTCCAAAACTAAACTGACGCATAGAAAAAACCCGCTGCGACTACCCACTTTCGACCCTAAATCGATCAGAATACAGTAAATATTACGACTGCTGCCGGTGACGACGCCCATCGCTAATACTAATTTTATTCGAGTTACGGACATGGATTCGCGAAGATACGAATCACGTTCCGATTGTATTCGAGATGTTTTCTGACTGATTTCTTTATCAATTTCGCCATTTCAAACTTTAATGACAACTTAAAATTTTATGTCATTGAATGAAATCTATACAGCGATGGGAAGCGGCATTCTACGATGCGTTTCAGCAACAGAACGAGGTGACTAATTGGCAATTTTCATAAGAATGCGCGACAATCAGACAAATGGCAGTTGGCTGTTTTTATTGCGGAATTAAAAGGTTCTGCGAGCTTAAGACGTGAATGAAAAAAATTCAGCAGTGTGACTTTAATTGTACTGGTGACATTGTGGCGCCGCGGTCACTGCAGGCCAGGTAATTACTAGCCGCAGTCAGGAGGAGCTAGCACCGGGCGCGCCGCCTCACCGCCCATTCATTGATCGGTTTAATAAGAAAAAATATTTGAAAGACTAGTTTGCACTGAATCAATTACTTACCTAGGTAAGCATATTTGGAAAATATAGAGCTGATCTAGTCACTTAATAAATAAATAATTCACATGGTTTACAAACAATCATACGTTCAAATTCTACTATATATTATATTCAGAGTTATGATTAAACTAACTATTACCCGTGACTTGGACCGCGTGACCGGATATGTTTACTGACAGAGATAAAAAGTAGTTTATATCTTTTTCCATCCAATACAGTGCGTGTACGTGTAACAAGCAAACTCTATATCACATTCATAATATAATATATTTTAGTAGGATAGGATAGTCCTATAAGGATCCTACTAAAATAAAAAAAAAAGCTAGAAAAGCAAAGACTAAAAAAGACAAAGAAATTCTCAAAAAATAAAATTTAAAATAAAGACAAAAGTCAGATAGATCAATATTTGGAGATGAAACATTATAGCAACTAACAGTCATTTATATGTACAATAATTACGTGAATTAAACACAATTGAAACATTTTATACCATAATTATAATATTTGAAATAATCGTGATGACATAATAATAAGACGATACCTACAATATGCAACAACAATATGGAAACGCCAGTCACTATGTAAATAAGATAATAATGCTGCCTATATGGAGGCACAGAGTGACGGTGCGTCTCGCGACTTGCCCGCTGATATGCCGCGCCGTCGCTCGCCGCGCGCTCTGCCGACAACTAAGAGCGCAGTGCTTCGAAAACTTATCATATTCTAAAATACTAGAGCCTACATTGAATGGAGCATAACCTTAAAATATATCGCACCTTCCTGCAAGCAAGTTTGGCATTTACAAAAATATAAAAATTGTATCAAGACTTAGTAATAGAATAAATATTAAAGTCTCTAGATACGATATATCTGAAGCTAGGACTCTACGGGAGGCTTATTACAAACTTACATAACAGGTCACGTAACTACAAATTGGCCGGTTCTGTCTGTACTTTTGTGGCCAATTTGCACGGTAGCCCAAATTAATCTACAAAGCTATGTAGTCTCGGGACACCTGTGGGCTTATTATGAGCTTTTAAAGTTCTCAAATAAACCCACAGATATCCCAATCCACGACACACTATAAGAATAAGATCTGTACGATGTTATAGTAAGGCGGTTGAGGCATAAAAAATCACAAAATACCAAAGTGCGTCATGCAGTGATCTGTTATTTTTTAACAACTTAGAATGGCAAACAAGCTGACAGCCCACCTGATGGAAAGTGGTAACGGTCGCCTATAGACATGTGCAGTACCATGGACATAACAGAGTATATTGTTGCACCCATGATAGTCTCCTGCGTTGCTATTCCTGAGGACTCAGGTGTTATTCCTCTGTACCCTGTAATTTCACTGCTGTATCCCAACCAAAGCACAGCTATGCAAACACAACTGCTTACGGTTGAAACACAAATGGGATAGACGTACCCAAGCAAACGACTTTTGTACAAAGTCTCTCTCTGGTGTCTGGGGTCTATATCTATCCTATTTAAAGATAAAATAAACATATTTATTTATTTATTTATTCATAGGAAAACCAAGGCTACACTACAGCAAATAGATACAGTTTTAGGATCACAAAATAAGCCACTAATAGGTTTTCACAAATAGCAACAATATAGATACAAGGCGCTTTACACAAAGCAACAAAAATACGAGTTAACAAAAAAAAAGTGAACAAACAAGAGAGAACATATAAAAACAAATAATGATAATAATAAATTATAAAAACAAACAATAATAATGATAAGTAAAATACAAATTAAAGATTAAATGTAAATATTTGACCAAAATATGGCCTTTTTATCCATACAATACTAATTAAAACAGACTATGAATAAAAAAATTGCTTACTCAGTTAATTAATTAACTCTACATCTTCCTAGACACAGACTTCACTTTCCAGGCAACCTGTAAACGATGATAAAAGAAAGCAACAGAGTGGTGCAAATAATATGTAAAGACTTGTTGCTTATAATTCTGACCAGAGGCAATGATGGATGCGCAGTGCCATCGCTTACAGTATGAGTGTGAGTCTCCCTCATATCCATTTCGAACTGGCAATATAGATTGTGGTACAAATTGACACTCACTGGATGCAATGACGACCTAACAATAAATCTATGGATAATATAGGCACTTCAAAGCTATTTTTAATCTCTTTTGAAGGATGAGAAAATGTTTAGAGATAATTCTAAGTCCTCATTGTAATGCATGCACACTAATTTGGATGAGTGTGATCTGTTTTTCCCAGACTAGTAATTTTAACATATATTCAATTTCATCATGGATCGTTTATTGGGTCCAGTTAGGTTTGCTGTTACATCCAGTTCTTACACCTATTTTGTATTGTATAGAATATCATTATCATAATCATCATATTATCCTTAACGTGTGTCGTCATAGAAACTCAATTTTTTTTATTTGGCTCTAAATTCTATTTTGTTTATGGTTATATTTCAATCCTAACCGCTCCTTCGACTTCCGAAAGATGAAGAGGAATAGTGATCGTATGCTTAGTTTATATTTTTTTTGCAACACAGGGGGCAAACGAGCATGCGGCTCACCTGCTGGTAAGTGACTGCCGCTACCCATGATCACCCACAACACCAACGGCATTGCAGGTGCGCTGCCGGTCTTTAAAAAAGGAATATACTCTTTTCTTGAAGGTTAAGTTGTCGTATTGGTTCGCTACTATACTGCTGGTCGTCGCTAGATATATCGACGCCATGAACCCCTAGATTCGACTTGTTATCGAGAGAAGTGCCCTAAAAGTGAGGACATACGACAAACGGCGTCTTTTTTGCAGTGGACGCGCATAATTCGAGGATACATACTCGTATAGTATATATAAAATTATTTTTTTAAATGTATTCTCTATGTTTATTCACAGTATATGAGGAGTTCCTATGCAAAACTTCATGCTTCTCGATCCACCATTTTTGGCTCGCCTCGATAATTAGTCAGTCAGTCCGTTTCTCCTATTATATAAACACCTATAAACAGACAGAGTGCAAATAAATATTCGGCGACAGGTAGGAAAGTTTGAGAAGCGCGTCTGTAGCGACAAGAAGTGCACGTCCTCATTAAGCATTCAGAGCTCGTCTATACAATATTTATGTCAGTCAGCCGTGTTTTTAGAGCTGCGCCGTTGCCTAGTAGGTACCAGTACAAGCGCGTCACTATACTTCACCGGCGTACGAGTATGTAAGTACATCGCCGTGTCCGTGCTACAGTGCTGCTCCACTGTACCGGGTATTGTGCAAGTAGCTGTTGAACTCTCTGCTACTTTTGGAGAATTATGTTAAACATTTGCACGAAAACACGTTCGGACTTTCAATGAAATGCGTAAATTGTGTTCGCAGTCTTAATTTAATGTTGGTATGTAACGATATAAATAACAGTCGCTTGTCGCAATTGGTATTTATTGCGACCAATACAATACCGCTGTTTTTATACTCGTACCCACTAAGGTTTTATTTTATTAACTGATCAAATCGAACTAATCAAAATTTTCTCTCCTGATATTTTTTTTATTGTTTTTTCTATGAATGTTTCTCTCAGTGACATCTTGAATAGTCCGTCCGTCGGATTAGTGCACGGCTTCTGTTCGTACTTCCCTCCGCACACTTAGTAGTTGACCATTATTCACAATTCTAAACTTTCTATTTATAATAATATAAAATGAAAATTATATCAGTCATAATATCGTCATAGTCGTAGAATACTGATGGATCTGACAAAGATTACATATAAAGATCCGTCAGTATTCTGCGACTATGACGATATATTGCAGCTATCTATTAGATATATATTCAAGGATATTAAAATTTTAGGGAACAGCATTACAAATATATTTACTTCTTATATTATAGCGTCTTAATTTAGGTTTTTTTTATGCAACTTAGAATGACAAACAAGCTGACGGCCCTCCTGATGGAAAATGGTAACAGTCGTCTATACAAGAGCAGTACCATGGACATAACAGAGTATACTGTTTTGCCCATGATACCCCCCATGCGTTGCCATTCCTGAGGACTCAGGTGTTCTTCCTCTGTACCCTGTAAATTCACTGCCATATCCCATCCTTCAAACCGAAACATAGCCATGCAAAAACAACTGCATTACGGTTAAAACACGAATGGGACAAAGGTACCCAAGCAAACGACTTTTGTACAAAGTCTCCCTCTGGTAAAATTTGGGTATATACCGAATCTATATGATACAAAATAAGAAAAGAATACCCATAAGAAAAAGTCAATACGCTATGTTATTGTAGAGCTTAAGTATAACATGTTTTTTTCCTTAAGATATTTGACATAAAATATACATATGCACCAATAAACAATATGATTATCGTATATGTATTTAAATATTACAATACGAGTACTATAATATTACATTAGGAGACTGTTAATATGAATACTACATAGATACCCTGCGAATATGTACATTGTTTGTCGACATTGTATTTTGATTGTTTCAGCCTTGGGACATAATGTGTTTAATACAATCCATTGACAATGGGCAATAGTCTTATTCAAGATAAAAGGTGCTAAATGCAGCGACCAATATAGACATTTGCATGACTGATCGTGAGTTTAATTCATAACACGAAACATATGTATATTATACAACTGTATTTTACCAGCCAACCGCCACTACACGCCACTCGTATGGTGGATTTAGACTATTTTTTTATAAAACTTACAATGGCAAACAAGCTGACGGTCCACCTGATGTTTGTCCTCTCCTACTTTTTAAATTCTTTCATTGCTCGACTGCATTAACAGACAATTTTGAAAATTGTTTCCGCGTTGATACTTGAGTCCAAATCTAACTGCTATTAGAAGCAATTATTTTTAAGTAACTTTATTAGTTTTAGATAAAACATTGTTTTGACACTGTAGGTAAAAATAAAAAATAAAACTGTCTAATGTGGATGAAATGCAGATTTTTATTTAAAATAATTACAACAACTGCTTCTGTAATTTTAGATCTTTCTTATAGATCAGAGATTTCTGTCTTCATAGTTTCTGTTAGTATTTTCCCGATTAAATTCTTTTTTTTTTTTATTTCAACCTTCAGCACGTTTAATCCTTATTACAGATATCTATTGTTCACTGCTGAACGTAAACCTTCCCCATACATTATCACAAGTAACGGTCCTGAACCACCTACCTAATGTAACGTTTAATTTAAGCAAAATTTAGATTTTGCAGAAGAATTAAAACGAAAATTCGCTAGCTAAATCTAAGTCTACCTTACCTTATGTGTTATTAGTTGTTATAGCAATTTGCAAACGATATGCAACAGTGCATTTCAGGCCGTCAATAAATTAACAATTCTCAATAACGTTCAATTACGGATGCGCATGCTGTGTAGCGTCGAATCAATCAGCATTGGTAGCAGACGCGGCCAGCATGCGCCCGCGCAAGCGTATCGATTATGAATTTATGATCGACAACCGCGCTCGTTTTACTAAATGTTTGTGTTCGTGTTGAACACGTAATATTAATATTGACCGCGTGTTTGTCCATGTGTAGATATGTTATATTAGGCAATTTAACTATTTACTACAAAACTTACCTATGATTATTGCGACGTTTTAGAAGATTGTATCAAAAATTGCAAACTGAATATGTTTGTCAGTGTGGATCAGCATCATAATTTCTGCGGTTTTAATCCAAAAATATTAAGTATCAAAAGAAATGTACTGTCAAATATTATGTATTCTTATAAAGACTATGTAGATAATACGCTAATAAGGAAAAAATATTTTTAAACACTAGAATGGACGGTCGTTGACTTCATTGGATAGATTTTTCAAAATTCGCATTTAATGTCAAACTCATGGTTATTTTGTGTCACTGTGTGTATAAACTACCTAGGTAGCTGCTCACAAACACGCCTGTGTTTGTAGAAGATGTAACAACCAACAACTGTCTTTACAGTTACTTGGGGTCAATGTCACCGTGTACCTACTGCTCACGAACTTGCAGTAATTGCAGAGAATGAGTGAAATAAATCGATGTTGTTTATATCCTGCGATCTACATTCGTCGAGGCAGTGCATGCGAGATCATTGTGAGATAATTATGTCTCACGTCATACCAATTTCACCCATTCACGCTTACATTAATTGAAGATCATCACTATTACTATCTACTGTACACTATTATGATCAGATACTGCTTAGTAATTTGTATTCGCACAAATTCATTATTTACTTCATTAAACTTTTTGTAAAAATCAACAGCTGAGTTCCTCGGCCGTTCTTCTTGGCTGAAATTGCGTTCCGAATGAGCGGCAATGAAAAAAAATACTATTCAATAATGCTTAAATTTAAGTTAACTTTAATAAAAATATTTCTTTCATTCATCTTTCACATTCATGTCTTTATATACTCGTTAGTATATCTAGATAGATATAAATCAAATTTAGTACTTAGATCACTATATGTTAGATTAACACAAAGGATAATTTTTTTCTAATTCACGTGAGCATTGCCACGGGATAAGTCTCTATAAACAGCGTATAGATGGACGATAACAATCTAAACAATGGATTATTCAAAAAAAAATAAGCGAATCATATTCAAATGACAACTTTTCCTACACAAATATACATTTTAGTACGTAAGTATTAATTAATCGATCAATCAATCATTTATGTGCATAAACATAACTGTTATGAGTTTAATATTGTAGAATATGTAATACTAGCGACCCGCTCCGGCTTCGCACGGGTGCAATGCTGATACTAAATACACCTAGATAGACATATATCATCGCGGAATTTTTTGTTGACCTATTTACTAATAAGTATTCATTCAAATACTAAGTTAGTTCACTCTGATGATTTTTTGTGTGGCTAAATATTATTATATAAATATCAAATGTTATTGTGGCAAGCTATAGATAGCTACTGTCATAATTGTATTCCTTATATATTGTTAATTAATTACAACTGTACGCTTCTAAATTATATAAATAAATAAATTTTACGTTAAATTCAAATTTACTGGTCTTTCAACTTTCCGCCAAGCCCTTTTCAGATTACAAGGCTTTGCATATTAGCTATTACCTGCTTTGAAAAGTTGTAAAATCAAAAGCTATACTTAATAAATATTTATTGGTATATATCTAGTTTCTACAGAATATATATTCAACATACCTGACTATACCAAAGAAACAAAAACATATTTTTTTATAAAATAAAATAACGTAGTAACGATTTTGTTGATGTTTAGTGCCATTTTCGTATTTCAAAGTCTTCTTGTAAAAGTAGTTTACAATTAAATGATGCTTTATTTCGAATTAGGTATATGCCTTCACTTACACCTTGTTGTTTAAATATTCAAAAAATGTTTTCGACTTCACTTTAGTATCTACCGAGTAAGCCGGGCTATAAAATAGGATAACATTTAAGCAGTGATTATTTTAAATAAAATATTTCATGAACTGTATTACCGTAACTATGACATGTATTTAAAAAAAAAAACATTGAAAACATCAATCTCTTTTGTTATGTCTATTTTCAAATATTTTTCCGTCGGCTATCGATGGAAGGTCAGTACGGCATGTTGACTTGAGTATAGGTACATTACCGACTTACTAGGTTTAATATATTTATTATTTCACCCTTTAACTGTCCACTGCTGGACATAATAAGCCTTTCCCCAATAAGGAAAGTTATGCCAATAGTTGTCACGCTTGGCAGGCAGGTTGACAATCACAGTTAGGCTTTTAGAGATGTTTTAAGCGAGACATTACTGCCTATTCCTGGACCATAAGTGGCCTATTCTATGCCGGAACACACATGGACTTATTTTTTTTTAATGGGAGATAATAGAATAGTAACCCCACCCGCGCTATCGGCATACACCAGCGGGGCACTAGTGAAGGATGATAGGTGAGGATGAAGTAGGTCAGTAAGCCCATCGTGACGAATTCAACAAGAATTGTTCACGAGGGTTTCCGTGGAGGTCGACCTAATAGGGCGTACCTTACAATGGGGTACCATTGTTACCATATTGCTAACAATGAGGCTGTTAAACTCCATTGCTAACAATCCTTTTCCCCATACACGAAATTATTAGGCTATGTATATCTATATGACTATAAGAAATTAAGTTTTTTATACTTGATATGATTTTTTTTATACAACTAACAAAGGCAAACAAGCTAACGGCCCACTTGATGGAAAGTTGTAACCGTCGCCTATAGACATGAGTAGTACCATGGACATACATACATACAGAGTATACTGTTTCGCCCATGATACCATCCATGCGTTGCCATTCCTGAGGACTCAGGTTTTAGATTATTCCTCTATACCCAGTAAATTCACTGCCATTTCCTATCCTTCAAAATGAAACACAGCCATGCAAACACAACTGCTTTACGGTTAAAACACAAAAGGGACAGAGGTACACAAGCAAACGACTTTTGTACAAAATCTCCCTCTGGTCTGATTTTCCGTATTCTCTCAAACATTGCAATTCCCGTTCTAAGGTTTCTTTAAATGAATTAAATTGGAACGGTAAATACACTTATTCTATTTATTTGATTCACGCTGGCCCCCGACAGTGGTACTCAGAGATCATCACTCACTGGCACCCCTACCAGTGAGTAATGATCTCGAATGATGACGATGATGAAAAGATGAGATTATTTATGAATCCACCAAAAAAATACGGTGTATTATTTCACCAATAACACGATGTTTTCCAGAAGGAGCCCCGTAGAAGTCGACTGCACCTCATTTATCCTTCAAACTAAAATATACTTATAACATAAAATTGGAATGACGTGAAAATGATACGACATCATAAAAAAATAAATCAAAATATTTCAAACAGAACTCGCCACGGTTATTGTCAAATTAGTTAAAATGGTACTTTTGCAAGTGAATTAAGGTTTCTTCAGGGTCGGCAAGGTACATTTGACACCCCTGATGTTGCAGGCGTCCATAGGTTACAGTAACCGCTTGCCATCAGACGGGCTGTATGCTTGTTGTCACCTTCGTAGTATAAAAAAAATCAAGGCACAGTGTCAGTAATTCGTGTGATAGATAGTAGACACCTGCAGTAATTAGTATCGAAGCTGCCACCTTCAGTACAGAAGACAAAGCCACACGGTCACGCGTGTGTGCAAACGCACGCGCATACCACCAACGCACACATGCACCACTGTGACATCACTCAGCTTGCGATGTACTCACCTACCCATACACAAGTACGCACCAGGTCAAATATAGACATGCCAGAATAACTAGAACTGCCTCGGCCCCGAAACTCCTACGTGGCATCAGCCGACGAGAGGTCAGGGCACGCAGCTCGTGGCTCTAATTACGCTGGCCACTGCACAATGAGCGAACTGAAGTACTGGCCGTGCAAGTGAGTGCCATTGTTTTTCACGTGGCACGTTTTTTCGCCGCATTTCGGTGGCAAACGGGGGCCAATGGCGAGCGCGCCGGGCCGCCATTGGCGGAGCACGCGTGGGCGGGACGCCGCGCGCTCGCGAAATCTTCGCGCCTTTTCTCTGCACTCAGCAGCGTTTGTTTTAGTACAGCAAACTATTAAAAATAACAAATATACCCCTGTATCAATAGGCTGCACATGTGGATCTTCGAGTTCTAAATTTGAATTGTTCTAATTTTAAAACGATCATTCTCAGTCGCTGGCACAAAATCGACATCTTTGGTAATTCTTTAGTGCAGTTTACTAGGCTTATTAATAAAATAGATTAATAATTAAGTCTTCATTAATTGTATAATTAATAATTTAGTATACATTAACACTTATCTGTAAAAGCTGTATAATTGCTCTAATTAATATGTTCGTCTAGCCTTAAGCTCAGAAAGAAAGAAAGAAATGTTATTGTTCAAGTAAACTTAGATTTAAGCATTTTTGAATAGTCATTTTTCATTACTTACTTACTTATAACATTGTACATAGTCTGTTTAATTATTGTAAACATATTGTTGGTGTATATTTTATAAATAAATAAATAAATAAATAAACAAAATCAATAAGTATTTATTTTTTGTTATTTTTCTCATACACATTTTGAAATCAGACAAAACTGAAAAAATTAGGCTCCGTTCTAAAATCCAAGTATTTACTCAAAATGATAATTATAATTGTGTTGCACAAAAAAAAAACTTTAATCGTGACAAAACCAGATATTATATTTTGATTTAAAACCTAAACTACAGAACTGTTTTTAATAAAGTCTCTATCGGATGCTAAATAGATCCTTTTAAAAAAAATCCAAGTTTACAAGTAATGGAGTCATGAGATAACAAACATAAAAACAAACAACCGAAACCGAACCTCCTTCTTTTAAGTCGGTTGAAAAAAATTGTGTTAGTAGATACTGATGTGTATGTATGTAGGTGTGTCAGCCAAAATATGAATGCTTCTCTTCAATAATTTATTTGTAATTTTAACTCAGTAACTTATAACTCAGTACTTTATAACTTGAACACGTTAAATTAAACCGGTATGGTTATAGTAAGTAAGTGTCTACTTAGGTGCACTTAATTAAATACAACTACTTACTTATAATGAACTTCATTAAATAACTTATGAAAATATCTTTAAAACAATGTCTCGTATATCTTATCACTTTAATTACTCAGCGAGCTGTGGAGAGAGCTATGCTTGGAGTCTCTCTGCGTGACAGAATCCGAAACGAAAATATCTGCTAAAGAACAAAAGTAATCGATTTAGCCCGAAGAACAATCAAGCTGAAGTGGCAATGAGCTGGTCACATAGCTCGAAGAATCGACAACCGATGGGGGAGAAAGATTCTTGAGTGGCGACCACGTTCGGGCAAGCGCAGTGTGGGACAACCCCCAACTAGATGAAATGACAACCTGAAATGCATTGCAAGGAATCAGTGGATGCAGGTGGCTCAAGAGCATTCTTTATGGCAGTCTATAGAGAGACTTATGTCCAACAGTGGACGGATAATGGCTGAAATGATGCGGATAATAATAATGACATCTTATAACTTCGATATTTATGTACATTTTAAACAATAGGATTTTAACGATTGTCTACTGATTTCTGCTGATACAGTTGTCAAACTGCAACTTCGTTGAGAGTGCCTTTAATATCATTGCAAGAGCGTCATGACCGCTCATGTACTAACATAGGTTAAGTCAATTTATAACTAACAAAATGGGCCCTATGTAGTTTGATTAAATAAATATTATTATTATTATTAATATGTCCTTCTAATACACATATTATTACATGTCTATTCTAATCACTGTATTCATATCAGGACTTCAAACTATCGACCTGACATTTTTTATTAAAATCCGTAATAAAAATAATCCGTACCTGACAACGCCTGCTCATGACATTATAAAAAATGTAATACCTTTATACGGTGCTGATTTAATGGCGACTCAGTCGACGCGTGTTCACCATGACGGCATGGGCACACCAGGAATCATGACGAGCGGAAATGATCCAAGAGGCACATAAACGGCACAATGTCACGATAAGGATTAGTTCACACAGGGCGGCCCCCGCTGCACGCCGCACACCGCACACCGCGCCGCGCGTCGCGTCGTGACGGAGGCGTCGGCGGCCGTGCACGAAACCACAATAAATATCGCTGTTCCCAGCGACAGGACCACCACGTGCCAACAGCGGCCGGAACACTCGTACCTACGTACCTTCCCATTTTTTTATACAACTTAGAATAGCAAACAAGCTGACGGCCCACCTGATGAAAAGTGGTAACCGTCGCCTATAGATTTAAGCAGTACCATGGACATAACAGAGTATACTGTTTCGCCAATGATACCCCCCATGCGTTGCCATTCCTGAGAACTCATACCTACATACCCACCTGCCGAGCAAACCCGGTTGCCTTGTGTTATTTGTTAACGGACTGATTGCAACTTTACACGTTTTTTTTATACTACTATGGTAGCAAACAAGCGTACAGCTTGTCTGATGGTAAACAATTGCCGTGGCCTATAAACGCCTACAATATCAGAGGTGTCACGCGCGTGTTGCCAAATCCACATGAAAGCTTACTATGCCCTTTTTGGAAAAACCCATGCTGTAGTGTCTAGTGAATATTTTAGCAGGGAGCAAGGGCATATTTTTTCCAATAGGCGATTTCATGCTTACAGGCGACTTTTACCACTTTCTATCAGATGAATTCTTTTTTATTAAACTGACGCCTTTTGCCATTCCATACCCATTCCCATAAAAAAAGCCTTGTGACTTTACATAACTATGATCTAAAAAACATTATCTTCACCTCATCTTTTCGACATTACATAGCACACATTGGTCACTGCACGAATACTGTGAAAGAATATAGGCATGCTCACACTCTTCACCTCTGTATAACACCATAAAGACCGAAAATTGCTGATAGCCATTCCTTAAAACTTTACAAATGTTTTAGATTTCATTACAGAAACCAAAAAGCTAATGAAGACAATGTTTTTTATTTATAAAAAAAAAATGTATATTGTTAGCTAACCGCAAAGGTGAGAAACCCATAGGTTGTGACGGACAGCTAAAATTGCATTTCTTACTTAGAAGATAGCAATGCAATGAAGTGATGTATGACAGTAACATTATCTATTTGTTGGCAACTGTCAATAAAATGTGATGTTGAAATTATAAAAAAAATCAGAAAAACAGTACTACTTAGGATAATAAATAGTATACATATAATGACTTTGGTTTCAGACTTTGTATTAAGAAGTAATTGGACGTCGAATTTGGGGAGCATTGATGACTCGTGTAAAGAATAAATTTAAAAATAAATGATTACCATTCCTTGATTGAAAAAAGAGAAATGAAACAAATAATTAAATAAGACTACAATTTGAGTATAATATAACTTATTTAGGTATAACAAGATCACCAGAGCACCTCAAGTTTACGATTTAACTTGATTGATCTGAACCGCCGTAGAAAAATCTTGAAAATAATGATGGCGTTATTGTGAGAGCTATTGTTTACAGCGACGAACTGGGAGTATTTCACTTTAAACAGGAGCTCCGTTCACTTGAAATAATAACAAATTCCCAGTTGTTTGTTTATGCAAACGGATCCGCCACTCGCGGGCTAGCGCAAATAAAAATAAAAGCTTCTGAATGCGAGCGAGAGGTCTCTCGAGCGAGTGGTGGAAACGCAACATCAGTCTTTCGCATTTAAATCAGAGTCGCCCTTCGCGAGACAAAACAAACTTAATATCGGCACGAGGGCCCTCGACAAGCGCCACCTCCGATGTCAAAGAAGACTCACCCCGCCATCAAAGGGAGGGAGGGGCGAGACCGGACTGAAGTGGCGTGATCAAAATCATCATTCGTCAATTCAATTAATGTATTGTACACGGCTGTGATTAATTACTAATCATTCATTGTTTCCTAATAGGTAATGCTTTATCTCAGTATCTTTCAAACTAGTAACAAGATATGATGGCATTTTTGATATACCGACAGACAGATAGCCATCAATCAGTCTCCACAATAAATATATTGAATAGAATTGTTGAATACTTTATGAAGAAACAATTGACATCATTTATTACTTAAATATCATCATAATAATCAAAACAACTGAAATACGGCTCATTCCTTGTCAAACATCTCCCCCCAGATATTATATTAACACAAGCACCAAGTTGTCTACCATCACCACTTGCAGCTTGATTCAGGTTTTTATTTCGAGTTTTCTTTTTCCTGTCTGCTGTATTGTGGCTTGTAAAAAATATACTTACTTTTAATTGAGAACCGTTGTTTTCTACAAAAATAAAGGATACACATGCTTACGGGAAACGAGTGAGTTCAATTAAACCACCGTCGAGTGGGGCGAGGTGGCGCGGCGGGGCGAGCGGCGCGAACACCGCGCTCGGAGCACCACGCTCCACTCATTATTTGAGGAGGGCCTGTTTTGCAATTCGTATGCGAACGACCACTTGACACCTGTATCGTGTAATTGTCTCGTTTGTTCGCGCTCTGCTGGTTCTTTAAAAGCTTTTCTATTTACAGGCGGATACGTGACGTCCTGCTGTGGGGCTGATCTATTTGTGATAGATGAGGTAACTTCATACCTAGCATACCTAAAGCGATAGCTTATATTTGCATTAGTAATTACTATCATTATTCGAGTGAAGGTTGCTGCCCTCTGATGTCAAAATTTTTTAAGCTGATTTTGTGTATATCGAGGGTCTCTGACGTGATTCATCGGAAGATGGCTCTACGTATCCTCCAAAGCACAAACTGACAATTATTTTTAAATGATCCAAACATGAATTTGAAAAATTCAAAACTTTGTACTGCTATTGAATTTTAAAATTCCCGATTCGCAGTCAGGCGTTATCCGAGTAAACTGCCACTACTGCATTGATTAAAAGTTAATGAAACTGTCATAGCTCACGTCATATCTGCATCTGCATGACAGAAAGTTTGATATCTTTGAGCATTTGATGTTAACAGTCAGGTAGATTTTTTTCATAAAACAATGGAAAATCTACTGAATTAGCAGAGCACTGTTCAAAGGAATTAGGTATATGTTTTATTTGTATATAAATAAAAGCATTGGATAAGAACTTCCTTTGTTTCTATTAACTGTCTGCTGTATGAACTCAACAAGAACTACAAGAGCGAGATTACAAAGAGTAAACAATGCGCTTCGATTATACTCCTGCATACGTATTATTTTATGTATAATATCTCACTTATAGTTTATTTCCTATTTGATTTAGACCTAGTATTACCAAAGCACCATAGAAATGTATTGGATTAATTATATTGATCGGCAGTACATTTACAATGACTCTGGTGTTGCGGGTGATCATAGGCAGCGGTAGTCATGTACCATCAGTATTTACCCTGTTAAGCTAGATACCGCTTTAAATTTCTATGTACACTTTTACAATAAATTGTGTGCCCAGAGCACACTTAATATCTTATCTCTGCCCGTAATAACCTTGAAGGATAGGCAGCGGTTGCCAACCTGCCTGCTAAGCGTGGCAACTTCTCGCAAAATCCCCCCAATTATAGGGGAGAGCTACGTTCAACAGTGGACAATTAATGACTAATAGGGTATGGTATGGTTAACCGTTTTTGTTTACCAGAAGGAGACTTTGTACAAAAGTCCTTTGCTTGGGTACCTCTGTCCCATTCGTGTTTCAACAGTTAAGCAGTTGTGTTTACATGGCTGTGTTTCAGGTTAAAGGGTGGGATATGGCGTGAATTTACAGGGTACAGAGGACAACACCTAACACCTGAGTCCTCAGGAATGACAACGCATGGAGGGTAGCATGGGCAAAACAGTATACTCTGTTATGTCCATGGTACTGCTCATGTCTATAGGCGACGGTTACCACTTTCTATTAGGTGGGCCGTCAGCTTATTTGCCATTCTAAGTTGTATAAAAAAAATGTAGATCATAAATAACATTGTCTTTCAATTTAGTTCAATAGTTCTTTATACTACCTAGTGCCAAGTATTGTTTGCAATATATTATATTTGTCCGACAAAGTTAACGAGGTTTAGATGTGACGCTCGATGATTGTAAAGTTTGCCACGACCCCAGCAGTACGGCGGCGTCCAGCTACCGTTCACCGTCCAGCCCCAACTAATGGAGTGTCAATCAATCACTCGTTGCGCAGTCGCGTGTCGATCTAATGAATTGTTTGTCAATAGACGAGCCGTGGAACAATCGCGCGCTTTGTTGGTAGGAAGCAGACGGCGGCGTGGGACTGGGCCGGTACCCTTTCAGTGTCGCCGCAGGAGGTCGCCAATCAATTCGCAAACCGCCAACTAGTTGGTAAACATCAATAACGGCAAATTCTAAAACAATCGACTGCTGGCCTATTGAAATATTACAATCAATAGAATTGTATTGATAAAATGTAATATCACTTTACAAATTTTTACTATTTGGAGAGTTAAATTACTCCGAGTTTTTTTATTATCTTCTTTATTTCACTTCAGACATTTTTTTTTTATTTTAAATATTACTAATGCAAACAAATATAGAATCCACTCGTTGGTTAACAATGACTGTAACTTATAGATACTTGGTATACCAAAAACATGACTTGTACACTGGCAATCCTAAAGAAATCTCTTTATCCTTTTTTTAAAAACTCGTGCTGTACGCTCTTAAGAACACCGCGGCTGAGATTTCAAGCCATAACCGCTCTGTACGGAACTACCTAGATTCTGAGCCACTCGTAAGTATTGAATAATTGGTGTAATGGATAATAAAAAATACTTTCTCTTTCTTTTTTCGTTACTTTTATTTGCATAACAAATTGTAAATCGTATGCATCAACATACATAAGCAACACAATATATTTGTTTATTTATTTATTTTACACTTTATTGCACCAAGTAAAAAGAGAAATAACAAATATAAAAAATATTAATGAGAAGTGATACAAAAGGCGGCCTTATCGCTAAGCAATCTCTTCCAGACATTGAGAAAAAGACAAAGGGTAGGTGGCGCACTTTTATATAAATATTATCATATACAAACACATATACATACATACACATACATATATAATATATATACAATTAAATATATACATAACATACACATACTTAACAACACACATACACTACTCCCCACTCACTACTTGCTATGCCACTGCGTTAGGTTGACTGGAAGAAATCTCTTTTAGAGATAAGTTCGCCTTTGCTAACATTGTTATTAACTTATTGTTGTTACTGTATGTTTTAGTGCAATAAAGAATATATATATATATATATATATATATATATATATATATATATATATATATATATATATATATATATATATATACAACAGAAAAAAAAATGACGAACGAAAACGAAGAGAGAACACAGGAAAATAGTACTAAAGTGAGAGGTAATAGGATTTAACAGAGGTTTTGAAGCTAGTAAGAGTTTGAGAGCACCGAATAGAGGTAAGTAGTGAGTTCCATAGGCGAACTGCCTGAACAGTAAAGGATTTAGAATAAAAGGAAGAAGAATGAGTGGGAAATTTAAGTCGGAGGTTATTGACACTGCATACAGTATGATCATTAGCCTCACTGAGAAACAAGAATCGGTCTTTTAGATAATCTGTTATGTCAGCTTGTTTGCCATTTTAAGTTGCATTAAAGAAACTATTTTTATTTATTTTACTAATAGTGTATTTAGTGAATGTTTCTAAAATAATTAGATATATATATTGAGATAAATAAATTAAAATTTAATTCGCACAAATTATTCCTGTAGCCCTCGCGATTAAGTAATACGAAAATCTATTCAACAAATTGGAGTTAGTTTAACCGGCCTGTGACGCCGGGATTCGTCTTAGTTTTTAATTTACGGGGGCCGGTGGTCCCGGGGCGGTAGTAATCCCGCCGGGGCAATAAGCCGGGATCACGAGCGTAATGAAAACTGTCGGTCCGCAAACAAGCCCGATAGATGTCGCCACTAAATTAAACTATTTCGCGAATACATTAACTAGGGCTGCCAGGTCGGACGCCGACCCCAGGACCCCGAGTAGGTACTATTTGAACAAGAGACAAAGTGACGCCCAAACGCTACGAACAGACATCTGGTAAAGTCGAAATTAATCTATAGATAATTATCAAAATTATAATCTCAATAATAAAATAGGACACGTCTGGATTGGTATTTCTGGTCCCATACACACACAGTCATTTTTTTAAAACTCATCAACAGAATTGAATATTGTATTTAATTTCACTTAGTTTAATTATGAAAAACCTCTAATTTTTAAACTGTTTTTAAAAAAAAAGTAGTTTTAAAATAAATATATCTAATCCTATAACCGGCTCTAGAACAATTAATAGTAATAGTTGTATGGCAGTGTTGCTAGTGTAGGTTCTTCAAAGTATCAGCTGTTCAATCATGGTAGAAATGCTATTCAATCATAGTGGGAACATAACAAGAGGCATAAGACCTTAGTCCATACAACAGAGAAACCTTGCATGTCTATGGTGTTGTAAAATTTACATTTAGTATAGCGTATAGCCAACTCAAAAAAATCCCTTTGCTTTTTCCCTAAAACAATCACTAAACATGCAAATAAGACACCAAACAACCCCGTCGATGCAAATGACAAAGAAAGACATTGTGTTATAGATAATTGAGAGATAAGCCTTTAGGGTTGACTCGCGAACAATGGCGGCGGTTCGCGCTCGCCGACGAATGCCGAATTGTGATGTCGTTATATTTGTAATTAAAACGCGACGATGCGCGAAAGCTGCGCGAGGGCCCTCCACGTCACTGACAACAAACAAACCGCCCCCTGCCCCGACCAGCGCCAAACGAACCGCGCCAGTACAATGAGAGCGAACTAGCAAACAAATAAACACGCGTGCTACTTCCACTCGTTATGCAATACATTTTGTATTGGCAGCTATTAAATCTGTAATAGTACACTTACTTGGGTAAGTTTGTACAACTAAGTTCCGACGCTATGTAATAAAACTCATTCCCTGCGTAAACTGGTCGATCCAAAACATGATATTTTGCTGTAGAGCTCTTTAAATGATGTAGGTGGACAATAAGAGTCATCAAAATTCACATGGAATTTCAATGTAATACATAATACATCATCTTCATCATTTTACCCATTATCTGTCCCTTGCCAGGAAATAGGCCTTTTTTTTATACCACTGAGGTGGCAAACAAGCATACGGCCCACCTGATGGTAAGCGGTTACCGTAGCCTATGAACGCCTGCAATACCAGAAGCATTAGGCGTGCGTTGCCGACCCTGAAGAAACCTCTTTACCCCCCTTTTAAAGAACCCCATGCTGTAGTCTCTTGGGAAAACCTCGGCAGGCAGCTCATTCCATAACCTGAGTGTTCGTGGGAGAAATCATCTCTGAAACCGCGTTGTACGCGACCATTTAGGCTGTAGGGTATGAGGGTGAACTCCCTGTCGATGGCGAGCCGTACGATGATAGAAAGTAAAGGCCTCCTCCATAACCGCTATAACGATCCTAGGTCACCTGCATCTACTGACACCCTGCAATCCATTTGAGGTCATCACTCCATCTAACACATGCAATCGTGTAAATTTCTTGTGTTTAACTACTTATACTAAATATCTAAACCACCAAACAAAGAATTATTTTCCTGAAATATCAACAATTTTATAAAGCATCTTGTAAAAACTTTAGCCATTAAATAAATTATATTAACATAATATTATAATAGTAACGTACTTACAAGAAAATCCTACTTTCCCATCACTGTACGGATTTTTAAAGACCCCTTTTAAGGATAAGTGATTATGTATCTATCTTTTTGTTCCCTAGAACAATAAAAACCCAAACGAAATCTGCACGTGCCAGCCAACTTTACATTCAGCCAGGCTGCTAACTACTCGCTACCACTCCGCAACCATACCGCACTATTTCACGAACGTGTTAATAGACACGGAATGGCATAGCAGATACTATCTGGTATTTCTATAGAAACGTTATATTGAGACGTGCCACCTGTATCCCTCGCCACGTTTTTGTGTTGAACCTAAATCATATTGCTGTTAGAGGACGGAACCCTTCTGAGCGATTTTCCACGGCTGGCCATTGTAATATATTGCTCTGATTCTTTCCACCGTGGTCGAGTCGTATGATTTATGTGGGAGGATGTCGTACCACACGTCATAATAAATTACAGCTACTAACAAACTAATGCTCTTCATTACAGTCTTGCTAGTAGGTACTAGTCAATGATCGCCATACCGTTGGACAATATGTTATTATTTTGTTGTTAATTTGTTAACAATATTGCAAAAATACACACGAATATAATACATAAAGAGAAAATATTAAATACAATTAAAAATACAAAAGGCGATCTTATCACTAATGCAGTCTCTTCTAAACAACCATCGGGAATATTGGTTGCGCATAAGGACGAGAGAAAAACTATATATAATATATTATTATATATAGTTACTATGTATAATATATAACAAGCTGTGATGTCACAACTGTACATTCAGCTAATCCATTACGGCGCACTCATAATTACACTGTGACGTAGCCCATTTTTTGTTAATAAGCAACTATTTTGACATAAAACAGTTCTGTGAAAGTGGCTTCTATGTAATTCACTTTAATATCACATTACCAGGAATCACTTTACGTGGGTAGTTGGTTCATTTTCATATACAACGATTCTGTTTGGTTCTAAAGGTCGTAAGTTAAAACTTTTTGGTCTTTTCTAGTCACATACATTATATATATTATAATTCGCCGCTAATTGTTCACTGCTGAACATAGGTCTCCCTATTGACGAGTTTTGTCAGTAGATGCCAGGCTTGGCAGGCAGGTCGGCAACCGCAGTCGTGTCTCGGTGATGTTGCAAAAAGGACACTGCTCCCCATTCTAATATATATTTTGTGTGGTAGTAAATTATTGATTAAGCATGTCATATAAAACAGCCGTGTGGTCCCGGCATAGAATAGGCCACCCCTTCCTTTTCCGCGGGTATCGTGAAAGTCAACTTTTTTTTTTTACAACACAGGGGGCAAACGAGCATGCGGCTCACCTGATGGTAAGTGACTACCGCCGCCCATGATCACCCACAACACCTACGGCATTGCAGGTGTGCTGCCGGCCTTTTGGCCTTCAACTAATGGAGAGCAAGGGATAAGCAGTAGCGTCTCTCTTAAAACATCTTCAGAACCTAACTGCGGTTACGAATTCGCCTGACAAGCGTGGCAACTACTGGCAAACCCCCCTAGAGGAAGCTTATGTTCAGCAGCGGACAGTTAAAGGCTGATATGATGATGATGATGAAATACTCCTAAACCAAATATTAAGATTTTTTTATACAACTTAGAACTGCAAACAAGCTGACGGCCCACCTGATAGAAAGTGGTAACCGTCGCCTATAGACATGCGCAGTACCATGGACATAACAGAGTATACTGTTTTGCCCATGATACCCCCATGCGTTGCCATTCCTGAGGACTCAGGTGTTATTCCTCTGTACCCAGTAAATTCACGCCATATCCCACCCTTCAAACCGAAACACAGCTATGCAAACACAACTGCTTCACGGTTGAAACACGAATGGTTGAAACACGAGGTACCCAAGCAATCGACTTTTGTACAAAGTCTCCCTCTGGTAAAAGTGTGTTAACTAATAAATGTAATAAGACATAATAATATAACAATTTATATCACAAAAAAATAAGCAGACTTTTTACATAGTTGACAACATAAGTGTACCTAAAACAAAAAAAGATAATAAGAAACGCAGACAATGTAAAAAAAATATGTAAAGTATTCTATTTTTTAACATTCAAAGTCGACTAATCATTAACGTAAATCTGAATCACAAATTGATTGCTGTTCTTATAAATACTATTTAAAATCAATCACGCTAATCACGAAGGATCTAGACACCGTTAGCGTTATATTTATTTACCTTCTCCACAGATAGTGACTGTTTAACAATAAAATGTAGCAAGAGCTTCCATTGTCTCCAGGTGCAAAATACGAGTAAACATAATTTGTATTTTGTCAGAATTAATGACAATTGAACTTAACAAATAAATAATTTATAAGGACAATATATGAAACTATTCAGATAAGTAACGAGGGTGCTACAATACGATAACAGCACAGTTGACAGGGCTCGGCCAGTTGACGCATTAGGCGCCGGTCAAACGCATATCATTTTAAACATTTTGAAAAACACCACTGATGTATGCGAAGCAAATTATGCACAGACGTAACGGTGGAGTTTTCGAGAACTCATCAATATTTGATCCAGAAATTTGATTTGTAAATGTGCTAATGCCGCTGCTGGTACCACCTCTGCTAGATGTTAATCTTGTTTTCAAGTCATTTGTTACGACACATTTTTTTTTAATACTGACACAACTTTCGCATACGATTAAACCTTACTGACAGCTCACCTCTGAATACCTTATACATTTATGATCTAGCCAATCCCTATCCATATTTTTGATAGAATTGTATACGTCTGATTGAATATTTAAACTAGAATATTATCCAAAATTGTTCGTAGATCAATTGAATACTTCTTAGATATTCCAAATTTAAAATGTTCAAGATTAGGAAAATCAGAGATATATTAAAATGTGAGCGCTTCTACTTTAAACATAATAGCTCGATTTCACAGCGATTTCGATGCTAATTAATGAGTTACTAACAATCCCCTCCCGCTTCAGAGTGCTCATATCGCGCAAATTAATAGCAGCCCCTAACGGTACCCGCACGTAGACGATTCGATCTTCTGCTTCTGACTAAATTCGGGGAAAGGACGGGGTTCCACAACGGCAGCAAAAACTAAATGTTCTTAAACTATGAAATCCCGTTGTTACCTGTTGCCGGTAGATTAATCGCGGTTCGTACACGTGTTTATCTGATGTTCCATTCCATTTTTTGTTTAAATACAGTTCGACTATCTTTTTTTATAACTTTTTTTTTAATTTGTAGACACTAATCTTTTTTTGTACTATTGGGCATTCCCAACAAATGTGTTAACGGGCTCCTTAATTTAAAGTGACCTCCTATAGTCATGAAACAATGGAACCATGTCACGCCTCAATAGAAGGCTAAGTTGGCATGCCGCTTGTTTTAGAGATAGCTCTAGAGCTTAAGATGAAAACGCAGTAAAAAATATCTTGCTTCGTCACATATATGAACTCTTCCACCAATAACACACGTTCAGTTCCACGGCTTTTATAAAGATTTATAATCAATCCATCAATTGGCTCAAGTATTCTTAGAGAATATTATTTTCACACCTGAGTATATTTCACCAAAATTCATAAATGTAAGTGTAACATTGGATTTAAAGTTCATCATTGTTCTCCTATCTTCTTCGACAACGGCAGTGATTATATGAATTCTTTTGGAATCCACTGACTCTGAAATGAGCTGAAACACCAAAGTCAAATTCCAATTAAATACCATTTACTCACATATACGTTGTTCATATATATATATATATATATATATATATATATATATATATATATATATATATATATATATATATATATATTCATTTAGTAAACAATATGGTAGCAATAGACATATCTACAGATGGAGCGCGATGCATCGCGGCGCGAGCACAAAGCCCGCGGAACAATGCGCTGGACCGACATAACCTCCCCCGGTTCTAAACTTAAAAAATAAACCGAACGAATTCCGATTTGTAAAAAAAAAAAAACGTAAACGTCGAGAGATTTTTGACAGGCGCAATTTTTTGACCTTCTTTATGAGTAAAAGAATCTGTGTGATATATGACAGTAGCTTTTGTCTCTCCACAAGAGCGCGGAACATGAGATACGTGATTTATATCTACTCCACTACTGTTTCACGTACTGGGCACACTTCATAAACTGACACATCAATAGTAGCGACTCTTTTTATACACTATCTTATTGAAAAGTTGCTTCAATGAAAAAGTTGCCTCTGTATTGTTTGCCTCGAAATTGAAACCAAATTGAATTAATCTAGAGCAAGTGCCATACATGCCATGCGTATGTGTATATAGAGGATATACTAATGTGTAGATAGCGTATGATTAAGCAAGCGGATACAGTAAATCAATGTTGTCTTACGTATTGCTCATCTCGATCTGTGATTACATTATACTGAGAAATATATAGAGCTGGAAGTAATAGTTCATTATATGTTAACATACCTAAATATCCATTAAAGTCTTGTCATATCAGTTAGTAGTACAGTCTACTGCGGTGTGTATTAGATAAATTAAGAACAGAATTCATTTTTTTTATTTTTTAATGGGATGACAATGGAATGATAACCCCGCCTATCCAATCGGTATGCGCTGGCAGGGCATCAGTGAGGGATGACAGACGAGGACGAAGCAGGTTAGTTGGCCTATCTTGACGAATTGAACAACAAATAATCACGATGATTCCCAGAAAGAACCGCGTTGAAGTCGACTAGATATTGGTGGCAATAAGGTTGCTAATCCTCATTACTAACAATCTCTCCCCCCTCCCCCCGCCCCACAGAGTTCATATTAAATCAAAAGCATAATTCCTATCTTAGTTTCGTACCAAGTTTGTTTGTTGAAGTCGGAGTTTTTTTTTTTTTAATCTTAAGTTGTATCTGAAATACGCATTCCCAAAATATGTACATAATATCATGAAAATATAACCATTATGATCAGTCACAGTTGCTTGACTTGTTTATCTATTCAATCTGAACAAACAGGAAATTTAAAAGTTCGTTCCTTTATAATAACAACTTGGAGTTCGTAAACAACATCGATACATCCTGCATGTCATTATACGAATCAAATTTAATTCATGACTTCGATAAAAATGTACATAAATACATAAATATATACTGTAACGCGGACGTAGGCACGTGTGTCCGTGTATTTATAAATTTCCTTTTAGTTATGAATTTCAATACAAACAAAATTATATTTGAAAACAATGAACATGTGACAATCTTATTAGCGATTATATGTGGAATACGATAAATTATATTGTTTCAAAGGTTTCGTGACGACTTAAAAAAATATGCTACTAATTTTACAGTTCGATATTACATCTTAAACTCAAAATGGCAGGAGCCACCATAGGAGAAACTTAATACAAATTCATACAAATTAAGATTCAAAATTATTCTAAGTGTAAATCTATCCTAGATCGTCTACCAGACAATGGTTCATCCATTTAGTTACGAGTATTTCAAGGGTATATTAAGGTTTCTTCAGAATCGGCAACACGCATGTGACACCCTTAGTGTTACAAGCATCCATAGCATAGGTTACAGTACCGTTTACCATCAGATGAACTATATACTTTGAATATGAATTCACTTACTTGCTGGAATAATGTACATTTTTATAGGTGTTACATTACAAGAAAATTAGTCCAATCTTATTCTGCCACACAGCAGGCGTGCAAATATTAAAACCTATTATACAAAAAATAAAAATAATTTCATCATAATAACATATACATAATTGCAATTATATTTTGTCACTTTTTGTACATTTATATACCACTGCTTAGTTGCCATGTTGCTGGTATAAAAAAAGATTTTCGAGAAAATAATTTATAGGTACCTTTTTAAAAAGCCGACAACACACAGGCAACTTCTCTGATATTGCTATTGTTTATGGGTTACAGTAATTGCTTAGTCTTCACATAAAAAAAAATTTTTTTTATTCAATTTAGAATGGCAAACAAGCTGACGGCCCACCTGATGGAAGGTGGTAACCGTCGCCTATAGACATGAGCAGTACCATGGACATAACAGAATATACTGTTTCGCCCATGATAACCCTCATGCGTTGCCATTCCTGAGGACTCAGGTGTTATTCCTCTGTACCCAGTAAATTCACGCCATATCCCACCCTTCAAACCGAAACACAGCCATGCAAACACAACTGCTTCACGGTTGAAACACGAATGAGACAGAGGTACCCAAGCAATCGACTTTTGTACAAAGTCTCCCTCTGGTGTATTGCCAAACATGCTCCAGACCGAAACATTATTTGCAGCGTCAATATCAGCTCTGTGTAGATATTTTGGGGTAGTTAAACACTACTCATATGTCACGGGTGAGGGGCGGGCGGTGCTGCGCGGGGAGGAGAAGGGTGGTGGAGCAGTTAGTGCCTAACTAACTATAAATTACAAGGTCACCAATTAAGATAACACCATCCGACACACCTCGCCACAGAGCAGATTGCGGCCGTCTCGCGTGTCCGGGGCACGAGTCGCCCGGGCCTGTGCCACTATTGTTACTGTGCACACTATTACACTCCTGTGCACTTAGCATAAATCATATTCTATTATGACACAGAGCTCAAGATACTCTGACGATTTACAGCTGTTCAGTCTGCTACTTCTGGTCACAGCCATTAAGGTTCCAACAATCGTTTGTACAAATTGTAATATTATGAATAATTTGTAATTCTGTAGTTAGCCTCATGGGAATATAGATAGATAGATACTCTTTATTGTTTCCTCCAAAAGATCACAATAGTAAACTTATTATAAATATAAACAATTACAAGAATTAATCACAATGAGAAAACAATGAGCGACCTTATCGCTAAAAGCGATCTCTTCGAGGCAACCTTTGGATGGAGAAGTGTAATTATAAACAGTTTGATCGGAGGCACATTTGAAAATTCTATTATTTCTAAATATGGAGACATAATATATGTAATTTTTTTGTACGCATGTAAGATGCGACGTAAGGACAAACCACCTACGCCGGAGATAATGTCTACAGAATTATATTTATTATAATACATTTAAAAAAGAGAATATTCATGACTTGTGTATGGATGATTGGAAGAAGTTGTTCTTGTTAGAGGATGATTTGAACACAAAACGTCTAAATAACTATAAAGGGGCATCCACTCATATTTCCGAGTGTCCAAGACAAGCTGTGCTTGTATGCCTTTCGAAGGTTTTCGAAAGTTGAGATATAGTAATTGAAATAGCAGTACATATCGCCTTATAAAAAGTTCTCAGAAATTGTAACACAGCAAGTACCGTGGGGGGGGGGGGTTGTTAGTAATGCGGACTATCAGTTCGATTGCTAGGAATATACTCCGTCAGGTCAACCTCCACGTGGTCCCCCCTGGAAACCTATCGTAATGAATTCGACAATACAGGTGTACGCTCACTATCGGCTAACCTGCCTTTTCATTCTCACCTATCATCCCTCACTGGTGCCCCGCCAGCGTATCCCGTTAGCGCAGGCGGGGTTACCATTCCATTATCATCCATAAAAAAAGCAAATACCATGGGTATCACAGTATAAAAGCTCTAATTTTCAAAATACTGTTCATGGCTGTAAGTGACAATTTTCTCTAGTCGACCACATAGATTTTCTTTTACACAACTTTGAATGGCAGATAAGCTGGCAGTCACCTTATGAACATTGATAACAGTGATTTCCACATATAGGTGCGGATTTTCATGGACCACTACATATTTTTGCCTTCTGTTTAAGAAATGTATTTTTATATCGAAAATTTTGTTGGAAAATAGATACTAGATGGCGTTGTTGATAATGTAAAATTCGTGTTAAGGTTTTCTTATATTTTGATGACCTGCCTTAGAAAGAATTAATAAAAAATCCAATCATTCCTACTGTATTGTGTTATTTCATTCGACACCATCGGTAGCAGATTTTTGGCTCACGGTACCTAGTTGTTCACCTTCTTTACTCCTATTAAACCGCGGCTACTCTTAATATTATATGTATTTGATTCAAAGAGCATTGAATAGTTATTAGGAATAACGTGGCATGCTAATGCTGCCAGCATTACACGCATGTGAATATCGATAAAGCGCATATAAGAGAATACAATGACGTTTTAAAATATTACCTTGTAAGCTATGAGGGGACAATCGACTACAAAAGTAGCGATACGGTGCGCGCGGCGCGGCGCGGCGCGGCTGAGCGCGCTTGCCGGCGTTGCCAGATGGGGTATTCTTTCGCAATTTCAGGTAAAAATTTTATTATTCGCATAGTTCTGAAGAAATTAAACTGTTAGATTTTTTAAGAAAATACAAGGTTACGAAGAATTTTGGGTAATTTATTTTATAGTTTGGTTTATTCTAACCGTAAAATAATATATAAATCCAAAGAATATACCAAGGAAGGTAGCAACATGAGGTGAAGAAATCGGCGTAGAGAATGACCTTTTTTGTCGTTTGCATATGTGTTCCTAGTACACCTAACTATATTCCATGATTTAATAAAATATAGTTAAAACTGACACAAATGTATGATTGCGTAAAAACGTAGGGTACTGTATCAATTTGAGGAATATATATTTAGAATTTGAGTAGAAATGAGAAATTACATGTGGCAACGCTGGCGGCGGCTCATTGTGGCGCAGCTCCGCGGCTCCGTGGCGGATAAAGCTCGTAGCCATAAGTTACATGCGTATGAGCGTCGGTGAAGAAATAAAAGGAAGCGACGGCGGAACAATAGCGCGGTCAATACGGTAGCCGCGATTTGCATATCGCGCATCGGCTCCCGCGCCGCACCGCCGGCCGCACCGCACCGCACCGCGCCGCACCGCGCCGCACCGCGCCGCCGGCCGCCGCATCGCACCATCTCCCAGCGCCACTCGCGGTACATAGCTACCTCCTATTTTTCTCCGACATTCCGAATTCCCATAGTATTAATTTTCCTAAAAGTCTTCTTATTTTCATTCGTGAAAGAAGCTTATGTCTCCATTATTTACCTATCTTTAGTTAAACAAAATATCCTAGGGATTACAATTGCATTTAAACAGACTTAATTAAATTTTATATTTCATAGCCATTTGACAGCTGTAATCTACTTTTGTTTAACTGATAAATTTATTATCATATTGTAAACGAGGAAAAATCTAAGTTCGGCATAATGAACAAAATTTTTATGCTGCATATATCTACGTGTTGAGACACTAGCACAGAAATCTAAGGTTATTCTTTGTCTCATATGGATATATATATTTCTCCCACTAATAATTTTAAAAGTTTAATAAATCAACATAAATGTACCACAGTAGTAACTTCAATGTCCCTATTTGTCGCGTACCCGTATGCTGCGCTTGGCGAGCGTAGTGGCGTCGATTGCGCGCCGCTCGATGCTCGGCGCGCAAACAAAATAATTTATCCTAGTTTATGGTTGCATGGACGCACTAACCATATTCTCTCCAGCTTTTATCCACTGCACTCCACCGTCGTCATTTTGCTAGAGCCTGCAGACCCTGTGCACTCGATATCGTATCGACTTGACCAAAGAAAGGATTTAAACTTTAAAATTTTAGCTACTTTTTGGAGTTTTATTGTAATGGATTGAAATGTTTCTTAGTCAATAATAAATGTAAGTAAATAAGTAATCTTTACTCTTCATAGATCACACAATAAAGTAGATCGACAGTGCTTAAATATATGCAATAATGTATAAATATAGTATTTTAAACTGACGTTTTTTAGAATGGCAAACAAGCTGACGACCCACCTGATGAAAAATGGTAACCGCGCCTATAGACATGAGCAGTGCCATGGATATAAGAAAGTATACTGTTTCGCCCATGGTTCCCTCCATACGTTGTCATTCCCGAAGACTCAGGTGTTATTCCTCTGTATCCTGTAAATTCACTGCAATATCCCACCATTGAAACCGAAACACAGCCATGCAAACACAACTACTTGGGGGAAAAGGGATTGTTAGCAATGTGAACTATCAGTCCCATTGCAAGCAATATACCCTATAAGGTCGACCTCCACGTGGTCCCCCTGGAAACCATCGTGCTTAATTTCCGGTGTATTCATCACGATGGGCTAACTGGCCTGCCCTTTCATTCTCACCTATCATTTCTCATTGGTACACCGCCAATCTATACCGTTAGCGCAGGCAGGGTTACCATTTTATTATCATCCATTGAAAAAAAAACACAATTGCTTCATGGTAGAAACACGAATGGGACAAAAGTGTCCAAGCATTCGACTTTATACAAAGTTGTACCGTTCCGTTGAAGTAAGTTAACATCCAAAGGCATACGATAGAAGAATAAAAATCACGAATTGCTCCACTTATTTAATAAGTCATAGCATTTATATAATACTAATATTTACTATCATCAAAAACAATAAACAACTAAATACGATGTTGCCAAAAAATCAAAGCTGCTAATAATTATGCCAAATAGAATAACTACTAAGGAATGACAAGAACTTCAACAGCCAGTTTAAACACAGATCGCTAAATACAAGAAAAATATAAAATAAAATGTAGAGATAGCCTGTACGTGGATGGACATGATTGGCACGTATCATGTAGGTACGTAGGTGGTCACGCGGAGACACGTGACTCATTAACATGCATTTGAATTGAGTGACAGCGGTCGATCGCTTGGAGATTTTCCAGAATAATTGAATACGTTCAGGCCGGTCCTTCAGGCGTCCGCCGCGTCCTATTTATAAGAGGCACCTAACACTCACCTTGCCATGTTATCCCTCCCCCCCCCCTATCTAACCTTCTGAACGATTCCCTGAAATTGATATGTCTCTATATATTTTTCCCATTCGTGTTTCTACTGTGAAACAGTTGGGTTTGCATGGCTGTGTTTCGGTTTTAAGAGTGGGATATTGCAGTGAATTTACAGGGTACAGAGGAATAACGCCTGAGTCCTAAGGAATAGCAACGCATGGGGGGTATCATGGGCGAAACAGTATACTCTGTTATGTCCATGGCACTGCTCATGTCTATAGGCGACGGTTACCACTTTCCATTGCTTGTTTGGCATTCTAAGTTGCATAAAAAATGAGATACAGGTTATAGTCATCCTGCTATAAAAATCTAACACTATTTCTTCTTTATTCTATATTTAAAACGAAAAGAACATGGTTGCACAGCAGTTGTTATTTAATGAGTATGTTTAATTGTGCATACCTTTCTGATGACGTCACTTAATCCACATCATTTTTACAGTTATACTTCTTGGTAAAAATGGGTCGGTGATGTTTGAACAGTTCAGCCTATCCAACCATCGCTGACCCAATAATGTGGGAATTTATAAAACTGCTAAATACTCATCTACAGTGTATACTTATATATGAAAATTCTAAGAATTATTTTATGCTGTTTTTTTATGTACTATGGTATAAAACAAGCATACGGCCAGTCTGATGATAAACGGAGTTACCGTAGCCTAGGGATGCCTGTAACACCAGGGATAACCTTTAAGAAACCTTAATACGCCCTTTTCCCTGTTGGAAAAGCCACGACAAGAAGATTATTCCACAATCTGACTGTTCGTGTCATATTATTTCGTCAATGTTCTGGTTTTAAGGTGTGAGGATGGATTCCCTGCCGATGGCAAACTGTATGCAGCAAAAGAGCTCTTTAGACTGTGCTTCTATTCTATCGTACATTGCCTGACAGTCAGTCACAACTAGACAGTAATATTGGTAATGCACTTAACAATTCTCAGGTAGTAAAATTGTCGTATTAGTAAGTGGTGACGGTCGTCAAACAAATAGGTGCCTAAAACAACGAATGGTTTTGTCTCAGTGTCCCGAGCAATTCCCAAAATGGCTCCAGTCTAATGTATAATTCAATGGATTTGATTAGCGAGAGTTTTTCAGTGGTGGTCGGGTCACGATCCATATGTATGGGGTGCTCTAATAAATTGGATGGAGCCGTGTTTTTACTGCACCTCGGAACAGCGCGCGCCGCGCACGAGCTGCGCCGCCTGCCCGCCGTACCAGTACTGCCTGGGATACCTTCGTATGTATTCCTCCATTCATAGTCCTCAATACTGTTTACACTCGAAGATGCATGTATATATGGTACTCAGGCAATTCCTCTTAATTGTACACCGAGTATAATAATTTCTCAAGTTTCTAACGAAGAGAGAAGCACAATTCAAAACAGATTTTTTATGATATTATGTTCAAAATTTTGGACGATTCATACAATGGAAACTTTAAATTTTAAATAACCATATACATAATAATTTTAGAAGTACTTACAACTTTCATATCTAAACAAAAAATAAAAACGCTGTTTTTTTTTTTATTTTAAAGAATATTTCAGTATAAATTACACTGAACTCAGAAATGAATAGAGCTGTATGTAAATTACTTACTTGTAACTGTAGCAATAAAGTATCTTATTTAAATAAATAAAATTATTATTATATACAAAGACACCTACTTTCTACTTTTATTTTATTTATTTTATTCTTTATTGTACTGTAAAACACATACAATTAGCGAGTACAAGGTCTCATGATATTCATTACCAACTTACCATTAGGTAGAAACAGAATGCGATTCATGGGTCACAAGCGATTGATTTAAATTAACAATTCAATTACATTATTGAATTAAATCAATTACTTGTGATCAGTTAAGTACATTTACTTCACTATTACCATTTCATATCATTACTGTATTAAACTTCTTACCGATAATTAATTTCATATAATCAGTCATGAGAGAAAATAAATAATATAGCTTGGAATGGAACATTTGGAGGTAATCCGCCCGCTGAGCTCGGCGGGAGTTCGCGCCCTCACACTACCACGACACCACCGCACCACCGCACCGGCGGACCGGGCTGGGCAGGACCAGGCCGGTCGTGGATTAAAACCATAGATATTTAGGTCACCACACATACCCACAGATCAGGACATCTCGATTTCTAGTATAAAGCATTCCGGACACTCGAATATATTAACCCCTATGAGTATCTGTAAACAAACGTTCATATGGTAACGTTAATTTGGAAGCTCTATAATCTATCTAAGAAACTATGTACTTTATATTCTGTTTTATATTTTTATAAATTACTCATGTTTCCATATACAAAAGCTGTGTGTGAATATGTATATAAACACAAAGGCAATTCTATCTACTCTCCTTTAGCCAAAGGTTGTCTGTAAGAGCGATAAAACCGCCTTTTGTACCAATATATTACAATATATACTTTTGTATATAAAAATATATACAAAAGTATATATTTTAATCTGTATTTTATGCCACTGTATTTCACTTGAATCGTTTATATGTCATTATCCATTTTTATGTTTCTGGTGCAATAGAGAGTTAAATAAATAAATAATAAATAAAGGCAAATGAAAGACAATGGGAGGGAGGGATTGTTAGTAATGTAGACTATCAGTCCCATTGCTAGCAATATACTGTGTCAGGTCGATCTCCACGTAGACCCCCCTGGAAACTATCGTGCTAAATTCCAGGTGTATTCATCACGATGGGCTAACTGAACCTGCGTTTTCATTCTCACCTATCATCTCTCACTGGTGCCTGCCAGCGTATAGCGTTAGGGCAGGCGGGGTTACCATCCCACTATCATCCATTAAAAAATAATAGAAAACAATAGGTATTCATAAATATTTCGCTAACATATAGTTAATTACAAAAATAATTTGAGCGTAAAAATAATTTTTTTTTTTTTGTATAAGTCCCAATTTTTCTTTCTATATATCTGGCAATATTAATGTTAACCAAAGATCCTCCACTATTAGTATATGACACACACGGGTCACAGCCAGTCATCAGCGCACGGTCGACCCCCTACCAACAACCGTCGTACTTTAATCAAAATTCTTTCTCTCCAATACTCGTTATGTATCAATAATCATTTTGTAAGTAAACAAATTGTAAATTAAAATGTAAAGACTAAGTTTTATGCTTATGACTGTAAAATAGTGTTCGTATATATTTTACTTCTATTACATGAAGTACTTACTTTGTAATTTCTTATGTAGTAAAACCGAAATCATCAAACCCTTTCAAAGAAATATCCTGAAACGTGAACGTAAAAGCGAAATTGTACATCGACTATATGTATAATATTGTTCAAAATTACCCTCCCTTAACCAATTTTTATTTCTTCTAAATTGCGTCAATTACATTTAGGTATCCAGATATTATGTTCCCATGTTCTCAATATCTAATGCAATAAACCCCTCACTAGCTTGATTGATTTCGCGCGTTTTATTTTTATTTCACGGCTGAAATAAAACGCATATAAACCACGGACACTAACCACAAATACCTACATAGAAAGATATTAACAGACTGTCTATCTATGACTATCTAGTTAGTTTTACCTAACTAGATAGTCTTAGATATTCTATATTATTTTTAAACGATATCACGAAGTATGCATGCGATAACAAAAACTATATATACGATATAGGAAATGAATACAGCAATAAATCAAGTCTCGTGGAAGCAAATGAGTCATTAATGTACATATCTCGTGAAGGTTAGGGCCCGCCGTACGCGAAATGCGTAAAAAACGAGCGCGCGCGTGCACTAGTCTCGTCGCGCGCCGTGCCCCCCTCACGGGATCTTTTCCGGAACATTCGACAGACAACAACAGGGATTTAAATATATTATTCTCTACTGTTATATATAATTGTAGCTATCCATAGGCTTAATAAATAAAAAAAGTTACGGTAAAGCGCTTTATTAAAATTAGCTCGAATTGAATTGAACATTTACGTCATACCAAGAAGCAAACAGATATCACTTTTTGTCTCAAATCGGCGTATCCATATGGATCTATTTTTTCTTCAGAATGAATAAAATATTATATGAAAGGACAAAAAACGTTAGATCTTATTATAATTTCAACTAGGGAGGATACGTTATATTTAAATAGCAATATTTAAATAACTGTAATACTGTTTTGACTAGTTTCGACATGGTGAATATGTATGTGTTTTTTCAACAAATCCCGTAACTTCTGTGATGTTTCTCATAAAAAAATATTCGATACAAACATTAAAGCTCGCGAACGGAACACAGCAATCGGCGGGCACGCGGCGGACGCCGCTCGGCGACTTTTTTACGACGACAAAAGAGCACGGAAGTTATGTTTCGAGAGCATTACGCACAGATCATTAAACTCCATTCTCCTCTCCTAAGTGAAAGCACAACTATATTTATTACTGTACGCTTTGACAACCCTGTCCGGCGGCGGTGTTCGCCGTGGAACGCCCCCGCGACCCACTCGCCACCCGAATAGCGACCATAATGTCTGCTGTGAAGCCTCAAATTGAAAGTTATTCGTGATCATTGAAAGACGTATTTATTGAGGGCTGTCGCACGAAAGAATTATCTCGTGGAAAGTTATATTGTCATTATTTTATGACGTCTTCATCGGGACCCCCGCGCTCATCGGACACGCCGCCCGCGCCAACGGCCGGGAAATGTGTAAATTCATACTAGACTTGTTCTAAAGAGGGCAGAATGATGTTATTGCTGTTTGTATTTATGGGATTACTACAAGCAGAAATCGCCCAATACAAACGCCACGAACCATATAATACACAAATGTCGTATAATTATAAAGTAAATATAAATATTTTTATTAACATAAAAATGACAATAAAGTTAAATTACTTTTATATTATACATGTAATGAAATAATCAGGAATAGAGCATGTGAGCGGCGAAAGTCCGTTACAATTAGGCGAGCCATATGCTCGTTCCATATAAGATAATAATAATAAGTATACATATAGGTTGATATCAAAATCATAACGAAACTGAAGAGCTTTCATTACAAACATCAGTCAACTATGCCAATACAATTTTAGTCTGCCATACGGAGACTGCGCGTCTAGCCATCGAGATTCTTAATTTTTGCCGTATTTCGACTCATGTGTATTTCATTCGTCGCCAATGTTATTAGCGTCACATTCTACTGTGTACTGCACCTCTGCCTGTATATCGTCATAGTCGTACAATACTGACGGATCTGACGAATATTACATATAAAGATCCGTCAGTATTCTACGACTATGACGATATGTGACAAAAATATTAAATGTATATTAATATTAAAAAGAGGTAAGGTTTGCCTTTTTGTTTAATTAAAAATACTTAGCCGATTTTTTAATTTCTTTCACATGTAGAAAACTCAACTATCAGGGAGTAATATAAGCTAAGCAGTGGATAAAGACCCCCCCCCCTCACTAGAACGAGTGACGACCTCAAATGCATTGCAGGGAGGCAATGGAAGCATGTGGATCAGGACCGTTCTTTATGGCAGACTATAAAGGAGGCCTATGTCCAGCAGTGGATGAATGGTAGCAGAAATGATAATGATCAATATGAAGCAAAAAACCGATTCAATTGTTTAGGCATGATTAACAAACATTATTGTTTATATTGTTACGATTCAGACCAATTTATTATTGTCCTATTTCTATGTGACATTGTTGATTTGTTAAATCGTGGTATGTTTGTGATTTTGTACTTATATAAACTATATATGTATTTTCGTTTGTATAAATAATATCCGTTATTGGTTGTATTTATAAGAGACTTAGCATGTAAGTTGTTTTTTAAGAGCTTTGGATTTCTGTATAAAAAAAAGTTTATCATTTTCAACACAATGGAATTTTGTTATCGAATTCAATTGAATTCAAATTATTTTAGAGACTTGCATATTCATATTTTTTACACTTTTTTTTTCAAATAAATGATAATGCGATGATAACGCCCAGCACACTGTCGGTATACCCTGGCGGAGCACTAGTGAGAAATGATAAGTGAGGATAAATGCTAATCCTTTGTCGAATTCAATAAGAACTAACCAGGACGGTTTGCAGGAGGAGCCGCATGGAGGTTGACCTGTTAAAGTATATTACTAGTAATGAGATCATTAAACCCTTTTTCCAACAATCCCTTTCCCTCGATAATAAATAAATATGTACGATAACAGTAGGTACATAGTAATATCCAACGTATACCGTTAGTGCAGGCGGGCTTACCGAGCCATTATTATCCGTTAAAAAAATTTAAAAAAAAATTTTCAATAACAAACATATTTTGAATATGGTGAATATGGTACACACACCATTATAAAATCTATACAGTATTTAACACAGAGAATAACTTGATACTTGACAGAGTTAAATCGAGGAAAACATATATTATGGAATTAATTTGCATTCTAAACTTGTGCCTATATAGCATTTTTTTATACAACTTAGAATGGCAAACTAGCTGACGGCCCACCTGATGGAAAGTGGTAACCGTCGCCTATAGACATGAGCAGTACCATGGACATAACAGAGTATACTGTTTCGCCCATAAAACTCGCGTTGCGTTTTCATTCCCGAGGACTTAGGATTTATTCCTCTGTATCCTGTAAATTCACTGCTATTCTCACCTTTCAAAATGAAACACAGCTATGAAAACTCAACTGCTTCACGGTTGAGACACGAATGGGACAGAGGTACCTAAGCAATCGACTTTTGTACAAAGTCTCCCTCTGGTAACGTGAGCGGCGAATTGTAATAACTGTAATAATGTGAGGATGATAGCAGATCTGTTGGTCTATCGTGATCAATTCATTAATAATTAACGATTGTTTCTAGGGGGAACCGCGTGAAGGTCAACCTGTTAAGATATATTGCTAACATCCGGGTTATTAAACTCCATTACTAACAATTCCTTCACCCCTCTCCCTCCCTATAGTGAAAGGAACGCATGTGAGTGACAACATCATCCTTAAAATGATAGTAGAAGATGTCCATGCACCTGTGACAGGGCATTCCGTCAGAACAATGACTAAAACATAAAATAACCATGCCCTGGTCGGTTGTTGTCCTGACCGAATTGATTTATTATATTATAACCTTTTTTACTATATATATTATAATTTTATGTCTAGTTTTAACAAAATAGATCTTGTTGTCTGGCATGAAATGGATTTGAATTTGAATTAAATAAAAATAGGCTACTAGATAATAGATAAATTAAAATCTATAATTGTAATAAATTGTCATCTATCACCAAATGAAAATAATAACATGATTAAATTAACGAAAAATCTTTATTGTTCTCCACAAAGAATGGTACAGATTAAATAAGTTAACAGTAAGTACACAAAAAATCTAAGTTACAAGAAGCAAGTCAAAGAAAAGACAATAGGTGGCCTCAAAGCTAATTAGCCATCTCTTTCAGGCAATCTTAGAATAGAGTGGATTAATAATGTAGAATCTGATTAAGACGTAACAATAGAAAAAAAATAGATTATATTGTTTTGATTTTTATAATATTAATGTAATATTATTTTATTTATAACGTAATTATTTATCCTGTGAACTAGATATTTATCTTCATAAATCAAAGATTTATGTACCGCGCCCTCTAGGATTTTATATTAGAACGACGAATAACCGCTATCGCAACTTCTTTACTCCTCAATGAATTTTTTTGAAATATCATAGATGGCGCTCACTATTTTAAACAAATTTGATAAAATTCAATAAAAATAAATTTAATGTCATTGAATGACATAAAAATTGTATAAAATAATCAAGTGTTCTCAATATTTTAGGATATATTACATGATTGAAAAATAAAATGTTAGAAAATTAATTCAAGTTGTCAATAGCATTTCTAACATGTGTTAATATAATATAGCGTTCATAGATGGCGCTGTTCAAAGAATACTATATTAAAAAATAAAAACGTTTTTATTAAAATTATAAATAGGCATCCAATATACGAGGTCTGTCCGGAAAGTTCGTATAAAAGTGTTCTGGAATGCGAGAAAGAGGAGTGGGGAGGCCAGGTAAGCGCAGGACCCCTTCCTTATGTCCCTAACAATGCTTCAGTTCTGGTCTGACCGCCGTGCGGTGCGAACTGGCTTGTCACGCCATCTGTGAAGTTACCTCTTAACGAAACCCCGTCGGCATGGAGCCCGCTTCCGTTGAAGAGCAGCGCGTCGTAATCAAGTTTCTCTCGAAACTCGGCAAGAATGGCCGTGAAATTTTTGCCGATCTCAGAACAGTTTATGGGGATGATGCTGTGAAGGAACCAACCGTCCACAAGTGGCTAAAAAGATTCAGAGAGGGCCGAGAAAGAGTTCGATGTTCGGGGGATTGTCCATCAAGAATTCGTCCCTCCAGGCCAGACAGTTGATGGAAAATTCTACGTCGATGTGCTCAGACGCCTCAAAGCTCGTGTGGCACGAGTTCGTCCAGAATTGGCGCGAGAGGGGCGTTGGATTCTTCACCACGACAATGCCCCTGCCCACACCTCTCTTGTTGTCCGTGAGTTTTTGAGTAAAAATTCCATTACGGTGACCGAACACCCCCCCTATTCGCCGGATTTGGCCCCGTGTGACTTCTTCTTGTTCCCAAAAACCAAATTGGTACTTCGGGGGCGGCATTTGGGGGACATAAATGAGATAAAAAAAGCTACGACGGGGCAGCTGAGAAACCTACAACCAGAGGACTTTCAAGGAGCCTTCTCACAGTGGAAACGGCGTTGGCACAAGTGCATTATGTCACAGGGGGAGTACTTTGAAGGGGATAAAATTGATTTACCTGAATAATTGTAAAATAAAATTTTTAAAAAACTTTTATACGTACTTTCCGGACAAACCTCGTAATTATATTACGCACCAAAAGTACCTTAGACAAAACAGTGTATTTTATAATATCAATGATGCTGTTTATGTTTAAAGGCGACGCAACGATGGCTTGACACTCAAATTTCATAAAAAAATATATTCAGGCGAGGGATAGGCAGCAGCGTCTCTCTTAAAACATCTCTAAAGCCTAACTGCGGTTGCCAACCCGCTTGCTAAGCGTGGCAAGTACTAGCAACCTCCCCTAAGAGTGAGGCTAATGTTCAACAGTCAGTGAACAGTTAAGGCTGATATGATGATCTAGGGTCATACGGACGCGGTGACAGCTGCGGACGTGTATTTTTAGTTCTCGTATTCATTTATCTTTTAAATTGTTAAAAACAAGTATATTTGGATTTCAAAAGTAATCATTCTGCTCCTTAAAGTGTAACCTTTAAAACTCTATATTCCATTATTCTGGATCTGAAATAGTTTTGATATAGTGATCAAATTAAGTTATTCTAACCGTTAAATTCTACTCGACTTAGTGACCGTGAATTGTGCTTAGTGACCTTGTGAGCTTCAATGTCAATAATTGTTCAGTAATTACTCACAACCGCACTCACTGCGCTGTATATATATTTCATAATTTCGAAAAAGTTTTTAAGTTGTCGCTGGCGCGGAGGTGCAAGCGCAAAGTGCGACATTGACGGAGGTTGCGGGTTCAAGTCTTGAAATTCATCCTTTGATTTTTTTTTATTATTATTGTTGTTATTTTTTTTTTTTTTTTACAATGTCGTCAGACAAAATACAATGTGCTGGATGCCTTAAATTAATTGAAAACAAGAGATATCTTTGTTGTGGTGGATGTAATCAACACTTTGATTTGGATTGCGCAAATATATCCGAGCAGCGCTTTTATAACACCTTAACGAAGGAGCATAGAGACGCTTGGCGGTGTGTGATGTGTAAAAGCAGGCAACCTAAATTCGACAATACGAATACTCCTGTTCGAGCAGCAGTAGATGGTGTTACTGTGCAGCGCGGAGGAGCAGTTCCGGGCTCACCCTTGCATATGGATATTTCTCTGGCAGAGCAGTCAATATTAAATGATACCACTCTAAATACCACCAGCGAAATAACGGATATACAAGCGCTTACTATGGAGATACGTCTTTTTAGAGATGAAATGAAGTCGACACGGGCTCAGTTAAAAACTTTAAATGAGACATTGACTGCAATCTCGAGTAGAGTTAGTGCATGCGAGAGTCGTATGGATAAGATAGACGAATGCATTAATAGCTTGGAGAATCGGATGGGCAATATGTCCGGTGTGCAGCAATGTGACACATCACTTCTCGCTTCTATTAACGAGTTAAAAATGGACATCAACGATAGAGATCAAGATCTTTTATTAAACGATATAGAAATATCTTGTATTTCGGAGCAAAAAGAGGAAAGCCTGTCGCATGTTGTTACGACTCTCGCTGTTAAGCTGGGTGTTAATTTGTCCGATCAGGACATAGTGAGTGCGAGACGTGTGGGACGCATGGCAGAGTCTCTAGAAGTGAGTTCGGAGCGCCCTCGTCCTATTGTGGTACGACTGGCGCGCCGTGCTATCCGTGATCAGCTTCTACAGGCTGCGCGGGTACGCCGCGGTGCCACCACGGAAGGAACGGGACTGCCAGGCGTACCGCGCCGCTTTTATGTAAATGAGAGGTTGACAAAGGTTAACAGACAACTATTTCGACGCGCACGGACTTTTTGTAATCAGTGTAAATGGCGCTACGTGTGGACAAAGGAAGGCAGGATATATGTGCGGCAATATCACGATAAAGGTTCTCCACGTTTGCGTTTGCGGACGGACGATGATTTTGTTCGAGTTTTTGGTCCGGAAGCGGTTCGTTCTATTTTTTAAATCTCTACGTTACACATATTTAGTACTCTGCTGTAATTACATTATATTCGAAATTTCTAAAAATGTACAAAAAACATTATTATTTGTTTATAATCTATATTTTATTGTTATCAGTGTACAAAAGCTTGAGGTAGTGTTAGTTTTATTTCTTTTTTATGGTATTTTGTTACATTTATTGCATGCTTTAGTCAATTTTTTTACAATTTTGGAGTATATTTATTTATTGTTTAATAGCTTGAGTGGTTTTGTATATATTTTCCTTTTTTATACACATTGTACGGCTACTCCGCTATTTACATATAAAAGTAGGGTGAACCAGTGTGTCGCAGTGATAATATTCTATGATCTTGAACCGTTTGTATCGATACTACACATGTACCGATTATTGTTTTTTTACACCTTTTACTTATATTTTAATAACTTACTATTTTCTTTTGTTTACAATTATTTTGAAGTATGTGTTGTGTCTATTTATCTACTACTATTTATTACATTAATTAATACAAATTTACCAAAAATATATTTACAAATGTACAATTATGACTTATATATATATGCATGTGTATATGCGATGCCATGATGATGAAAAGTCAATTTTTTAAGTTAGCGCTATATAATGCGGGATCGTTGAACACGGGTCATGATGATTTCCTTATTGCAATGAATCGTTTCGAACCGGATATTGTGGCGATAAACGAGACATGGTTGCCGGCAGGCCAGGAAGCGCGTGCCCCCACGGTGCCAGGGTACCGGCTAAGGAACACGCCGCGTCCGCAGTACATGCGTGGCGGTAGAGGGGGTGGTGTAGCTTTTTATGTTAAGCAAGGCATGCGCGTGCGCTATGTAAAGCATCCCAATGGAGGTATTGAGCAGATGTGGCTATCGACAATAGTAAATGGTTATCGTGTTATTGTAGGTACGGCATATAGACCACAGTGGTTAAACGTAGACTTATTTATTGATGCATTAACCGAATCGGTAACATATTTTTCAAACTATGATCACGTTGTGCTGCTAGGTGATTTTAATATCAATTTACTCGATAGTTCGAATAACAGTGTAATTAAATTCAACCAATTTTTAAGCTGTATGGATCTGAAACAGATAGTAAATGAACCGACACATTTTTCATTTGGTTCCGATACTTTAATTGATCTTGTATGTACAAATTGTAGGATCCGTGACATTTCTGTCACAAATATTACTGGTTCACTTGGTCATGCGATGATAAATGTTACTCTCACATTAAGGAAATCTAAAATTCCACCTAGATCCGTGACATATAGACCCATAAAAAATATAGACATAAATAAATTTAATGAGGACCTTCTTACACATGATTGGGCGTCTGTTTCGTGTATGAGCACGGTTGATGATATGGTTGATAGATTTAATACGCTTATTATGTCCCTTTTCGACAGGCATGCTCCAATAATAACGAGAAAATTCAAACGTCATCAGTCGCTTCCTTGGATAACTGATACAATTAAGTGCATGATTGACTTACGCAACAAAGCACATAATAAATATCGTAAGTCTAAATTGGAGAGGGACAAAAAATATTATAAAGACCTCAAAAATACAGTGTCTATGAGTATTGCTGCTGAGAAGAAAGCCTATTATAATCATTATATTAACTCTAATACGAGTAATAGTAAAGTGTTTTGGAAGAATTTGAGGGATAGAATATTAATAGATCCTTGTAAAAGTGATTATCTTCCTGACAGCTTTAACGACCCTAACAGTATTAATGAATATTTTCTAAGAGTGCCCGGACCTAAAACAGTCCCTATTTCACAGTTAACCTATTTTGAATTTCATCGGTTTAATGCAACGACGCCTAGTTTTAGATTGGAACCTATCAGTTCAAATGATGTTGCCAAGTATATTTTGTCCATACAATCAAACGCAATTGGGACTGATGGTATTAGTCGGGACATGGTTTTGCTTACCCTACCACATACTCTCTCTATTATTACTGATATAATTAACAAATCAATTGTAACAGGTGTGGTTCCTCATCAGTGGAAAAAGGCATTAATCACTCCTCTTCCTAAAGTTGACCATCCAAAGGAATTTAAAGATCTGAGACCTATTAGTATATTGCCTTTTTTATCTAAAATCTTGGAAAAAGCCATATACTTTCAATTATTAAAATACATTGAAGTCAACAAGATACTGCCGCTTTTCCAGTCGGGGTTTCGAAAGGGCAGAGGCACTGTCACAACATTGCTTGATGTGACAGACAACATATTGGCTGCTCAAGATGATGGTCAAGGCTCTATATTAACTTTACTTGATTTTTCCCGCGCATTTGATAGTCTCAATATTTCATTGTTACTCTCTAAATTGTCATATTATGGGTTTGATCATCACTCGATTAATTGGTTTAGGAGTTATTTAGGAGAGCGATTTCAGGCGGTTAAATTGCTGAAGGATGATGGTACTTGTATGATATCTTCCCCCAGGTTGGTGAAGCGTGGAGTTCCTCAAGGATCTATACTGGGCCCACTTCTATTTATTATATACAGTGCCGACCTCCCTAATGTTATTAAGAACTGTAACTATCATTGTTATGCGGACGATGTACAACTGTATATATCTAGAAATCAAATTGGGATATCTAATGCCGTTCAGAAAATGAATGAAGATTTAGATCGCATCGCTGCATGGTCTAATAATAATGCTCTTGTTCTTAATCCTTTAAAATCAAAATATATGGTAATTGGCTCGAAAAATCAAATTAAGAAGGCATCGAACAATAATCTAGTTGTAAAGATCGGTGATACAAATATTGAACATGTTTGCGAGGCAAAGAACCTTGGTGTGCTTTTTGACAGTAATTTGCGTTTTGAAAACCATGTGTTGGGTTTGGTCCGGAATTGCTTTTATCGACTTAAAATATTATACAAGATACGAAATTTGTTGTCAGAAAGATCACGAATTACACTCTGTGAGTCTCTTGTGTTATCCAGATTAAATTATGGTGATCTGGTCTACGGGCCTCGTCTCCTTTCTTCATCTCGTCGAATGATACAGAGGATTCAGAATGCGTGCTGTCGCTTTTGCTTTGTTATTTCACCTCGTAGTCACATTACACCATATTTGAATGAAGCATCTATGTTGAACATGGACTCACGTAGACGATTGCACCTTGCTGTACTTATGTTTGATCTTCTGAAATTTAAATCCCCTGAATATCTATATAAAAAACTCAAATTTCCGACTTTCAACAATTATTATGGATGTAATGTGTCTCGATCAACGCGGCCCCCGTTGGCGGTTCATAACCATAGAACAGTCGCTTTTACCGGATGTTTTCGCCACCAGGCGACTAAATGCTGGAATAACATACCCCCTCCAATGAGACTAGCTGCATCCAAATCAATTTTTAAAAAGTTGATAAAGCAACATTTATTAAATAAGCAAAAATTTGGATTAGTCGCCTGGTAGCGACTGCTTTTAACATAATTACTGTGGTGAATTATTATTTATATATGTTAAATATTATGTTTAATTAATTAATGAAATATATTATTTATGCATCATCTATATAAGTATGTATCTATATAATATAATTTTACCTTTTGCTATTAAATTGGTTACACAGGTTACACTCTGGGTTTGTTGCACGCGTCCGTGTAGCCTTGCTTCAGGTTGCAGCTGAAAATCAGTGCTTTGCTTTTAAGCAAAAGTATCACTGAGCTGTAGCCTTTTTGGGTCACTGCGACACACTTGGTGAAAACATATCTCCAATATTTATTTTATGTTTTATATGTTGTTTTATATTTGAAAAAATGTAAATAATCAAATTGTACCATTTTATTCATTAATTTACGTGTGTTAAATGGCTCAAATAAAGTGTTTATCTATCTATCTATCTATCTATGATGATTGTTTATTTATTTAGTTTGTGAAAAGTTAGTCTACTCCGTAGATACATACGTACCATACGTGTATTAAGGGGGAGGGGTTAGGTACGCCGTGCCCATCCCAATACTATCCTTTGCATAGTGCCCACCCCAGGATCCGAACGAAGCTAAAACATATCTGATTGTACATGTACACCTTTTACAAGGGGCCCGGACATCCTGCAAAATAATCTTAAGTATGCCAATATAATTACATATTTATTTTAAATTATATTAATTTTCTTAAACATCTTGTGTTAAAATGTGTACCTACATTTATTAATAAAAATCAGACTAACTACTTTAAATATAATAAAACGTTATAATTGTTATTATACCAAATTTGGTCATAAAATATTCTTGTAATGTATATAGAATACTAATTTATATTTTAATCAATTTTATAATTATTTATTGTCATGATACTTGAATAAAAAGTAATGAAATTGTAAGAACACGTGGTCTCGCTGACTTGTTCACTCGAATTCGGCCCTGTAGATATAAAAGGTTGTTATTTGGGTGGGGAGACACTTCTTGTCCAACCGTTGAACAGAGCGGAGCTCCCTGACGTATCAAGAGTGAACAAGTATAGTGAACCACGTGGTCATTATATAAAATATATCACAATTATTGTTGATGGAAGTCCTAAAGAAGCTATATTTAAATAAGTGTCAATGGACTAACAGAAGTTGGGTATTTATGTTATATTATTTGTTATATATCAAATATAAAGTAAAATAAGTAAATATATGATTTAATAGTATGATATCTAAAGTAAATGAACTAAGTGAACTTGTACTTCATTTCTATTTATTGCCAAGAGGCTTATAACCTTTATATTGCTAAAGAATATATTATATACATCTGTATATGTAAAGTTAGTATTACGTAGTACCCCACATATCATTTTATATATGTATTAAATATTATAAATAAAAAAAATGCCTTTTCTAATACCCGCATGTATCTGGCCAGTACAGCAATTTTGATTTATCTCGAAGAAGATTGTCAAAATAATGCTCACATTTCCAAGCATGTTTGAGAAATAGTATTTTTCCAAAGGCACACCACGCACTCGGCTGTCAAGTGAGTTTACATAGGTGGCTATTAATCACGACCCATGTCTCTTGCGGTAAATTATTCAGTTCCACCGATGGAAACAATAAAGGAATCCTAATGATTTTACTCGATATTTAATGCGCAGCACCAGAAGTAACATTAGCAACCAATGAGATTTAAATTATTCACCTACTTTTTATTCGACCTGAAATATAAATGTAAAGCAGTGGATGGTTTCCAATATTGAAGTTTAATTAGCAATAAATATATTGAATACTAACAGTTTCCCGCGACGTTGCCCGCTTCTAACTACTTATGTAGTTCCCGTATAACATTCCCATTGGAACCCTTTATGAATCCAGTATTGTATTATACTAAATGATAATTACATACTTAATAACTTTATAAAGTTTCAGCCAATTCAACTGATCGGTTATTTTATAGCATTTTATTATCCATCAAAAAAATTTGCACATATGATGGAAAGTCCTTGTCAGCCCATTATCAAACTTGTGATACTATCGATGATGTACATCATATTCTATTAGTGTCGTATTAACACGAAGGAAAGATAAGAATTCATGCGCCACTTTAACTTAAATAAATTGAATGTTGGTCTTATTCAATCTATGTTAGCTGAACTTAAACCAGAATTTTTTTAATATCTCTGGAAATTATTGATGCCCATTAATTCTTCTCTTTCCGCGTCTAGGGAAAGTAGATAAAGTTTTGTTTGAGAAATCAGTTCAGGGTACAATAGGACTGATATACCTGAAGAAGGTAAAAGCCCTTAAAATAATATTAAAAAATATATATATATCTAATATATAAAATTCTCGTGTCGCGGTGTTTGTTACCAAACTCCTCCGAAACGGCTTTACCGATATTTATGAAATTTTGTGTGCATATTGTGTAGGTCTGAGAATCGGCCAACATCTATTTTTCATACCCGTCAATGATAAGGGTGACCCACCCCAAAATATATTTTTTTATTTTTTTGACAATTTTTTTTAATTTTATTTTATTATAATTTAGCATTGAAAAATACATACAACTTTAAATTTTCATCGTTTTACGATCAACCCCTGTATTTTAATCGCGATTTTATATTTCGCAATAAGTGGTAAAACGTTTACGGGGTCAGCTAGTAATTATATATATATATAATTATATATACTGTTTGTTATATTTCAATCGGTATATATAATATACCGATTGAAATATAACAAACAGTAAATGTTAAGTGGAGTAAACCGCAACGCATTAGTGAAAACTGAGTTCAAATCGGTTAAGCCGTTTCTAAGATTAGCGTACAAATGTACAGACAGACAAAAAACTTAAAAAAAATCATTGTTTTGGGTTCTATCTTCCATGTACAGACAGCGGTCAGTTACTTTATTATATGTATTGATTAACGCCTAGTGGCTCTAGTGCAATGCTAGCGATTTGTATACGACTGTATTTCACCACAGAGCGCAGTTCTAATTCATGGTATTCCATCGACTCTGCAAATATTTTAAGGTCATCACACTTCGTAATTTCTTTACACCAGGGGTGGCCAACCGGTCGAGCGGGGGGGGGGAGGGATTGTTAGTAATGGGGAGGTTAGTCCCCGTTGCTATCAAAGTATCCTATCAGGTCGACCTCCACGCGGTTCCCCCTGGAAACTATTATGACTAATTTATCGTTCAATTCGTCACGATAGGCTAACTGACCTGCCTTTTCATTCTCACCTATCATCCCTGACTGGTGCCTGCCAGCGTATACCGTTATCGGATATTAGCAGGGGTTACCATTCCATTATCATCCATTCAAAAAACCGGTCGATCGCGACTATTAGTTTAGTCGATCGCAGCAAGGCAAAAATATAATATTTTGCTAATCTAGCGGAAGATGCTCAGACGCAATGCTCACACTAATATAAATAAGTAGTTACTGAGAATAATTTTCAGTTTTATGTTTTCCCTCTTAATAAAATTAAATAAAAATACTACAATACTACATAATAATGTACTGAACTATGTTTTTTCATTTGTGAATTCAAGAAGTATGTAATTAGTAGACCGCACAGTTTCGTCAGTAAATAGTAAATTTTGGGTCTAGTCAAATCGGCCACCCCTGTTCTACACTGACGTCAATTACCAATACTATAATTATTTAATTATGCTTCTAAAAAGTTTCCGACTCGTACAAACAAAGGCCGCGACTCCGAAGGCCGACAGGACAGCGACGTGTCAGAGTTGATGACCGGGAAGGCCTGTGTTTAAGCGTCGCTTAGCAACCGGCGCTTGTTACCGCTGATAGCACAATAACAAGCGACACAGACAACAGGCGCGCACACGGACAGTGACTCCTCGCCCGCATCAACACTAACCACTAAAATAGATATTGTGCTGATAGTGTCTAAAACGACACTAATGTACACAGTACATTAGTGGCGAGTGACAAATCGTCGCATGTCAATGATCGATTGCGTTCAGTGTTTTTCGATTTTCGAATGCGTGCGTGGTGAGCGCGGCGTGACGGCGTGACGGCGCGGCGGCCGCGAGTGTCAGTGTCACACGTCGCTTCTCCTCCGTTTACTCGCAACCATCTATGTGCTGTTTCCTGCTCGCGGCGTGCGAGGAGTGCTACTTGGTGGTGGTGAGCGTGGCGGACAGGTGCTCGCGGCTGCGCGGCCATGAGCGTGTCCGTGCGCTCGGTGCTGGTGGAAGGGCCGCAGGCGGCGAAGGCCAAGGGCCCGTTTACGTATGCTAGCACGCCGCGCGCTCTGTACAACAATGTCAAGCTGAAAAAGGATCCGTCCTGGTGAGTTTTTCTACCAATTTAATATGACAGATATTAAAACGAGTTGATAAGTAACGACCTAGCGAATGTAAAATGTTCATTGCATTGTCATAAAAGAAAAATCAGTCTATGAATGTGTGAATCTATTGACAAGCTCTTAATATCAGGGAAATGGTTCTACAAACATATGGCTTAGGAGATCCAGTTTATTTTCTCTTATATTATATATTTATAACTCTATATAAGATACACATAGTTATGTTACAATATACATAATAGTTTCCCAAGCCCTCGTATAGACTTTATATTATAGGGCATGAAATAAACAAATATGACATTGAACGTCAGAATGGCATGTGAGTGTAGCGATAAGAAGGTACCTGTGGGGCGCGAAAACTATATCTTGCAAATACTAAACACGCATAATTTTCTAATTCCTGTGTTTTAGTATTCCCCAAAAAATATTTTCTGGGCTGTAAGCTGTAAGTTTTAGGTAAGTAAGTAAGCTTTAGGTATCAAGTAAGAACCGGCGACTGTCTACATTCTTTCATTTACCCGTTTAACATTTATCAAAAATATGGACCAATATGGAAAAAATCTAATAAAATATTGAAATGAACTGCGCGTTCACCGCAAAAAAAGACACCGTTTGTCGTATCTCCTCACTTTCGGGGCACTTCCCTTGATAATAAGTCGAGTCTGGGGATTCTTGGCGTCGATATATCTAGCGACGTCCAGTTTTGCGGTCATCTGGAGGAAAAAGCTAAGATAGCTTCCAAAAAGTTGGGGGTGCTCAATAGGGTGAGACGGTATTTCACGCCAGAAAACCGCCTAAAACTGTATAAAGCTCAAGTGAGGCCACACATGGAATACTGTTCTCACCTGTGGGCAGGAGCGCCACAGTACCAACTCCTTCCGTTAGACCGCATTTAAAGTCGGGCAGCTCGAATTGTTGACGATCGGCGTCTTACTGTCCGGCTCGACCCACTAAGGCTGCGTAGAGATGTTGCATCTCTGTGCATCTTCTACCGAATTTATCATGGGGAGTGCTCTGAAGAATTGTTCGGATTGATACCTGCTGCGGATTTTCACCATCGTACAACCCGCCATAAACTAAAATTTTATCCCAACCATCTGGACGAGTGGCGGTCCTCCACCGTGCGTTTTTCAAGGCACTTTCTCCCACGCATAACCATTCTTTGGAATCAACTTCCAGCAGTAGTATTTCCGAACCGATACGACAACATAAGCTTCAAGAAAAGAGCATATTCCTTTTTAAAAGGCCGGCAGCACACCTGCAATGCCGTAGGTGTTGTGGGTGACCATGGGCGGCGGTAGTCACTTACCATCAGGTGAGCCGCATGCTCGTTTGCCCCCTGAGTTGTAAAAAAAAAATAAATCGTCCCAACATACTGACACTAACATACCAACTTTACCCGTTACTTCGTTTGTGCTAAGTACTTACATCAGTTTTTATTAACACAACGTCTTGAGTCATGGGGGGTGGGATTGTTAGTAATGCATAATACTAGTCGCATTGCTAGCAGTATACCCTGTCAGGTTGAACTCCACATGGAAACCATCGTGCTGAATTTCAGGTGTATTCATCACGATGGGTTAATTGACCTGATCTTTCATTTCTTCAAAAACGTCTATAGTCTCTGCCCTTTGTAAAAGACTAGTCGTCATTAGCCTAATATATTAGCAAGAAATATTACGCAGCAATCTGCACACAATAATTTCAAATATAGCTCCTCAAAAAAAGAAAAAAAAACGATCGCATCAAGGGTGACATGAAGACAAACTTCATATAGGAAAAATATGGATTGCTAAAAGAATTGGCAAAGTCAATTAATAATAAACAGAGGTAAAGCGTAACATTAAATATATACAAAAAATACTAACAAATTGGGAATCTACTCCTTTTTTAAGTTTTTATGAAGCATAAAAAAATTAGAGAAGAAAAAAAAACAGAAAAGAGTTCCGTGGTACTTCATTCATATTTTCTATTCTATTTAAATGTACCTTGTAGATCTTATTGTTAAATTGTTCTTTTTATTCCACTCGTTTCTGATTGATGTAAAAGTCACTTGAGAGTACAATCAAATTGAGAATTGCCGTATTGAACTGGATTACTTTTTTGCAATGTTCATCATATCCAATTTCCTTGTTATCGCGACATCAGCTATTAATTTGGTTTTCGTATCCATACTTACTAAATCACTGCAGACAGACGATAAAAAATTAGTACCGTGTTAGTAACTCCGCAGCGATAAGCGCTGGTTTACTTTGACGATACCAAATCCTTCATATTTAATGCTATTTGCATAATAGATCGCAGTGCTGTTTCATTACATGCAATGTGGTCACGCTTCATTTCGTTTCGACTGGGCCCCGCGATGCTTATCATGAACACAGTACACAGAGCTTCTGCAACACATTACATTGACATGATAATGCATTGTGTATCGAATGCAATCAAACGGTGGCATAGAATTAACAAGGATACATTTTATACAGCGCGTCATGCAAGTTGCGTCGTCTGATATCTCGACACAGACGGTTTTGTACAGTCTTCTTGTAATATAAAGATAACCTTGTATTCACAATGTCCTTTGTCCTTGACATTTTAGACTTAATCAGATCAGAAAATTCTTAGTTAAAATCCTTACAAATCTTACTAAGTATATGATATCATATAAAATGAATGGAAAAAAATAACTCATCCGCCATTTTCATCTAAATAGATTACACATTGGATTTTTTGAATCTACATTGACTGATCCCCATTAATTCCTCTCTTTTTGTGAATAGGCAAGATCTTATCTAAAAAATCAAGGCTAGGGCTATTGTTTATTTATTCACATTTCCTCAGGGAAGGTAAAAAAGCTTAGTCTTAAAAAAACACAAGAAGTATTGATTTTTTTTATAACTATATCTTTAGTAGTTTTGAGTGTGCAGTTGCCCAAATATCTATAGAAACAATCGCAGTTATAATATTAGTGAAATACTCGTAGCAGGATTTATAAGAATAACTTGTCGATATATTTGTATATTTGTTACTTAATCGTTGCCGTGTGACAAATATAAAACATTTTTACAAACCGCTATTCGTGGAAGAATAGTTTCAAACTTTCGGTACACAGATGGAAATAATTTATACCTATTAAGATATTATGTCTATGTATGTAATACAAGAGACAGGACGAAATCGTGGGCTAGTGCAAGTATTAATAACAATGAGTGACAGCTATTTCAGCGATAACACCGAGTACATTATAAGTTGTGTACGGTGGATGAAACCTTGAACCCGAGCTATGATCGCGTGCCTCGTCCGCTTGACCCCTCATCAGCCCCAACTCCTCGACGCCTCGCCCTGGAGACGATGAACCCCTCAAGGTTGCCGCTCACTTATTTATGACCAATTACCTAATATTAAAATTTTCATAATCATATTATTGGACGACGTGCGTTGCCGCCTTTTTAGCTGTAAATAACAGTAACAACTAGTCGTACCTACGCAACACTGGAGTTATTCATATTGAAATACTAGACTAGAATTTAGATTATAAAGATAGACTGTCTCCATACAAATTATTTAACATATTAAGAATTATTATTTTAGATTAAGCTAAATAGGTAAAGTTTGTAGCTTAAAATATTATTAGTATGTTTTCAATCCTTTATAATATTTAACTTTATTATTATATTTAATAATATTATTCATTATTATTGCCATATTTCAAAAAATATAGTAAATAAAAATTCATAATTCTTTCATATTGTTTTTTAAACTTAATAAAATTTTGAGGTGAAAATTGAAAATAAATGTTTGTGGATCCAAGTATACTTTAAATATGGACGGATAATGTCAATAATAGTGACGGCCATTTTCTTTTTTTGTACTTAAAAATTGTTTTGATATGAATATCTCAGAATCTTTGTAGACTTAAAACAAGTATTATTGTCAGAATTAATAGAAGTAAACGCTATTTTAATACCTAAGTAAGGATATAGAAATTATAAATTGATTAGTTGACATTCAAAAATTATTAAATTCTATTTTTTTCTTAATTTTAAATTGTTAATGCTTTATTCTACTGCCCTTAATATATACTTTTATAATTGTTAATGTGGAAGTAATCAATGGTGACAAAATAAATGTGGGGGAACTACTATGTGAGTAAAGTATGTCAGTTGCAAAATAATCATCTAAATCGGTTCAAAATTAGTGAAAATATTGCGTACATAAGACATATGCAAGTAAATTGACCTCGTTTTGGAAGCGCGCTTCATTGGCAAGAGAGCTACACGCTGTAGCTACGAGCTGTAGCTACGGGCCGGCCTGTAGCTCGTAGCGTCGTACACTGTAGAAGGATGGTAATCACTATTGTTTAAAGCTACTGCTACAGAATAATATTTACTTTATACTTATATCTTAAGGGCGCCACCGCGTCCGGTGTTACAAGTATTCATAGGTTACGGCAACATCAACAGACGGGCCGTATGCATGTTTTCTGCCATAGTAATATAATTTTTTTTGAGGTAATATAAAATAAAACAACTGTGATACGAGTTGAACTCTCACGCTGAAGTTTCCTAAATATAACGCTCGGTGAAATAAAGTAAGTTTATGTACAAATGTGTTTAATATTGCTATTTGGAATTTCTTTAATTGCCATAATCAGTTAAAAATTAGACTACGTAATTATGTTTTTGGATGATTTTTTGATAATTTCACAAAAATAGCGCTAATTCGAGACTTTGTTTTATTTTATCTGTTAATATTCACATCGCCGTTATCTGTCCACTGCTGAACATAAGTCTCTCCCTATAAGAGGAGCTCTGCCAGTAGTTGCCATGCTTGGCAACTACTGGACCACACGGTAGTATTCATTATATATAGTATTTATTATATATCTTTAAAATCCTATTTCAAATTTTTTGCTTCACAAACTTCAGAACAAAGGTTGAGGAGAGATTTTTTTTAATATTTTCAATTAGAAGTAAAAAATCAAAGGCTATAAAAAATAAATAACGGTTTTCTCTTCTTTATCCTTGAGATAATATTTTTGCTGTGTCAGCAACTACATAAACGTTACTTAAATTATAATGCCATAGATAGATATGGATACATATACCATATATAATATATATACATGGATAGACAAACAAACATAGCTCGAGATCTAAATCATTAAATTAATTTAAAAAAGCTGCTTAAGAAGGTCTTTTGAAGCTTACTTTGAAGGTGAAATTAAAATAACTACGTGTAACATACTCGTGTGTACTCGCATAGATTACAAGTTCAAAGGAATCTTACTATTATGGAACCGATTTTGAAATTAATTATTAAACTACAATAAAATCGATAAATGTAGCTATTGTTATACAGAACCGTGACTTTTAAATTTTATTTTCTCGAAGCATCAAGCACATTAATTTTTTTTAAGTGTATGTAACATACTAGTTCATTTATGATACTATCTATTTATACTTTTACAACTGAATCTGGACAAAAATATGTATACAAAATACTAATAATTTTTATTACATTTACAAATATTTTAAAATGAATTATTTTTTTTAATAAGATTGTAATTTCGGATATAATATTTCGCCATTCTTCAACCAAAAATGATTAATTCTTTTAATTTTTTCTATTAAATTTTTAAATCGAAAGATTTCAATCAAATTGATTTTTTTATTCTCGCACGCTCTCACCCTACCTTCAGTTTATCAATAACAAAATATTCTGCAATTTTAGCAACTCTTCCGTGGCCTTACTACCTTTAAATATGCCCAAATCTGGCCATCGATCACCGCCAGCACATAGCGTGAGGCGATTGTAAAAACAGCGTTTATTCTTCAGAAGAGCAATGCCCTTAACCTTGAGTGCCCCGAGGAGGGTGTGCGGGGCAGCGCTCGTGGCTCGCGCGAGCTGCCCTCCGTAGCCAGCGGTCAGCAGGGGAGCCGCCGTTTGCCCCCCGTCGCCTCGGCAACCACCGCGGGTTTCCGCTCGAAACTCGCATTCAAATTAAAATTACTACTTCTTTTTAACTTTGACGATATATATACTGGAATATTTTACATATATTAATATAAAAATTCAGATGTACTTGTCATTCTCGGTTTACAATTTTATAACCTAATCGCATGCGACTTTACCACGTGCGACGGATGTCAATTTTTGTGTGTGATCATAAGTTATTTACATAGTATAGTAGCAGCGGTCTTAATATTGTACGGTCATTTATCTAAACTGAAAATTGCAATAATATTATGTCACCTATCGTAGTTACACAATATACTCTGTTATGTCCATGGTACTGCTCGTGTCTATAGGCGACGGTTATCACTTTCCATCAGGTGGGCCGTCAGCTTGTTTGCCATTCTAAAATGTATAAAAAAAAAGTTATCAGCACCATAATAGTCTTCAAATTCGTTAAAATGATAACATAATTCGTGACTGTGTCGTCTTCACTCCCCCAATATGGTATATACAGTGGCCTAATACAGGCTGTGTTTAGTTGATATCATTTGTGTAATGGATAGTGCATTAAATTCATACAAACCGGGGAGGACGGCGGCACGGGCGATGGCGGCGCGAGCGTATTATAATTATATGAATGGCATTCGTATTCGTTACACGTACATACACTGACACATTGACACAGGAAAACCCCTACACAAATCTACAGGCACACTTAAGTACATAAAAATTCAACACCTAAAATAGTAAAAAAAATACTCTTCTAGACAAAAATGTATTAATTTTTTATTACAATGCAATATATACTACAAAATAAATATGCTAACGACAGTCCTGTATAGGGGGAAAGGAATTGTTAGTAATGGGGTCTAAGTGCTAACAATATATCCTATCAAGTCGACCTCCACGTGGTTTCCCCTGGAAACCATCATGGTTAATTCTAGTGAAATTCATCACGATGGGCTAACTGACCTGCTTTCATCATCACCTATCATCTCTTACTGGTGCCCCGCCAGTGTAAACCGATAGCGCAGACGGAATGACCATTTTATTATCACCCATTAAGAGAAAAGACAGTCCTGTATAACTGAGTACTGCGACAATGGCCAGCCATATTATTCAGCAAGTTATAATAGCAAAAGCTCTGCTCGCCGCAGTGACGCACGTCCGGGCCCCGGAGCCTCGTGCGTTCGCCGAAACAGCCGACAAGGTCGTCTGACCATATCGTGTGCCATTTACATACAGCACCTATCATTACGTGTAATTGAGGTTGTTCGTATAATCTGTATATAACTATAAAAGCTTAGCGAATTACCACCCTAGCTGGCACACTGGCTTACCTTACACCTTACCTTGATTACCCTTTCACTCCCACGTTGAAGCAAAGATATTACCCCTTCTGTCCTGTGACCACAGCTGACACAACCTACCATCACAATAGTCATCGCTCTCTTGCATTGGTCTTGTTGTATCAGCCTTACCTATCCACTGCTGAATATCACCTCTTCCAGAAGGGGGGGTTTTGTCAGTAGTTGCCACGCTTGGCAGGTGGGTTGGCAACCGCAGTTTGGCTTTTGATGATGTTTTAAGAAGAACGCTGCTACCCAACCCTACACTATAAGCTCCCTTAGCCGGCTCTTAAGACACCCATGAGAAAGGAAGGGGTAGCCCTTTCTATGCCGGGACCTACACGGCACTGATGTATTGCGTTAATTCTTTAATCATCATCATCTTCCTGCCCTTATCCCGATTATTTAAGGTCAGCGACATATAATTTTGCTTATATTACACAAAATTTTGGCTTCTGGTTATACGAGCGACCACCTGCCCTTCTTGGAATACATTTCTTGGTGGTATTCACCATCTTCAATATAAAGGAAAGGATTGAGGAAAATAATGGAGACGTTAAGAGTGAGTAAAATAAAAAAAAAGTAAAGAAAGAAGCAAAGATTTCCGCAAAAGAACCAAAATAACCGACATAGCTTGAAGGATAAGCAAGCTGAACTGGCAATGGGCTGGTCACATAGCTCGAAGAACTGACAACCGATGGGGAAAAAGTAGCGGCCCCATACGGACTAACGAAGCGTAGGACGCCCCTCCTCCTCCGCACTAAATGGAATGACCGTTCTTTATGGCAATCTATGGGGGACACTTATGTTCAGCAGTAGTCAGATAACGGCTAAAATTATGATGAATAAAAAGGCGGTAAAAAGGAATAAAGGATATATGAGGAAAAGGTAAAAGAGGACGCTGCAGTTGCGGAGAAGACACTGATCAGAAACTGCAGGTGCTCGGGAGACTGGGGTCACATTCCCGTGTGCTCTTTCTCTAGAACCGGACAGATAACAAGAGGAAAACTCCTCTGACATTCGCGCCTTGATCCCTTAATCGCCTCATAAAAACGCCAAGGGTGACATTTTCGTATTCTTCCACCAAACGGAAAAAAATAATTAGCTTGAAATGTCGCAAATATTTGATTTACGAATCCAAAATTTAGGGGTCAGATTCCTTATCAAATGTAAATTTCAATTAAGAAAGGCTTTTTTTTAAATGCTCAAGGAAATTTTTAATCATTCTATATTGAAAATAACATTCCTTAATGATTATTGTTACAAAGCGACAATTAATATTTTGTTTCGAATAGATTGTTCTCCATCCAATAAGTATCTATACAAATTTAGTGCCCACAGTTCACCGGTGACACACTTTCACCACGTGACTCATTGTAATCGTCATTAAAACGTTGCCATAATCAATTATACGTTTATATAGTTACCTACTCATGCCCTCGACCATCGATGACAGAAAGATAGATAATGAAATTGTAATTTCATTTTAGTAAAAATGTTTATCACCCCATCCATAAATATTTTCACATAGCACCAAATTAGAAATAGTTTAATTTCTAATTTGATCTTTTTTATAGGAACTCGAATCAGGTGTTCTACAATATGTATGCAGTTGCTTGTCTAAATCGTTTAATAATATATTTTATAATTCCGTTAGTCCCTCCGTGGGTTCGGAGTGCCATCTGCACTCGCCCCATTTTCATTCGGTGAATCTGTAAAGGCCATCTGCGGCCAACAGCAACAAATAGTTCGAAAAAAGGACGCAGCGATGGCCGCGCCGCTTTACCTGCCATACCTACTCGTAGACAGATCCCGCTCATTATGTATTATATTAGTCTACTTGTTACTTCATTTCGTTACTTAACTTAAACTGTGACTGTATGTGAATATCAATATATCAATTTTTATGATTTTGTCATTATTTATTTATTTACATTCTTAGAACATCCTACTCTTGTAAACTAAAATTTACTTTGAAATGAGTTTCTTACTTATTCTTCGCGCCTGAATATCCTTATTAGACGATAGACGTTATAACGAAAAAAAAAATATATTTATAAATAATAATATTAATATTTAAATAAAGAGTAAAATAAAATTGACAATTGATCAGATGGTAACATACGTTCCACTTGTGAGCCCCTGAGAGCAAGCCCTCAGGCGCGCAGTGTGTCAGCGGGAGGAGCAGGTGCCAGTTCCCACGGATGCGGACGGCAGCGCTCTCACAGCAGCTGCCGAGACGGGAGACGAGAGCTCGCATCTAGAGCAATATCTCTCTCTACAGTACTAGCAAAAATGCTAACTTTGTTTACACGACACTATATTATAGGGTATTTTATTTTGTACTATCGTTGTATAATCGTTTCTTTTTTTTTTGTAACTTTATTCTAAATAATAGGTAATATATAGCAGTATGTATAATATTATAATTACAAGATCTATATATTAGCCCAATAAAAATATAATATATAAGTAGCGTTCATTCATTATGATGAGAAATGAAGAATCCAATCGACCTGAATGCAGATATCCGAGCAGTATGGAAATGGATGATGACCTTTTTTCCGCCGTCAATGTCCAGAAAGATTCAATATATCGTATGGGTATCGGGGCGGTATCGATATTTTATTTATTTATTTAAACTTTAATGCATAATAAAATTCTATGTACATTATATGATATTGCCCATGTCTGATTATCTTAATCTATTAACCAATCTGTATATTTCAATTGATAGAAATTGATGGTAACCCTGCCGGCGCTTAGTTTCCGCTAATGGGATATTATATCCAACAATGAAGTCATCTAGTGGTTCTTTTATCTGTCCCATGTAGTTATTCCTTGGTCTTCCTCTTACCCTTTTGTCCTCTATTTTTTCTTTTACTTTAAAAAATTGTCATGTCGTATAAGGTGGCCCAGCATTTTTCCTCTTCTATTCTCTATTGTTTTTATTAATGTTCGTTTCTCCTTCACCCTTTTCAAGACTTCCTTATTGGTTGCTTTTTCTACCCAGCTTATTATTTCCATTCTCTTCCATATATGGGATAGAGTTAGCTGGAAGAAAATGCATGAATTAGTTACACTGACAAGAGGAAACTCAAATAAAAATAGAGAGTCACCATGTTATTCAATTCCAATCCAGTGAATGGAATATATTTACCTGTATTTTCTAACTGGCTAAGACACTATCATCGAATTGTGCTAAACAATGCAAAACCATATAGGTAACCTAGTATTGTAATGTTTACTCAGTTTCGTAATTCCACGTGGGCGCTTGCGCGATTATATATGCCGCATTAGTTGGGCTCAACCATGAAATGTCGTAAGTGTTGAGCGGCGTCGTGGCGTTACCGCCGTGTGGCCACGGCGAGTGCCGGCTGACCAGCGGCCGCCGCCGTCCGCCGTCGGCACGCGCTCAGTGATCGTTAGCCGTCCGCGCGGCCGCCCGCGCCACCACCGCGCCACCTGCCGCCCCACGCACCACGCACCACGCCGCCCGCTCCACCACGAGCACGCGCTAATCAAATAAACCTACATACGAACACCCTGCTGGCCGGACGTTACTATCGCTCCTTTTCATACGCACCAGTAAAACATGTGACAACATGCCACAAGTTAACATCTCTAGCGAGGATTCCAGCGCGTTTACCATCATCAATCACGATGAGAATAAGCACGAAGACGACACAGTGAACGAAAAACGTGTCACCGACTATGGACTACCTCGGAACGTGAACGTGGTGAAACCACTGCAGCACGGCGATGACGACCACGCCACCAGCGACATGGACTCCGCCGCCCCCACCGGACCTCAATCCATTTTAGATCCAAAATTTTCGCGAGCACTCGACTTTAAGCTTCGCAGACTAAAAGAGAAGGAATTTTTGCAGGCTAATCTTCGTAGACCCACTCGGTACCGACCTCGAAATGGCATAATAGCTGCCTCCAATCCAAATATTAGTTCAAAAGACCAAACTTTCCCAGGGAAAATGATTAGCCAATCGAACCCGCGAATAGACATCATCGTCCCCGACGATGAGTACAAGCAAAAGATCTCTCCCAAAATGGATAAATCTCCATCACCGGGGCGCAAAAGTCGGGCCCGCAAAGTATCAGGGTCCAACGAGGGTGAGAAACCCAGGTTCATAACGACAGTAAAGACGGGACAGTTTCTCCTACCCCCGCCTGAAGTAGCCTCTCTTCTTGGGCTGGAGACTTTATATCCGCAACAAGAGAGAGAAAGAATAGTGTACTCATATGCAAGCAAACCTAAACCGGTCGCTACTAGATCGAAGCGATCTTTACCGGACAAAAAAGAAAACATTCCCAATGGGGCATCGACTACTGGGAGCCTGGCCAAGCGACCCAATGCTAGCAACGTATTTAGTGGAGTGCGGGCGCTCGTGGCTGGCGTGGTGGGCATGAAGCACCTCCTCGAGAAAAGCGATAAGTATGTTCACAGATCTCCTCTATGGGCATTTGTATCAACTGATTACAATTATTATTATCATCCCGAAATCGATTCTAAACAAACAAGCACGCAATACCTTACAGATTAATGATAATATTATTATTATGTGATTATTTTATCGCAGTTAATGAATGACCACTAGTGATATGGAGGTTAATAAAGGCTTATCCGTATCAATTAAAATAAGGATCGGTAGAGGTATAGCAATCGGGTGCAGTTTCACTCACATGTCATGCATCGGACGGTCCGATTTGTTTCACAAGTAGCCACTATTCCACCACCCACCACATTTCTAGTAATTCCACCGTGCAATCTTACAGCTTTTTAAAAGTATTTGAACACTCACTTCCTTTATATTAAAAAAAATTCAAAGTAACATTATCAATTATAATTCTATTACTGAATATAGACTACTGATGATGACTAATATACTCACGAGTACTTTAAAATATCGGTCGTTATAGAAAAAATATCTATCGCCTATTTATTTAAAGCCTAACACTTGTCCTGGCCTTGTACAAGTGAATAAGGGAATGTTACTCCCATTTGCCTGGCACAACCTAGTCGCGTCTGCCTGCACGCCTGAAGCTGCTGTTTATTTTTAAGCGTCGTCTAACACTTTACACAAAAACTATACAACTGAATATAATGAAAAATGTTGTCTCCTCTAAATACATAAAAAATGCGAATTAATAAACGACTTCAAGATCGACGTCGAATGACCCCATAGAGTTTAACTCACGCATCTTCCAATGGTTACGGGTTCGCACCCCGCTCTATATAGCATTTTGTCTAGGTGCATTTGAGTAGGTGCATTTGTTTATTTATTAATTTATTTGTTTTATGCACAATTAAAACTTTGTACAAGTGGCAAACTTAATGTTATATGGCATTCTCTATTAACTAACCATTAGTTTAATCAGGTATTTGTAACTGAACTTATAATAAAAAGTATGCTATGTAATATAGGACATGAGCCTAACTTATTATAATTATTGTATTGTTCTGGACATTTTTAATAATATTTATAGAATTCATAGTCACAAGAGTTACAAACTCTGCTTAGTTCGCTACTCTCGGTATCTTAAGATCTATTTTTTACCGTCTACACTATATTTTAACTTTCAAACCATATCGTAATCATGCACGCCCAGACTTTACACAGAAGCCGTTAAACATCTATGCTTACATGGCTATATATCGGTTTGAAGGTACGATATGGCAGTGAAATTACAGGGTACGGAGGAGGCATAACACAATAGTCCTCAGCATTAGCAACACATGAGAGATGTCATGAGCATTACAGTGTATTCTGTGGTGTCCAGAGTATTGTTCATGCCTATAAGCGATGTTTACCACTTTCCACCAGTTTAGCCGATGGCTTGTTTGCCAATTTAAGCAGATATCATAAAAAAAAGAAAAACTAGTGAGGCAGATTCCATACAGGCGATCGCTGTAAAAATCTTCCACTAAATTACAAAAGTAATAAGTTTATTCAAATAAAGATTTTTTTTCTTTTTCATAAGTAGCTATCTCCATGCCACGTACGCCTACACGTGGAATTAAACAAATTGTTACTAATTTTGGTGACGGGAATGAACTCTAGAGAACAGACAGCTGTAGCGATTGGGTATAACAGGTGACACAGTCCAATTCTTGATATCGGGGTCAGGCTGTGACGAACAATTTGTCGGTCCGGTGTCCCATTTCCCACAACCGCCGCACCGGCCGCCACAGTCGCCACCCCCAGAGCCCCCACCACGGCCACCATACGCCCATCGGCCTTCCTAGTTAACACCACTAATTTACTTAAAATCCGATCTCATTTTCGACATACTTTATTAGTTTTTTTTTTCTTTCGAGGTTTTCAACTGGTTGTTGCAACATTTATCACCTTTACTGTATTTATGTATAATACATAGTATAATCAAGAAAATAAATATTAAACTATTCACAATTAATTAAGAATACTTAAAGGAATTGTTATAAAAAAGAATCTAGATAGAAATACCGTCACTAAAATTGTTCACGGAAGGTTCAGTTGAGGATTTCATTAGGAATTAAGGATGAAGTTTGTTTTTGTATTAATAACAATAATAACTAATCTCTTCATTACTAACAATCCTTTCCCTTCAATTGAAAAATTCCTTTTCGCTTGCGCATGAAATGGAAGGATTCTAGAAGAGCAAGCATTTTCTCGCTTATAAAAAATAATTTAATATATATTTTATATATCAATGAGACAAAATATCTTGTGTGTTATTCCAGCGGCAGCATGGCGGCGACAATGCCGTATTCCAACATGATGCACGACAAGCGCGTGGTCCGCGGGAGCACGTTCGCCGCACACCAGCACGCTGCGGTCAGTATACACCATAGAACACGATAAGGAACACTTACTTACTCTCTAGCTACTCACCCACTACCATCCGAGGTGACAGGTAATTCTTGTAATTTCTGATAGTAAATAAATTAATATATGAAAAGACTACCTCCGATACGTAAATGAAAACTCAGATTTAATTCTTAATTGCATTAATTTGGTACTAGTCCACGAACCAGCTTTGCTAGCTAAGCTAGTCTTGTATAAATTGTTTACTTATGTAAACAAAGTTACCGACTCAGTTCGTGTTAAGTAGAAGCCATTATGCAATAACGTTAATTATTAAACTACCTATTAGACTTTCCTGTACAAATTGTTGCCAATAGGTACCTACTAAGCAACTAAGACGACCCTAAGATGAATTAAACTCCACGATACTTTTAACTGAAGTAAATCATGCGCATAACTATATTGATTTAAAAAAAAATTATGAATTGCTACAGATATAAGACCTTTTACATATTGTACATCCTTGATAGAGAACTATTAGTGGACTGCAGTCGTCCGCTATTAGAAACATGAGGCACTCTAATTATACACAATCCATCCGTTTTATATAGAAATGTTTTATAGAAAAATCGATTTAAGTCTGTGATTTATTTTAAGTGCAGTCCTAGCATAGAATAGGCCACCCCTTCCTTTCCCGTGGGTGTCACGAGGTAAAAGTGACCTTAACGGTTGAGGGATGGGCTACAGCGTCCCTCTTTAAAAGTCACCAAAGCCTAACTGCGATTGCCAATCGACTTACTAAACTTGGCAACTACTGGTAAAATCCCCCAATAGGAGGCCTATATTCAGCAGTAAGCAGTTAACAGTTGATACGATGATGATTATTGTTATTTTAAGCGATGTTTTAAAGGATTTTATGACCTTCCCAAACATTTGCTCTGTTTGGTAAATTACCAAATTTCGAACACCCACAAGACGCGTGTTGCACGAAAGCGGTGACATCCGGGGGTTTGCACGCGGAAGGAGTAAAAGACACGCGAGCCGACAACGTGACCCCTGTCGGCAATTAAAAGCAAACATCGAAATCAGACATTTATTTTACGTTTTACAGCGTTTACACAACTTTATTGACCAAAAGATTTTTTTTTACAAAAAGCGGACTTAATGCTAGTAGCACTCTCTACCAGGCAACCTTTGAGATGAATAGGAAATCACCAACGCGATACTTTTTTTTGGAATAGAATTTATTCAATTTCATTTACATTTAGATACAGAAGCATAACACCTTAGTCCTCAGGAGTAGCAACGCATGAAAGTTATCATGAGCGACACTGTACGCTCTGTTATATTTTTTAATGATGATAATGGAAACCCCGCCTGCGCTAACGGTATAAGTTGGCGGGGCACTAGTGAGGGATGATGGGTATAGTTAACCTATCGTGATGAATACACTTGTAAATCAGCACGATGGTTTCCAGAGGAGGCCACGGGAGGTCAACCTGTTAGGGTATATTGTTAGCTATGATAGTGATAATCCGCATTACTAACAATCCCTTCCCCCTACTCTGTTATGTTCATGATACTGTTAATATCTATAGTCGACGATTACGACTCTCCATGTGGTGTGCGTCAGCTTTTTTTCTATTCTAAGTTCCATAAAAAACCGTTTATTTATTTGTAAGTGGAAGTAAAGTGGGATTTATTAACAATTATGTTTGTCAGAATCAGCAGTATCTCTCTCTAAGAACGTTTAAACCCCTATTTAAACCCCGAATTTAAATGCCTACCATATCTGTATTTTTAAAATTCATATTAGGATAATTTAATACATTATTGTCACTTCGACAAGTACGTGAAATTGACGTCTCGCGAAGTTCGACAGAGGACTCTATGTACAACAAAACCAATTTAGGAATCACTGAGATCAGAAGACGTAACGCGTTTTGGTCTTATAAACGTAATGTTATAAGGTTGACTGGTAGAGAATGCTACTAACATTAAGTCTGCCTTTTGCACTATATTTTCTTTTGGTCAACAAAGTTATTTAAATAAATAAATAAATACGTAATATTTCAATGACCCAAACATGAATTTAACAATTCTGATGGATGTATTGGAATTTGTTCTTAAGACTCCTGAACCGTAGGTAAGCATTGTTCGACTGAGCTGAACTGAACTAATGCACTCGACTAGTAGTAGGGTGTTACAGTAGTCGTGAACACTATGCAGGGCGATGGCGGTGAGAGCGCAGCAGCGCGAGCGGCGCGCACTCGGCGGCGCGCGCTGGCGCGGCGGGCGGCGGCGGCGCGCCTGCGGCCCGGCACGCCGCCCCCGGCGCCCGGCCGCCGCCACCATCCCATACAAACCGACTACTACCTGGAGGAGGTAACGTCTTCAAATATTTACATATTTTTATTTTTCCTATTAAAATTCCAGCTAGTTTCCTACCTAGGTTTTTTCTAGAGACTACAGTATGGGGCTCTTCAAAAAGTACTTTTGAAAAGTAGTAATTACACACTTCAACATTTCAATACAAATCTGATAGAGCAATGGCACAAAATCGTCTATACGAACTTTACATTAACATAACTATTTCTATTTGTAATACAGTGTCTTCAGATGTTGCTTGTTTGGTTTTTCGTGACTCGAAATATTTTAATTTAAACGTCAAGAACATAATGTCTGTATAATATTTCAAACCTTCGATTGTCTCAGAAGTTTTCATCTTTACTGAAGTATAACTGATTTTAATCAGGGTTGTTTTTTAATAATAATAAATTGCTTAGAATGCATATTGGTGACTAAGACCTACTAATTATTTAATTAAAATAATAAATTTACTAATTTAATAAATCTATGTCTTACACAGCTATTCGACAAAGGCGTGGAGATGGAAGTGGGAGTCCAAACAGACCTCTTCGTGGACCGGCCCGCCACTCCTGTGTACGTACCAGCCAAGACTGGCGCCGACGCATTCACGCAAATTTACCCCGGTGATGTAAGTACACAGTAAACTCGTTAACAGATTTATCAATAATTTGAGATTTTTTTATTGTAAATAAAAATTAAATAAAAGAACAAATATGTAACAGTTTTAACAAAATCAAAATCATCAAAATTTAAAGTTTCAGAATTCAGGCCCCCGTTTTTAAGGAAGATTTTAAAACACTTCGTTTATTGTATGGCAGCTGTTCGACTTCGACCTAGAGGTGCAGCCGATCCTGGAAGTGCTGGTAGGGAAGACGACGGAGCAGGCGCTAGCAGAAGTGGCGCAGGAGGAGGAGCTGGCGACTCTGCGCGAGCAGCAGCGCCGCTACTGCGAGCTGCGGGACGCGGAGCTCGCCGAGCGGCAACGGCTCGCGGCGCAGGATCTGCGGCTCCACCAGGAAAAAGTAACGCTCGCAACTTAACTACCACACGCACACTTTGTACAGAGTCACTTGCATTTGTACTTATGTCTCTCTCGTGTTCTTTCTACCAGAAAGCTTGCTTGGTTGCTTTTAGAATTGAAGAGTGCATTTGGTAGTCAAATTACTACATATGGCGGCATTGAAATATTGGCCTTACGCTATAGCTTATTTATAAAAAAAAATAAAACAATACAACGCATTGAATGAAATACATACACAAGACTGAACCGCTTGATGCCCTTTAAAAAAGTGCTGCGGTCAAAGGCGCATCCTATGGTTGCAATAAGTAATTTTCTAATCTTAGTATTTTTCTAAAATGCAATATGTCACATAAAGTGGTTTATTATTTGATTGAACATACTATTAAAATTGGTCGAGGGACAGATAACAGCGTCCCTATTAAAACATCAAACAAAGCTTAACTGCGGTTACCATCGGCTTACCAAACTTGGCAACTATGCGCATTACTCAGAGACGCCTATGTTCAGCAATAGTTAATGGCTGATGACGATGACTATTAAAATAATATAATCTTGGGCTATCTGTACTTAGTCAATTTAATTACCCGATAATAGAGACCTCTCTGACTATCTCTTCTTTGGTTGATCCAAACCGTAAAGACGGTGTTAAGTATCGACATCATTGTACAAGTCAGGTGAACGTATTAAGACGTACGAGTATAAGACTACAGGAGCCTGCAATGTAGGAGGTATATTGCACATACAGGAGCGGCGCGTGGCAGAGGCGCGCGTGGCGCAGTCGGCGGCGCAGGAGGCCCGGGAGCGCGCGGCGGCCGGCGTGCTGGTGCAGGGCTACGTGGCCGAGCTGCTGCCCAGCGTGCTGGCCGGCCTACGCGACCACGGCTACCTCGTCGACCGTGTGCACACAGGTACCGCCCCACCCTTTTTTTATTTTTTTTTTTTTTTTTTATAAAACTTAGAATGGCAAACAAGCTGACGGCCCACCTGATGGAAAGTGGTAACCGTCGCCTATAGACATGAGCAGTACCATGGACATAACAGAGTATACTGTTTCGTCCATGATACCCCCATGCGTTGCCATTCCTGAGGACTCAGGTGTTATTCCTCTACCTACCTCCCTACCCTACCTCATCCTCCCACTCACCACACCCTCCGTGCAAGAAAGTCGGCCATCACGGTGCCTAGATATACAGAATCTACGTAACGAATACGCAAGCAAAACAGGTGACAGCAAATGAGAATTAACTGTCCATTTAATCTAGGGTACGTGCTATATAAATCGAATCTGATTTTAGGAGTATACTCGTATTTTCCCAAATACTAGCCGTTTGATTTTTTACAATACAGGATCTCCTATTTTAAGACTGGACAATATATGTAATCACGTAACAAATTATAGAACCGTATTTTACGTGGTCTTCATATCATCACTCTGCTTACCAATGTCTGTGGGTAATCGAGACATAAGAATAAGGCCATAGCCGAGGAGTTGCAGACATAAATGATGAAAAAGAGAGGAATAAAAGCTATACCTGGAAGAAAAAGGCTCTTATTATACTTGTACCCCACTTCGTGTTACTATCGTGACCAATTTTTTTTTTCAAATATTTTCTTTCTCTTTTAATATACTCAATTGTTTCATTGCAGGCGTAGAAGAAGAATTCATGCCGTGGCTGGTAGAAGAAGTGTCAAAGGAAATTGAGTCAATTATCACCAGTCGAGACGTTATTACAGGTTAGCACTTAGACTATAGTAGATCCCTCAATAAATTTCTTCGTAATCTTACTGCCAGGGAGATTGACGATTTCTCATTCGTAGTTCTAAAATATATTAATGTAACTTTAGTAAGTAACTATAGAATATCTAATTATTAAATTACTAGGGTACAATAATTATAACAGTAAATTTGCTAGATAGTGGGTTTCTACTAACTCAAGACTGTCATCTCGCAAAGGTCGCCAAAACACGAGTGATGCCCTCTGATTTTACAAATGATCATGGGCTGGGATGACCATCAGGCGGATTATACGATTGATTACTATCCTCACCATGTGAAAAGAGCGTTTCTATTACTCTTTACTGCTAAGAGATCAGTAATGAGTGTTTGTATGATTGTGGCACCGCAGAGATCGTGCGCGACGTGGTGGAGGCGCGCGGCGAACTGCACCGCGGCGCGGCCGAGCGCGAAGACCGGCCGAGCGCTACGCCAGGAGACTCGCTCACGCCGCCCTCCGCGCCGCCAGGGGACGGCCTCGAAGACGGTCAGTATTGATATCTAATAATTACGTTAGTCACAAAGTTATCTATTATTAGTAATGGAACTGCCTTTACTACCAATGTACCCTGTCAGGTCGATTTCTTCGTGATCTCCCTGGAAACAGGTATGATTAACTCCCGGTGAATGCGAAAAGGGGTCGACTAACCTAACCCTATCATCTCTCAATAGTATCACGCCAGTTGCCAATAATGCATGCGAAGTTACCATTCCATTTTATTCCTTTGAAAAAATTATACAGCTGCGATCTATTTTAAACAAGTTCCAACCATTAGATAACTACGAATTAGATATCAGAGAAAAACAGTCTTCAAAGTAATCTGTAGAAATAATTTTTTTTTCTGTCTCACTTACTCGTGTAACCGAGCAAACTATTGTTGTATTAATTGTCCACTGCTGAAGATAGCCTCTCCCATAAGGACCAGTAGTTGCCACGCTTGACACGCGAGTTGGCAATCGAAGTTTGGCTTTTGATGGCATTTTAAAAGAGACGCTGCTCCCCATCCCTCAACCATAAGCTCTCTTAGTGACACCCACCCGAAAAGAAGAGGTGACCTATTCTATGCCGGGACCTACATAGCTACAAATAATTTGTAAGCAGTTTGCTTGATTGTCAGATTATAATATCTACCGTGATTTGAAGAGATTTGGTGATGAAATCACTGTGTACTATGACATGAGATCTTCATGTCACGAGTGAATTGTGGCAAACGTTCATGTGTTGCGGTATCCCTTTCTAACAGGCAGACCTAGTACTGGATTGCTGTCCACTTTGTATAAAAAAATTAACGACCTGTGGCAAAATACAAGACCACCAAGAACAACACTTAACTTTTAAGCAATATTCAAGACGGAATAGCAAAAGTTTAGTTTGACTTATCGTTTGTGCAATAAAGGAGCTACTACTTTTATTAAATTATGGACACCTAAAAAAATCAACCACTATTTTGCACCACCTTGTCTCGTTCCTCTCTCTCTCTCCATGTTTCATAATATGTAATCATGTCAAAAGCACATGTCGCAGTGCAACCTGTTCCCGACCGCCCTGCGCCCTGCGCCCTGCACCCTGCACCCTGCACCCTGCGCCGTGTCCACGCAACACTGGCCCTAAATGTTTTCATTGTAGTATCAATTCGCGACACCTCGCCACGTGCTCTCGGGACGCGCGCGCACACGATTTGAAACGCACTTAATGAATGGTGTCATTACACTACAATACTATTCACATTTATACACTTTCGATGAAATAACGACCTTCTCCCAATCTACATGCAGTCGAAACTCGGAATTGTTTGTTTATTAATAATACTTTTTCTGCACTCGGCCCGTTTTGCACTCTACCGCCCTGACGATACGCACGATTACCGCGGCGCACCACAAACGGATTTGACTAATATGAAGGGGATCTAAATAATGCGCTCGAAGTCGCGGTCGCGAACAATTAAGATTGATACGGTGTGATGACATTATAATATGGTTTTGATGCGGGGCGCGTTTGTATGCGTTAGTTAAGAGTTTTATTTTGTTATAACTAATAAGTATTTTAAACGGCGGAGAGGACAAGCCGAGTTGAGAGTTTGCACGTGCGGCGCGCCCCGCCCGGCTCCACGCTCGGCCTACAATAACATTAATACTTTGGAATAAAATCGTAAACTAAAATACAATACACATTGACAGTCATCTTTTATACCTTAGAACACACTTGACTATCTCTCGAATTGCGTACTGAGCTAAAATGATGTATTTCGCATCTGCATTGATATTAATCAATAGTTAAATGATCATCCGCTTGTTTACTATAGAAAATAACCGCCCGTGAAGTAGAGATACCGTGTAATAAACATGTAGAAAGGTTTGGATAACTGTAGCTTGGAAAGATATCAGAACACAGAGTTTTTTCCCTCCGCCATCCGCAATATGATCGACACTAGTTCTAAGTTGTTAAAGATTTGGACATAATAAGGTTACGACTCTACCATACAAATGTATGGTAGAGTCGTAGCACCTTTAGTGTAGCCCTGTCTATATATATAGGATAATAGGAAAGTCGTAATTAATGATCGAATGATTAATTTTCTACTATCGTCAAAGGTTATAGCACTAACTTCATCCTCTGAGATTGATTTACACACCCTCGTCGCTAGCATGAAACATGGTTGCACATGCAAAGCAGCACCTGTCAACTTCTATCATCAACAGCGTTTATTGTTGACCAGAATATACGTTAAGTAATTTGTAAACAAGTTATTAAATAAATGTCGAACGGCAACATATGTACTCGTATTGTGGCCGCGTGCGCGCCGCGTGCCGCCCGCCGCCCGCCGCCGTCGCACTCCTGCGCATCCAAACATCTTACACCTAGTAGTCCTGTACAGCTGTACCCGTACTTATATAGAATATATGAATGGAGTAATATATCATTAGCCCAGAATCTAAAAAGGACTGATTTCTAATTTTATAAAATAAAATAGGACTACCTATTTTTTAGTGGTTAGTTGATTAGGGTTATTTTGTTGAACAGTGACTCCGTATCTATGTCTAATAGTAGTTAGTATTGCGAACTGTTTGGGCGCCAAACACTAGGCTTCGAGCGGCGCTCTATTAATTTGCTTGAAGATGCCTCATTTAGAGGTGAAATAAAAAATCAGCAACACACGCTTATCATCCCTGGTGTTACAAGCGTCCCTTAACTACAGTAAGCCTGTATATATATATTTATATATTTCTTCTCTTCGTGCTTATAATGTCCGTACTGTATAATTGTTTATATTTATTTAGTGCGTACCATATGGTTTCTTGCTCAAGTACGTGCGACGTGGCACACGTGCATCGATCGAATGTGCGATAACATTGGAAATGGTCGAAAGCAATTGCAATTGGTAATGTATCGCGGCGGGCGGCGGGCGGCGGGCGGCGGCCGAGAGATGGCAATTCAATATAACGTGATAAGAGGGCGCGACTATCTGATGAAGCCAGATTTACTAGAGCCGCTAATGTTTACAATTTGCCTAATCATCCTGGTGTGTTTTACACATGGCCAGACGAGGTTAGGGCTCTTGTTATAATCTGATTTGGCTGTACAGCAACAGGCAAGGGAATTAAATTAAGTGCTGAGTGTAGGTAGCTAAAAGTAGTAGATACCTACCAAAGTATTTTAAAAAATTATTGTTTTGTCTGTAAATATTGTACGCTGGTTCCGTAAGTGTTTATAGTGTCTAATTACAACTAATGTGCCCGCGGGAGCCATTCGTAGGCAAACACACGAGTAAATATATTTGTAGCGCTGTGTGTGCATTAGCAAAGAATGGCAAATATGTTAACAGGTACAACAAACGAAACTTTAATGTCAGTGGCACACGATCCAAAATGCATTAACATTGTTTGATTTCCTGAAAAATGTAATTGAATTCGCAAAATAACAATCTGACGTGTAATTATTAAGTTGTAAGCTTTATAACCATCGCCATTGCGTTCAAGTTTCACTAGTGAGCAGTGAGCACTCGCAGTGCGTACCTATATTTGTGCAGCTGCATCGCCCCCGCGTGCCCTCTATGGACCAATCGCTTTGAAACTATTTTACATCGCCTCTGTTCAATACACATTATGTAGTTCATAATGTAAAGCTTAAATGTTTGGAACACTTAATAAAACATTGATAAAACAGAATTCTCTGTCAGGGTACGGCGACTAAATCTCCTTGTACCTAATACGTTTCTATATTGTTCTGGTATAAATATATTTTTTACTATAATTTTGCCATAACTGAAGGAGCTGCTTTTTGCAGAGCATAAACCTAAATTATTATAAGATCGTTTGGCGACCTCTCCAGAGCAAAAAATGTATTTTTTTCCCGAGTTGCAAAATTTGTAGAAAAGTGCAAGTGTTATTTGTTATGCATCATGTAACATATATGTTCAAAGTTCCACCAAGTAGGTGCTTACAAGGTAGGTAAGTAGGTTAGCTACTTACGTACTAACAGTTACGACCAATAAATATGTATACGCATATATCGAGCAATACAACGTATCAAACCAAGTCGGCGGCGCAAGTGATTTTTTAATTTAAATCCGTAGCTCCAACAAATCGCTATATCGCTTGTGCAAACAACGACTAGCATACGATGTTCATTACGACGCCAGGTCGTGCGAGCCCGGGGCCGGGGGCCGGGGGCCCGGGGCACGAGGCCCGAGTGGCGGGGACAGGCGAGCGGATTATGTGTTTATAGTATTGAACAATACCACTGAAGTTTTTAAACTGGGATCATGTCAGGCGTCCGTTATACTTAGTTTATACAATTATTATTTGCAATTCGCCTGCACGGTCTTGTACCTACTACAATTTTAGTACGCGAACAGCAACGCGTGCGTTTTTTCTATATTAGTCAAAATTAGCCAACATAGACTCTGGCAGTAGAACCGCGAAACGATTGTTAGTAACAGAGACTTGCGACCTCATTTTTAACTATATACACTGTCAGGTCGACCTCCACGCGTTCTCACTAAAAACCATCAAGGTTAATTCTGATCTTGATCTTCACTTACCTCACCAGCGTCACCACTAGCGCAGTCTAGGTCACCATTCTATTTTCATTCATTTAAAAAGAGCTTAGTCCTCAGGATCGATAAGTGCCTAACGAAAGAGACTACGCGCGCCTCTTTATATTATACTAGCTTTTCCCCGTGACATCGTCTGCGTGTTCGGGATATATTCACTGACCGGGATTGAAAGTAATATAACCTTCTCCATGTGTATATACCAAATTTTATACTGTTTGGTTAAACCGTTAAAACGCTAATAGGTTGTTACCTATTAGCGTTTTAACAAACAAACAAAATTTTAATGTCTAAAAGTAATCATATTTACAAGTAAGGGTGATGCGTATAGTATCACTCGTGCCTGTAGGCGACGGCTACTATTTTCCACTTGTAAACCTTTTGCTTATTTTCATCACCAAGCACTATAAAAATCTTTAAACACGCCAGCAATGAAAAAACATATTCCATAGTGGAATTCAATAACAGCCATATTTGGCTGGCCACGACAACTCTACACTTGTAAGAGTGTAGTAGCGGTAGACTTGTAAGGCTAGACGCCAACAGCGATGAAAAATCGTCTCTATTACAAGTTCTGTTGGATCTTCAATCCTTGTTTTCCCAATAAAACCACAATTTAATATTTTAAATAGACTATCTCGGGATTTAACGCAACGCAATTGTAGCCAAATAGTATGTACATACCTGATTTTCGATACCGACATTTCGACGTCGTGTTAGGTCCTAATAATGCTAACTATTCCGATCTTTCTATTTCAGCTTTGGAAGAATAGCAGCGAGTTACTGCGAACGAGTGAGAGAGTGCCGTGAATGGCCGTGTGTCCGCGTTTGCAGAGATAGCTGCAGTGCAACAAACAATAAACGGAAAACTAAATGTGATTATTAGATGTAAAACAGAATGTGCGGGGCCTACGCTACGTGGACGATTAATTTATAATTATTCGGAATATGTGACGATGAAATTGAAATTAACAGTATTGAATGTGTATTGAAAACAATTGTTAACTAACGACAAGTTAGGGATTATGGTACTATAATTGTCGACGTGACATTTATATTAAATTTGTATAGTAAACGATACTGATATTTATCCATTAACAATCGCTTTACACAATTATAGATACAACTGTATATAGCAAGTACTTATAACGAGGAAGGGGAGGGCGCAATAGTAGAGAACATCAGCACAATTTTGGGTCATTCCTAGAAACATTAGGTAATATTGAATGCCAATAGGCGCTGTGCTCATAGAGTAGGTATTATCATTATGTCTGTAGCTACTTGTCTGCTCATCGTAGAGGTAGTGACAATCGTATAACAACATTTTAAAAATATTAATGTTGCAGGTACTCTTACCGAATTCAAATTATTTGTCAATATATATTGTTTTTATACTAAATTTAATTGATACCTACGCCACGACTACGTCAAGAAGAAAAAAATACAAACACTAAATAGGTAAAAAAAAGTTCAAATACCACCTGGACAACAGAAAATAAAAATAATACTATCATGGACAACACAAAATATACAGCGTAGCTCCTTACTGACCAGTGCAAAGGAAAGAGGTGTTAACGTGAATAGCCTGGATGCACCTACTGTAACGAGTCGTAACTCCATCAACAAGCTTAGCTTAAAAATTAGCAACATGTGCAATTACGAGTATAGACAGACAATATTTTGTATTAAACATAAAAATAAGATATATTGACTAATACAATTTGGTACAAGAGGTGGACTTGCTTATACGTAATTTGTAATTTATTTTTAATTATTATCCAGTTGGTTTTTTTTACCAACTGACTTTATTTATGTTATTTATGAATTTCTAAATTCTGTTGTTTAAGGCTCGGATAAAGTTTATTTTAAAAATTGTTGATTTTATTCGTTGTGTAGTTTTTAGATATTTAGAGTATGCATTGACAATATGGAATTAAATTCTTACATTGATATTTGTTATTATTATTTTTATCAGAGTGTATCTATATTGATAAATTCATTGGCGTGATTGAAGATTACTTCTTTGTGTATCTAGCCTCGTAAAAGCACACCTTTTATATGTACTTTCAGACATATATTTGTGAAGCTATGTTCAGATCCTGGACAAAGTTTATAGTACCTATTATGCGTAGTAGACACAACTGAAAAATATTCTTACCTGTACAGGTAGTACTAATATCTATATAAAAAATAATTGCACAGCCAGGGAATCGAATCCGCAGCCATCAGAAAGTGAAAAAGGTAAAAATGAACTAGGTGTAAGAAAATACCCGCATACCTTAAATACCAACTTTTATTGCGTAGGTACGTACATACACGTGAGACGATTATAAGTAGGTAGGTGTTATACTCCGATAAAACCATTTATATAAAAAAACTGCACTCGGCGGCACGTGACACAGCGAGCGGTGGTAACAATAATGTAATCACTGGCCGATTTGCGGAGGGTGTCACGCAGATTTAAGAAGTGACAACAAGTGCTAGCGCGAACCCTCCACCCTCCGGGCGACGAGCTGCTATATAATGCGCACAACCCTCCGGCGGCTGGCACTCATCCCCGCAACCTGTGGCGTGAAGCAAGTGCTACACGTGTCACGTGGTGCTCGCATGGTGCACGCGGTAGTCGAGGCACGAGTTGTGGCTTGCGGCTGCAGCGTTGCAGCGCGAGAGCATGCCGGTGGTGGCGGCGCGCGGCGGCCTCCCGCGCGGGACTCTCTCGCGCGCATTCTCCGCCATACATTTGGTACAATCAGCGCAGACCACTTTTGAAGACGTTGTAAGTTTTAATTATTTTTATACCAACTAACCTAACCTTAAGCATTAGGGGAGAAGGGATTGTTAGTAATGCGGACTACCAGTCCCATTACTAGCAATACACCCTGTCAGGTTGAGCTCCACGCAGTCGCCCTGTAAACCATCGTGCTGAATTCCAGGTGTATTCATCACTATAGGTTAACTGACCTGCCTTTTCCCGCCAACTTATACTGTTTTTTTTTTGATGGGTGAAAATGGTATGGTAACCCCGCCTGCGCTGACGGGATACGCTGGCGAAGCACCAGTGAAGGGTGATAGATGAGAATGAAAACAGACCAGTTAGCCCATAATGATGAATTCATCAGGAATTAACCATGATAGTTTCCAGAGAGAACCGCGAGGAGGTCGACCTGATTAGGTATATTGCTAGCAATAGGATTCTCAGTCTCCATTACTAACAATCCCTTCCCCCCTCCCCAACGTATACCGTTAGCGCAGGTAGGGTTACCGTTCCATTATCATATATTAAAAAAAACCTTAAATTCAAATAATTTATTTTACCAATATGGGTACATACGAGTACATTAGATGAAAATATTTTTTACAAGTTTATTGTTCCACATTCTATCATATCGACATGTACAATATATTATAAAATTAATATAAAATTATTATATTAATTTGTAATAATAAAAATAAGGTCACATTCTAGTTTAGTCTAGTCTAATATTTTATTTATTTATTAAAACTTTAACGCACAGTGAAATTATGTACATTTGGCGAACTTAACACCGGACGGTCTTCTCTAACAGTCAACCATTCGGCAAACCAAGAAGTAAGTAGGCGGTGCAATATTAATATTTATTTATTAAACTCTTAGGTTGCTCCAAAACATAAAATAAACATTTTGATCATTACAATAGTCATGTCAAATATTCTTCCGCTTTTTTTTCTAAAAGACATTTAAATTTTCTATTTCCTTGTATGCCTTTGGGAATTTATTATATATTTTAGAAACCATACCAAAACAACTTTTATCAAACAACGTGACGTGAGGCTGAACGTTGAGTATTTTTTTTTATTGGATGATAATGGAATAGTGACCCCGCCTGCGCTATCGGTACACACTGGCGGGGCACCAGTGAGGGATGATAGGTGACGATGACGCACGTCAGTTAGCCTATCGTGACGAATTCACTAATGAATCAATCACGATGATTTCCAGGGGAAACAGCTTGGAGATCAACTTGATGGGGTATATTTCTAGCAATGGGGATTAATGTACCCATTACTAACAATCCTCCCACTGATCAAACCGATTACCATCCAGTGAACCGTATGGGTTATCATCCTCATTGTACAAAAAAATGATGTACAAGCTTAGCTTTTATTAAGTGATCTGCAAAATAACTGTAATTATGAATCGTGATGATAGTACCGACCGTTAACTGTCCACTGCTGAACATGGCCCGCCTTTTTGAGGAGTTTTGCTAGTAGTAGCCACGCTTGACAGGCGGATTAGCAAGCCCAGTTAGACTCTGTCATGTTTGAAGAGGGCCGCTACTCCCATCTGTCAATCATTAAATTCCCTTAGTCGCCTCTTGCGACACCCACGGGAAAAGAAGGGATGGCCGATTCTATGCCGGGACCACACAGCAAAAATTTGTGTGCCCAAATGCCACAAAACCTTATTCAAATTGTGAAGAACTATTTACAATTATTTATGTGTGTTATTATTATTGAATAAAAATGTATTTGTTTTTATTTGTAAGTCGTAATATGTAAAGCGTATGGGAAGAGGCGGTTGACTCCTGACGGAAACCCTTCCGCATGAGCTGAATTCCTTCCTGATCACGATGTAATTTATTTACTATGATAAAAGAAGTAGAAATAAGAAGATTCTAAAAGTTGATAACAAGATTTCAGATAAATATAATAGATAAATATCAGATATACACCATACGACATGAACAGCAATGGAAAAACTAAAGAGATAATAAAATTAAGGACAAAAATATGTTTTTGTTCATATGGAGCGAGGTGGATATACAGGACAGAGATCGTGAAGTGTAAAGGCGATGACAGATAGATGTACTGTACAGATGCCTGGTATAAACATGACATGTAGTCCAATTTACAAAAATAAAGCGTGGTACTACTGCCTGTACGACCTCACTCCCCTGGCGAGACCGTAACCACGGTCAGTAGATGGGAACTCTAGATCTGACTCTTCTGCCGCTGCGAGTTTTTGTGATTTCTTCTTGGTCGTCCTCTGGAACCGAAACTCCCCTCGTCATGAACGCTGGTTTCAGCCTATCAATAAAGACGGTGGTTGCCTTGCCTTGACTACCTATGGTATAAAATTTAGGCTGTCTACTACTTTGTTTGGTCAAGCATAGGTTATTTCAAGGGTTTCCTTACACGGTCTTGGCGAGGGAGTACACGTACAATATTTTAATTCTGCCGTTGATGGCTATTTCTTTTAAAATCTAATTTTTTTCGTACTTCCTATATATTGTGCTTTACACGCATAACCACTTACGATTTCGTAAGGATGAAGGGTGGTATTTTTGTTCTGTTACTCGGTATTTGCTCGCCTGCCAAGCGTAGCAACTACTAGCAATACCTTATGGGGATGGCCTAAGTTCAGCAGAAGACAGTTAATCGCCAATTCAATGATTGATGTGCCAAACACTAGGAATAATGTTTCATTTAACAATTCCATTTTAAGAATGTGCCGGTCTTACAATAATGTTCAGCGTGGTGGTGCTCATCAGGATGGTGAAAAGCTTGATATATTTGGTCAGAAGTTCAGTAATTTTCGTCACGATGTTTACGTATTATTTTCCTCTGTAATTAGTAGATAGTTTCTTTTGTTGTAACTTCATATTATGAAGTAATATGTACACTGTGGTATGTGTGTTTATGTATGTGTGCGCGCGCGCGCGCGCGCGTTTGTTTGTGTGTGTGTCTGTGTTTGTATGTGTGTATATATATATATATATATATATATATATATATATATATATATATATATATATATATATATATATATATATGATTATCCATTTTTTGTTGTTTAAATTATATTGTGTTTACAGACTTTAGCTGTGTGTTTATGTTTTGATCATGCCGTGTACGCAAAGTTTTGGAGGATTAGCTTGAACAAAACATAATTGTAGTGTATAAATTAATGTAACTATGTTAATTCTCTGTAATGTGTACCTATTGAAATAAAAAAAAATAAATAAAAATAAAATATATTAAAATATTGCACTATATATAAAGCTCTAACGCTGAATAAACACGATACAGTGTAGCATGCATAACTTTATTGACAGATGTACATAGACGTGGACGAGTCGGGTTTGATCTCGATCGAAGGCGAGTGTGCGGGCGGCGCCGCGCCGGCGGCGGCGGCGGCGGCGGCGGCGGCGGCGCGGCTGGCGCCCGACGTGCACGCGCGCACGGCCGAGCTGGCGGCGGCCGACGTGCGCGGCGACGTCGCTCTGCGGCTGCGGCTGCTGGCCGACCTGCAGCCGCACCAGGAGCTGCTGCTCTGGTTCGACGACCGCGTGCTGGCACTCGCCGACATGCCTTTTCTCGCGCTCCGTAACATTAAAGGTAGTTACCGTTAAAAACGTCAATAGTAAATGTGATCATAATAGCCCACTATTTATTAGATATATAGTTATAATATATTGTCTTCTCTTAAACAAAACTTCTAATTCTTAAATTCTAGCAGCATAAGATTTGTAAAGAATAAAGTTGCCTATTATATGTAGATATTATGATTTTTGCTTGTTCATCTTGGGGCTATTTTGCACGAAAATATAATTTTCCTAGGAAAGAAAAACTACGAGTGCCACGAGTGCGGTGCACAGTTCGAGCAGCCGAACCCGCTGAAGGTGCACCTGTTCCTGGCGTGCGGCCCGTACTCGCCGCTCGCCTTCTGGCGGCAGTTCGGCGCGCGCCTCGCCGCCGCCGCCGCCGGCCGCGCGTCCTCCTTCCGCCCGTACGCGCCGGTGACGCCGGCCGCGCCGCTCGCGCCGGCCGCGGCCGCGGGCGCGGCGGAGGCGGCGGAGGCGGCGGCGCGGCTCGAGGCGCTGGCGGCCGAGTGGGGGCGCGCGCGCGGCGGCCACGTGTGCGTGTACTGCGGCAAGCTGTACTCGCGCAAGTACGGGCTCAAGATCCACATCCGCACGCACACCGGCTACAAGCCGCTGCGCTGCCGCTACTGCCTGCGCGCCTTCGGCGACCCGAGCAACCTCAACAAGCACGTGCGCCTGCACGCGGCCGGCGGGGACGGCGCGGCCGGCGCGGACGGCGCGGGCGGCGGCGGCGCGGCGCGGCTGGCGTGCGGCGTGTGCGGCAAGCGGCTGGGCCGGCGCCGCGACCTGCTGCGCCACGTGCGCGCGCGACACAGCCCGTGCGCGGTGCCCTAGCGCTGCCGGCGCCCGGTCGCGCCCGTCCAATCTCTACTTATTGACCACTACATTGTAGCGTCGATTGGCGACTCGTAATACCTAACTAAACTAAGTACGGAACAGCAAAATGTTTACTGTTTATGTTCAGAAATTTAAGGTATAGAGATTTTTCATATTGTAGACCTTTTGTTAGATATCGTTTATTCTAAGTTTCACTCGATTCGAAAAACTTATTTTGAGCGCAACGAACAAGTGAACGAGATCGACTCTGTTGAAACTTTGTCCATTTGTTCTAGCACACACTGTTCACGCTAGCTCTGTTCCTGAGACCACAGATAATATAATACTATACTAGCGTGTTTTATCTTGACACGCCATTTAAAAGTCATTTACGTCATTATTTTGCCTACTTCTGAAACCACGTATACGAAATAGTGAGATATTATACTATAAACATAAATATTTCATGCCCAATGACCGGAACAAGCTAGTCGCTATGAGTAGCAGCTGTTCACAAATATGACGCACCTCGATTTTAAGGAAACCAGCAGCTCGACCCACCTCCTATAGCTGTTATATAGCAGCAGAATCATAAAGAATAGAAGAGTTAAAAGAATTTGTAAACAAATGTATTGAATAAAGATTATTTCTATTGTATATCGGCGATACGACCGACTACACGCCGCGTCAATTAGTCGAGCCATTACGTGGACCATGTGATACATAGGCAGCATTTTGCTAACGTAATATTAAATAAATATATTTATATTATAGTGATAATTTGTTAACTAATTGTAAATTATATTAAATCTACATTTGTACAATAAGCACTTAATCTAATCAAAATAAATACATTAGTTATAAATAAATGACACATTTTTCAATTCAATTAGGTACTCCGCAAATTTTAACTTTTGTGATAATTTATCAAAATATGGCTACAAGGAAACATTTTGAAACAGAACTACAGGCCAATAAAAAAATGCGTGCTCATTGTGTTAGTAGATGCAAACCTACTAAGATCGTGTTCCACAGAACAGACACACTTCAATTGTGGCGAAATCTGTTATTTTGATTTAAAAACTAAACTAGTGAACCTATTTTGATAAAATTTCTATGGAACCAATCTGTAAGTATAATAATAATAATCGATTTATTTTTTCTTCACAATTCATCACAGTGAAATACAATGAGATATTTATATTAATCGAATTATAATTGTGAGAGACTGGTGCCTGAGATAGATAAAAGAATACCAACGCTGTTGAGATGAGAGCTCTGAGAAGTATGTGTGGTATTACATTAAAAGATGAAGTGAGAAACGGTGTGATTAGAGAGAAGTGTGGACTGCACAACGATGTAGTGACAGAAATCCAAAAGGGAATGTTGCATTGGTTTGGCCATTTGGAGAGGATGGATGAAAGAATGAATGAATGAGTATACTTTATTTGCATTATACAATATAAGGAATAAGCAAGACAACAAATATAACGATACAATAACTAAACAAGACAGGAGAGGAGAGAGACATCAGGATTAAAAAGAATATTATGTAATAAAAAGAGCCAGAAGCCATTTAAGCTGAGAACGACAGTGCAATAAATGATCAAATTTGCGCAGACCAAAAATAAATCGTATGCAAAGGTTTTGGTGTCGTTCTAATTTATTTAGCATATCAGCATTAAGATCTGGATAAGCGACGTCTGCATAGTCAAGAATAGGGAGTAGGAGGGATTGAGCTAGAGAAACTTTAATGGCTGTAGGGAGAAAGATCATAAATCTTCGAAGCGGCGCAGAAGCAGCGAACATCGAATGAATCACGAAAAAGATTTATTGAGCAAGAATGAATAGATATGTCGGTAGGGGCTGTTATATTTAAATAAAACTTATTTAATTGCAAACATATTTATTAACATCAAGAGAATGAACAAAGGTGAGAAAGCAACCGGAAGATCCGCTAGTACATACATGTTAACTAATGTCATCTGTCAATTAAGATGCGTTCCTTTATACATATTTAAACTAGGTACGTTCATCTTACACCTCCCCTTCAACTTTAAAACAAAACTTTTACAATCAATTACAAAATAAAAAAACATTTTACAAAATTACATTATAAATTGAGTCTATCTCTAGGTTTTATAATTCTTCCACTGCGAGTGTGACATGCTTTATGAGGGATATTTGATTGGTTACTATTTTCAGATACAATATTTGGCACATTATTACTAACTTTGTCATTTAAAGAATAATCAAAAAAATCTCTCTTAAAACTATGTGTTTTTGTGTTTGACCTCTTAATGTGATGAGAAGTGCGCCTAAAGGGCTTACAATTTTCTCCCCTACTGATCCAATATGATCTAGGTTCTTTAGACTTCTTAATAACTACTCCTTTTTTCCAATAACTATCATGACCTGTCCTATAAGTTACATTTTCTCCTTCCTTAAAATTTGTTTCACCCTTCCTTATAAATCTATCATGAATTTTTTTAGTTATAGATTGTTTCACAGTTAACAATTTATGAATATTTTTCTCTATTTTAGGTTCTAACATGCTTTCTGTAATAGGTACACAAGTTCTCAACTGTCTACTCTGTAATATTTGAGATGGTGATACTTCTAAACTAGATAAAGGTGTACAGTTATAACTTAATAGAAAATCTCTATAATCTACATTATCCTCCCTCGCTTTCTTTAATAGATTTTTAGCAATATTTACTGCCTTTTCTGACATGCCGTTACTTCTAGGATAGTGAGGGCTACTGGTAGTGATACAAATATCTTTAGATTTATAATACTGAATACATTCATAAGATTTAAATGGATTGTTATCTGCTATAATTTCAGTAGGGTAACCAAACCTTGTAAATACTTCCTGAAAAGCATTTATAACAGACTTTGAACTTTTATTTATTATTGGTATAATTTCCAACCAATGTGATAGATAATCCACAACAACAAGGTAGGATTTCCCTCCATACTCCATAATATCAGAACCTACTTTTGAAAATCTTAATTTAGGTATCTTATGCATTAACAATGGTTCATGAGTATTTGCAGATTTAAATTTCTCACAAGTTCTACATTTAGATATAAAGATTTGAATATCCTGAGACAATTTCGGCCAATAAAATAGCTGTCTAGCTTTTTTAATACTTTTACTTATGCCTGGGTGACCAGAATGAACTAAATTTAATACATATAATTGTAAAGATTTAGGAACAATAATTTTGTTAGTATAGAACACTAAACCTGATTCTACATAGATATCCTCTTTAAATTTAAAATATGGTTTACATTCTTTTAACAATTTATTTTCTTCAGGCCATCCTTGATAATAATATTTTATAATTTCAGATAACACTTTATCTTTGCTAGTCTCAGATCTGAACTCAGACTTCCTTTCACTACTCATAGGCAAATGCAATGAAACTGAATGAACCATGTCTAACATTTCATAGTCCTTCTCTGTTGTTTTCATACTACATCTAGATAACATGTCTGCAAAATGAATGTCTTTACCTGGTATATAATTAAGATTTAATCTATAATTTAATAATTTAAGACACAAACGTCTAAGCCTTGGAGATCCTACTTTAGTAATAGGCTTTTTAATAATTGAAATCAATGGTTTGTGATCTGTTTGTACCTGAATATTTTTAGCACCATATATATATTTATGGAATTTTTGTGTACCAAAATAAATAGCTAATAATTCCTTTTCCGTTTGACTATAGTTTAATTCACAATTGTTCATTGTTCTGGATACACAAGCTACTAATCTTAAACAGTTATTGTTATCTTTTTGAAACAAACAACTACCTATTCCATTCTGAGATGCATCACACTGCATTATAATTTCCTTTTTAGAATCAAAAGCACTCAAAGCTGGAGCCTCTGAAACTTTCTTTTTGAGCTCTGAAAAATTTTTATCATGTATTGGTAACCACTGAAATAAAACATCTTTTTTCAATAATTGACATAATGGAGCCATAAGCTCAGCCATTTCTGGTACATATCTTCTAACATAATTGAATGACCCTATAATTCTTCTTAACTCAGCTATATTTCTAGGAGCTTCTAGACTTAATAAAGATTTGACTCTATCCTTGTCCATTTCCATACCCTTTTCACTGAATATTTGTCCTATATATTTAATTTCTTTTAACTTATATTGCAACTTGTCTTTATTAAATTTAGCTTTTATTTGTTTTGCACGTTTAATAACTTCCCTAACAGTTTTATCATGAGCTTCCTCAGTTTCTCCCATAACTAGTAAGTCATCGAACCATGTTATTACATTAGGTATATCGCCAAAGTAATTTTGAATTTGATCTTGAAATACATCAGGTGAATTTGAAAGACCATACGGTAAAACTAAGTATCTATACACTCCAAAAGGTGTCGCAAAACAACATTTCCATGATGCACTTTCTGTTAGTGTCACATGATGAAATCCTTCCGATAAATCAAAAACTGAAAAATACTTTTTACCTTTTACTTTACATGCTATCTCATCTACAGTTAATAATACTTGGGGTTTTCTAATTATTTTTTTATTTAACTCACTGGGATCTAAACACAATCTTATATTTCCATTAGGTTTTTCTACTAAAACTAGCCTATTTATACATGCTTCTGAACTTATCTCTTCAACTTTAGTGATAGCTTTCCTCTTAACTAACCTATTCAATTCACACTTCAAAGGATTATATAATTTATTTGGTATCTTAGGTGCCGCATGACAAATTTGCTCATGTGGTAATGTAGGAATATCCACTGGTTTAGGAAAATTTCCATGACCTTCAAAAATTTCCATATTTTCTTGTATAAACTTAAATTTCTCATCATTACAATTTAAATTTACTGTATTAATTCTTTTAACTAAATTCAATGCAATACAACCTGGTAATCCTAGTAACATTGATTTACAGTCAACTACCATGAAATCTTCATAACATTCAATTGCTTTATATTTACAGTGTAAATTTACCATACCCACTGGTTTAATTGTGGAGCCTTGAAAGGCCTCTAAACTTTGGTTACATTTCCTAAGTTCAATATTACTTCCTAGTGACTTATATATATTTAATGGCATTATACTCACATCTGCCCCGGTATCTAATCTACAGTTTACATACCTGTTCTCAATTAAAATGTTCTCTGTCCAGTGTGTCTTTTTATTACCTTTTACTTTGTTTCTCGTTATACTGCAACAATACAATTTAGAATTAGAGTCACTGTCAGAATTACAATCTACATTTTGTACCTTTTTCTTCACATTACAACTAACTGCAAAGTGATTCTTTAATCCACATTTATGACATCTCTGCCCAAAGGCTGGACACTCCCTCGGACCGTGGTTTCTCTTACAGCGCCTACAATTAAATTTTTCTATATATTTTGTTTTATTTTCTTGATATGCATGCTGCCTTCCTTTATTTTTCTGTTTCCCATTATATACTTCTTTATTTCCTTGATATACTTCCTTTTCCTTCTGTTTTAAACTATTTCTTTTCTTCACTATATCTATTTCTATATTTGGATTCATCTCTTTTGCCTGCTTTTTACTAATTTCACTTGTACGACAAAAGTTGGTTGCCTTCTCAAGTGTTAAATTGTCTATTCTTAGTAGAGATTCCTGTAAGGACTTGTCGTATATGCCTTGCACTATTTTATCTCTTAATATTTGGTCCTCTAATGATTCTTGTCCTTCTACATTTTTATACGAGCAATTAGCAAGCAGCTGTTTTAAATCTGTGAGAAAATTATGAAAACTTTCGCCTTCTTTTTGTTTCCTTTCATTAAATTTATATCTTTCAAATACTTGATTTGCTCTTGGACTTACATAATTATTAATAGCTCTTATAACATTTGCATAGACTTGCGATTCTGTTTCCGTAATCGGCAATGTATGTAGCAGTCTTGCAGATTCGATTCCCATCATATTACGCAAAAGTGATAATTTTACTTTGTCCTGCGAGTCATCTTTTCCAATGCTCACTAAATAATCCTCGAATGCCTGTATCCATACCTTCCACTCTGAGGCTGCATTAGGCGATCTTATGTCGAAATTTGGAGGCAATTTAACCGATCCTTCCATGATGGCGTCTGCTTGGCTGAAAAACTTCTTTACGATATTTAATACTTGATACAATATCGTTTACACTTTGAATACGATAATTGCAACTTCAACCATGACTACTACTTCGAATACCGCTACGACTGCGCCATGTTATATTTAAATAAAACTTATTTAATTGCAAACATATTTATTAACATCAAGAGAATGAACAAAGGTGAGAAAGCAACCGGAAGATCCGCTAGTACATACATGTTAACTAATGTCATCTGTCAATTAAGATGCGTTCCTTTATACATATTTAAACTAGGTACGTTCATCTTACAGGGGCTGCCCTAGACGGACTTATGTCGACCAAATAGGCGATGTGCTGAAGAAAAGCCAAATTAAAAGAAAAGTACTCGTAACCGGCGAGCGTGTATGAGAAGATTGATGAATGTGGAGGAAACGAAAGATTTGTTGAATCGAAGCATTTGACGTTCCATTGTTTCTGCCTGCTCTAATGGAAGACAGGCGTGACAGATATGTATGTATTAATTTTAATTATTAATTGAAGAAAAATATAAACGATTTAGAATTGGCGAATAGCGACTAAAGATACTTTTATTATTATTTCAGCCGTTAACTGTCCACTGCTGAACATAAGCCTTCATCATAAGGGGAGTTCTGCCAGTAGTTGCCACGCTTGGCAGGCGGATTGGCAACCGCAGTTAAGCTTTTAGAGATGTTTTTGAGGAATGCTGCTCCCATATCTCGCCCTCCTTAGTCGACTTTTACGACACCCACGAGAAAGGAAGGGGTTACCTACGCCGAGACCACAAGACCAGATATAGGGACAGCAAAATATGACAGAAATCATTTTCAGCCGACTACGGCAAAGCAAAAGGGAGGATTATGGTTACGTTATCCTAAGTCTATGGTTTTGGCCGGTACTCCGTACTCATAACTTCTAAACAACTTGTCATTATAAGCTGTCCGTTGAGTGTATGTGACGTCACATTAACATATTGCTAACTGTTGCCCGCGGCTTCTCTTGCATGTATCAAAAATTCAGGTCAAATATGAGCCAAAAGTATTTTTTTTTTTTTAATTTTAAACGGAACTGTAAATACTTTTCACAAAATTATTATTAAAATTTTAATAAAAAAATGTTCAAAAACAAACCAAAAAAGTAGGAGTCTGTTAAATAAACAACATACACGTAATAATTTTAATGTCAAGTTTAATGTTTAATACCTACATACTAATAGTAATGTTCGGGGGGAAAGGGATTGTTAGTGATAGAGACAGAATCCCATTGCTAGCAATATGGGTATATTGGGTTGGGTAACCAAGTCGACCTCTCGCGATTCCCCCTGGAAACTATCATGGTTAATTCCTGATGAATTCATCATGATAGGCTAACTGGCCTGTTTTTATTCTCATCTATCACCCTTCACTGGTGCTCCGCCGGCGTATCCCGTTAGCGCAGGCGAAGTTACCATACCATTTTCACCCATCAAAAACCGGAGTCGTACGCCAGTGTTTCTCAACCCTAGATCGCAGGCAGTATTGTGATGTATCGCAGGAATTATCCAAATAGCATTATAAGCAATTATATATAATAAATATCTTCCCATCAAGTACCAGCTTACTGGGGGGAAAAGGAATTATTAGTAACGGCGTTTAACTTACCCATTGCCAGCAATACTCTATCAGGTCGACCTCCACGCGGTTTCTCCTGAAAATCATCGTGGTTAATTCTAGTGGAATTCATCTCGATGGGCTAACTGACCTGCTTTCATCGTCACATATCACCATCACCTATTAGCGCGGGCGGGGTTACCATTCTATTACTCATTAAAAAAATCTCAACTGACTGGCAAACCTTGAACCGAGCATTCAAGAATATACCTTACAATTTTATAATTAGAACAGGAGGACGGGTAACGGGATGAATGAAGAACAGCGTGTGTTTTAGATGTTTATTAGTATAGGGGGCGGCGCGGCTACTGGCCGGCCACCTTGGCGGCGATGCGCTTGTCGCGCTCCTCGGCGATGGTGAGGCGCACGCCCTTGCCGCGCGGCAGCGAGATGTACGCCTTGGTGCCCTTGCCGATGATGAACACGTTGTTGAGGCGCGTGGCGAACGTGTGGCCCGTGGAGTCGCGCACGTGCACGATGTCGAACGAGCCAGGGTGCCGCTCGCGGGACACGATCGACCCCACGCGACCCAAGTTCCTGCCGCCCGTGATCATGCACAGGTTGCCTGCCGAGCCACCGCGTCAACACATTACTCAGTCGGCAGAGGACGGCATCGTGACGGGCAGCGTCACAGGTGCCGTTCATTACATTGTTTTCTGTCAGTTACCATTAGCCCACTTTCTACTGAGAAATAAGCATGCAATACTGTCTACATATTTGATAGATATATTTAAATATCGTGGTGGTACGAGTCAAGTCTCCTAACTGGGGAAGGAAATTGTTAGTAATACGGACGAATGAGTCCTTCCGCTAGCAATATACCCTGTCAGATCAACCTCAACGTGGTCCCCCTGGAAACCATGATACTGAATTCCAGATGTACGATCACAATGTGCTAACTGACCTGCCTTTTCATCCTCACCTATAACCCCTTACTAGTGCCCCGCCATCGTATATCGTTAGCGCAAGCGTAGTTATCACGCCATTTTCATCCATTAAAATAAATAAATATCTTTAAGACAAATTATTTTGAAAAATGTGACCTCAATCATTGAGGGGTTTTTAGTTTTCTTTTAATTCCCCAATGTATGATCAGCATTTGAAAACATTTTTAAATGTTAAATTAAGGTTAACTACTGTTAAAAAAAAAATAAACCCTGTATTTTGTGTCCTAACTACGTCTAAATGGGGGGAAACGGATTGTTAGTAAAGGAGACTGAGAATCCCATTGCTAGCAATATACTCAATCAGGTCGACCTCCTCGCGGTTCCCCTGGAAACTATCATGATTAATTCCTGATGAATTCATCATGATGGTCTAACTGGCCTGTTTTCATTCTCATCTATCACCCTTCACTGGTGCTCCGCCAGCGTATCTCATTAGCGCAGGCGGGGTTACCATACCATTTTCACCCATCAAAAAAAAATACATCAAAATAAATATCATTCTGCAATACTGTGAACTTGACAAATAAATATATCATCACAAAAACTTGCAAACATGAATTCAAAGTAATATTATAAAAATAATATATATAAAAATATATATAAAAAATATCACCAAATATTTATAGTGACAGTTTTGATAATTTCATACAGGATGGCAAGTTTTATACACAAACTCTGTTCATATGGTATAGTTATTAATTAGTCAATTTAATACCTTAGAGCAAAGCAGTAAATTAAACATTTTAACCTATTCCCTCCATGAGGTATGACTTTCAACATAATCTAGTCAATATCCAAGAAGTCTTATTTAATTCATAAGTTTTTACTTACCAGATTCAAATTTTATGAAGTCCATGATCTTAGAGGTAGCAATGTCTAGTTGTATGGAATCATTGACTTTGATGAGAGGGTCAGGGTAACGGATGGTGCGGCCGTCGTGTGTCACTAAGAAGGGAACATTCTTGGGTCCGGTCGCCACTCGCTTCACTTTGCACAACTTGTACTGTCAAATAACAATATTTCTTATAAATTAAATTCTATTTACAACTGATATACTGTGGGCGTACATTATACAGTGATAGTCCTCCACATATATTCTTGTGTCATAATAGAACATGTTGAATCAGATGTTTCAAATGCACAGATACATCTAAGTATGCTATGCAGCACGTACAAGGAGGTACGCTTTGTGCTCTTGTGGATAATGTGTTTATAATGGGAAAGCTTTAAAAGTAGTTTAATCATACTCTACAGCAGAGAAAAGTAGACACACACCATGTGAAATATTAACACTTTGCACTCCAGCCTAGTAACTCATACGAGGACATAAATAACTTGTTAACTTATCAATAACTTATTATAAACATAATAATCATATTAGAAACACTATAAAATAAACATAGACCAACAATTTTGCTTGTAATCTAAGTGTGTGAAGGGTGCTGAGTCAGCAAGACAAGCATGTCACAATAGCTGCGACAGTGGCTTTAATATTAGTGTTTTAATATAGCAAATATGGCTACAACAGAGTGCAAAACATTAAAAAAAATCATATATTTTAATATCAAACAAATTTAAACTTTCTGATAAATGCACCTTAGATATATCATAAATATAGTTTAATGAAATCTAATAAATATTTTGCATTAGCATATTTTTTATAAAAAATAAACAATTATGAAAAATAAAGTGCATACTTAGAAAAAAATCTATATCACACACTAAATTATAATCTACTTAAATCTCACTTTAATATTATTACAGATAGACACTACTTCACAAATTTCTGTTAAGGTCAGCAGTTCTAGGAAATAATGTATAAAAACTGTATTAATAATTAAATAAGCAATTAAATACCTTTGCTTCTTCAGGAGTGATTCGGTGAATTGTGAACCGCCCTTTCACATCATAGATTAGTCGAAACAGTTCATTTGTTTTTTCAATAGAAACTACATCTGAAATATGAATATTAAGATTTTTAATTCAAAAATTCTTCATCTCCTCGCCCCTCCCTTCACTACTTCCTACACCTCTGTGTTAGGCTGACTGGAAGAGATCTCTTTTACAGATAAGTTCACCTTTGCTTATATTGTTTTTAATTATTTTTATTACTGTATATTTTAGGGCAACAAAGAATATACACAAATGTCCAACTAGGTATTTACTTCTCAGATGGTTTAGCTTTATCTGTTTACATATATTATATACATATAAAAGGTATTTATAAAAAAAATATACAGAAAATAAGAGTGTGGGAGGTGAGCGATCGAGATAGAGAGGATAACAGCAAAAATTTATGTAAAAAGGAACATCACTGTCATTGTTGTGTGGTCAGTCGGAAACAGGCGAAATAACTATATACAATTTAATTAGCCTACTTGATGAAAAAGGAAGTGATGATGTTTACAATGACTATGAGAAGAATATGAACAATATTTATTTACAGATGCCACAATAACAGAGAAACATACAGATCATCTGATAGTAAAGAGATACTGGCTGCCTGGACGCCTGCAATACCAGGACTGTCATAGTTGTATGTCCATCTTACAGAATCTCACATTACACTGACTTGTTTAGACATAGTAACCAATTGTAAGAAAATTAAACATTAGTTTTGATGATTTGTAACAATATTGATCACTTTAGTTCTCACACTTTTGACTTTTATCTTGTTATTAAACAAAAAGGAAGGGACGTATAAAGACCACACTAAAACTTACCCATGAATCCAGCTGGATATGTGGGATCAGTTCTCACTTTGCCATCAACTTTGATGAGACGCTGTTTAACAATCTTGAGTACCTCGTTACCGGTGAGCGCATACTTCAGTCTGTTTCTTAGAAATATGACGAGTGGCAGGCACTCTCGCAGTTTGTGTGGACCGGTTGACGGTCGCGGCGCGTACACACCGCCCAACTTATCCAACATCCATGCTTTGGGAGCGTTCAAACGCTTCAAGTGTTTCTTAGGACCGCGAGCCTACAAGTAACAATGATTACATTATAACCTCAAAAACTACTGTGTGGTAAAAATTTATAAGAAAGATAAAGTGGGATTTAAAATTAATAATATAGTACAAAACATAAAAGAAACACCATACATATCATATAAAAAAAACTTTATACTAGAAACGGTCTGAGAAAACAAATTTTGTATTTTTGTTGTATAAAGACTCTAATGGCTATAAATATTATCAGATATAGATTTCTCACAATTCTGTTTCAAAATAAAGGATAAGTTAAATGATCTATATTGTATTTTTATTGTGATTTCACTGGATTTAATAAAAATTTACACCATAACTCACCATGTCGACACTAACTTAAACAGGAAAGAAAATTGAAGGGAGAACTGTCAATGTCACTGTGTCCATAGTAGCGATACCTACTTTACTTATTCGATGACTAAATAATAGACTAAGCAATCATTCGAATTATTCGATTGATTTTCCAATTATTTAACTACTAATTTTATTTATCCAACTACTAATGTCAGCCGTCTACTAATGTCTAGAGACATTCCGACACTAGTAAATGCGAGTAAGTACACAATATTATTGATTCAATACCAAGTACTAATAACATCAAATTAATCCTACGATACTTACTTGGTATCGGAATAAAAGTATTTGATATCGATTCGAATCGATCAGACTGACATCCGAATTTATAAAGGCATCAGACCAGCCATTTTTGATAAATGAATGTCAAGAAATCTCATCAAGGCGATGAAATTTCTTGACTTTCTTTATTAATCAAATCCAATAGTTTTCCTTATAAGCAACCCATTTTCAGAATGGGATGATATAAAATATGTATTTCTTTGTTTGTATGCACAACAATATTTAATTGTAGTTGCAACATCGGTTCCAAGCGAGTGCTCGCTTGGATTTTTCTAAGCTGAAGCAACAATATCGCAAGCAAGGAACAAAAAGTCGCCAAAATACCTAGAGCAGTTACTGTTTTTGGGCAGTCTTGATGCTAAAGAGTTTTTGTTTAATGTTATTAATAATAAAATATATTTTTTGTTAATTAAATATAAATTAGTTACTTTACTGTTTTTGCTCTCATAAATTTTAATTATTGTCCTTTAACATTTATTACTTTAGTTTCATTAAAAAAATTCTAAAAGTATACTTTACGTGTATTTGTATTTTTTTTTATACAACTTAGAATGGCAAACAAGCTGACGGCCCACCTGATGGAAAGTGGTAACCGTCGCCTATAGACATGAGCAGTACCATGGACATAACAGAGTATACTGTTTCGCCCATGATACCCCCCATGTGTTGCCATTCCTGAGGACTCAGGTGTTATTCCTCTGTACCCAGTAAATTCACGCCATATCCCACCCTTCAAACCGAAACACAGCCATGCAAACACAACTGCTTCACGGTTGAAACACGAATGGGACAGAGGTACCCACGCAATCGACTTTCGTACAAAGTCTCCCTCTAGTAAAGTAGTAGTATCAAAAAATTATTTTAGTACTACTGATATAAGTAGGTATCGATAATTTGATAATATCGGAACCTCCCTACTAATGTCATCCGACTAGTAATATCATTCATGTGCCAATTTCATTCAATAGTAATCGTTGATGTACGAGTCGCTACAAACATAATTAAGTCGACCCGATCATTGGAATCTCTTTTTTATAAAGCAAGAGTGTTACCAATTAAAATTTAATAAAAATTATCAATTTTCGATAAAAGTAAGTACAGTTTTTATAAAAAATTGCGAAAGTATAATAACACGTATTATAAAATTGATATTTCAGTATTTGGTAGCGTTTTTTTTTTATCGTCGTTTTTACTAAAATGGTAATTTAGTAGCAATGGATACAGACTGTGGAATGAACTTAGTAGTAAACAGATTCAGAGAAAGGACTTTGTTGTATTTAATTACTAATATGTAAAATTGTTCGAATACAGAAATTAGTATATTACTAATTTAATAGTTGAATTAATAATTTTTAGAAATTTCAATATCGTTCGAGTTCGCGCATCCCTAAACCACAGAGCAAGTAATCATTACGTTATAAGAGTTGGCACTGACCTTATATTACAGAGATAGAGACAGATATTACAGAGAGAGAAAAATGAAAATTATTTTATCTTATTGAAGTAACAACATAATGAAAATTGCAAAAAAATATTAATCTCCATAATGTTATACCACCACCTACATATATGACTACATCTAATATATCGATATCAATAATTGCCATAAGAAACCTATTTCATAACGAATGAATGAATGAATGAATGAGTATATTTTATTTGCATTATACAATATAGGAAATAAGCAAGACAATTTACAAATACAACGATACAATTGTATAAGTACAGTACGGCGGTCTTATTGTTTAGAGCAATCATTTCATGACAACCTTAAGGTAATGGTCTAATTGTTCTACACGTAGGTATGATAGCACTGTATAATTAAAAAAAGTATCTTTTGCAAATTAAAAATATATAAAAAATATTAATATTATATTTTAAATATTATATTTTAAAATTTTACGACAAACTTGGATAGTATAACGAGTACCTACATATATTAATTAGTTTATTTTACTCTGTAATAATTTTTTTTGACAGTTGAATAATGCAAATACTTTTTAACGCGTTAAACAATAATTAGAAGTATTGTGCTAAGTTATTCAGACTATGAAAAAACAAATGTATTAATTTCTAAAGAATATATACCTACTATATTATATGCCTATAAAACAGATATTCCTATTTGTAGTTATAATAAATATTATAATTACATATAGCTATAATGTAACAAATTATTTTTATCTTAAAAGATAACATTTTAACGGGATACCGTATGCTATAAATTATATTTGTGTTTAATTATTCATACATAACTTTAAGTACTATTTATCTTCGTAACTTTTTACTACTTATAATTCCATTTTAGTTTTTATAACTAAATAGTAAAAACTATGGTCGAACAATACTAATGGATTTTAGTTAATTTTAAAAGTTCATTAAAATATTGTAATATATCATAGAAAGTTACTATATAAACGAATAAATTAAATAATTAGACAATACATGCAAACTTTAATTATATTTAACTATATTCATCATCTGTTTCATAATTTCAGCCATTATCCGTCCATTGCTGAACACAGGTCATCCCCATAGACAACTATAAGGAACGGTCCTTAGCCACCTGCATTCACTGACTCTCTGCAATACATCCTACACTGCGTTTACCCGTACAGGGTCGCTACTCAAGAACTTTTCATCCCTATCGGTTGTCAGTTCTTCGAGCTATGTGACTAGCCCATTGCCACTTCATTTTGCTTATCCTTCGGACTATGTCAATTACTTTGGTTTTTTTGCTGATATGCTTATTTCGAATTCTATAACCCAAAAGACTTTAAGAAATGCTCTCTACTTAGCCCACTGAGTAATTTGAAGTTTTTGCATACAGGCAATCGTATAGGAACATGTTTCGGTTCCATAAGTTATCACTGGCAACAGGCACTGATTAAAGACATTCATCTTCAAACTTTGAGGTATTTTGGATAAAAAGATGTGATGTAGTTTTTCGAAAGTTCTCCAGCCGAGTTGGATTCGTCGGGTCGAAGTTGGACTTACCTATTCGAACAACTTATTCTACATATTCGTCGACAATTTCAAGCGTAGTGTTCTCAATCGTAACCTGTATAAGTGTGACATAGACATTAGACATGATTTTTAGTCTTGTCCATGTTCATCTTAAGACCTACTAACTGTCATTGTTATATTCAAGATGGCCATGTTAGAATACAATTTGGTAACATAGTTACATATAAAAACGTCATTCCATCAACGTTTTTCTAATTGTCACAAGCCTGTCGGTTTGAGTGAATCGTCAATTTCAATTTTTTTTAAACATTCATCCATGGTAGAGCAATAGTGTTCTGTGTCCATGGTCATACATTTTGTAGTCTAATATAATGGTATTTTATTAAATTTAAGCCACAGACATAATAATATATATGTCTGAAGTTAAACGTACTGTTCCTGGATATAAAATAAATTAGGAGGAAAAGAAGTTGCACACGTTTCTTGTAATTACACTTTATATATTTATCTCTTTAAATGCAGTATTATAGAACAAATTTCAGTTTATATTAGTGATCTCGCTTTTGCAATGCAGATTATAGCATAAAATTGTTTTAGTCGATGTATATAATGATTTGCTGCGTCTTTTGCAACTTATAATTTTAAACGCTAAGAAAAAAAAGGTTAAATATGTATTTTTTTTTCTAAAAACCAAAACTTCAATTATACTATATAATTAAATAACATATCATTTGATTTTACAGATTCTGTTGTTTTTCTTGAAATCACTCTTACTAATAAAATTCAGTGGGGTCTGTACATTAAAAACCTTGCAATTAAATTATATTTTGCGGCGTATGCGAACTTAATTTAGTTGCAATATTTTGAAATACTTTAAAGCGCGTGTCTATAGATAATGATTACAATCATCATCATTATATCAGCCGTCGACCGTCCACTGCTGAACATAGGCCTCCCCCATAAAAGGTGTTTTGCCAGTAGTTACCACGCTTGGCAGGCGGGTGGCGATAATAGGTAAGCTTTACTGAAGTTTTAAAAAGAATGCTACTGCCTATCCCTCGGCCATTAAAGGGGGAGGCCCATTTTATGCCTAGATCACATGGCGGTGATTCTAATAAAACTAACTTAAAATATCAATTTGATATCATAATAAAATAAAGTAAAGGACAATTTGAACAAAATTTATTATAGATTTCTATAAAAAACATTATAAATTTAGTTGTAGTGTGCCCATGAAATAGTAATTTTGTAAAACTATCCAATTAATTATTTAATGCAATAAATATTAGATTAAGAAATAAGTTTAGAGAAAAGGCGTTTCAAAAGCAACTCCACCACATTATCAATCCAAAATTTGGGGTTATGTTATTTTTTGTTCTTAGTTATATCCACAGAGCAAGTAATCACTACGGTTATCTACTTTACAAATTTGTACGTAGTTCAAGTAAAAAAAAAACGACTACGGAAACGACTTCTAAAACCTGCGATTCTGTCACAGTTTTTATGGGGTTTTTCTAGACTATCTTGTAGATAACATCTGTGGTAAACAAAGACAGTGATTACTTGCTTGGCACTTATAACGACGAAACCCGCTTGCTTAGCTTTGAGCGAATATACTAAAGAAGTTGTTCATTTGAAATATATTCTGAATTTCTGACTGATTTGATTCAGTGTAAATAAAAAAAATTACAACTCGAACAACATTTGCAATAAACCCTATCGTTTGCGTTAAATTCAAGCATATTAATAGAAATCATTTATTCAAATAAACTTACATTGAAGCACTTTTGAAAAGTCATTAAATTTTTTTTAATCTACCGCTCGTTCGGAAAGCTGTCTCATCACAAGAAGAACGAGCAAGAAACTTGCGTGTTGCTCTTTTAAATAATTTTATTATTACTTTACATTTTTAAGTTTAAGTGTGTGAATACAAACCACCAATTAGCACTAATTCAATTAAATACTCAAATATTCGCCAATATTTTATTAGGGATATGGTGTAAGAAATTATGATGTAATTTTTATACCTAGAAACATGTGATATGATAACAAACATCTTTACAAAAGATTTGTCTCGTCCTGAATATGAATATTGTCGTCAAGACTCGGGACTGTAGAAAAACACAGTTATAGACCAACTGCTCAATAAATTAGAACAAAAAAATACATTTTAACTTGTCATAAATATATTCTCTGTAATATTGCAATAAAATATTTAAAAATAAAGTAATATTAATAATTAGTCTTCCGCAAGACTATCTATTAGATAGAACCTGACTGTTCAAAAGCCGTTTTTATACGTATATCTCTTTCTAATACATTCGTAACTTCGTAATACAACGAGTTATACACTATATGGATTTTTGCGTTCCATTTATTCTATTCCGTTATAAAAATCCATAGATAGTAATCTCTATCTAACTATTCTCTGTGCTAACTGTAAATCTTTGACATAATCTATCTAATCTGTAACTATAAAAGAGGCTAATAGTGAAGGTCAATTGTAGGACAAAAATGTCAAACAAAGTAAATAAATAAAACTTCAAATTGATTATAATAACACTTTTTAACAAATTACAATCCACATAAAAATTAACAAATCATTATCAATTGTCATGCATCCATACATGATTATTTAATTTGGATTTTTGAAATTGCTGCGACCCGAATAGGTAGGTACCTAACTTTTATTTACAAATAATACTTGGTAATTTTTTATTTGAATGAATTTGGAATGCAAGCACACTAGGAAAAGGTGTTAAATGATTATTTTTATTTATCTTACTTTTGATAAGTGTCTTGCACAAATATTTAGGTATATTTACATTCCCATTCGTGTTTCAACCGTGAAACATTTGTGTTTGCATGGCTGTGTTTCGGTTTGAAGGGTGGGATATGAATTTACTGGGTACAGAGGAATAACACCTGAGTTCTCAGGAATGGCAACGCATGGGGGGTATCATGGGCAAAACAGTATACTTTGTTATGTCCATGATACTGCTTATGTCTATAGGCGACGGTTACTACTTTCTATCAGGTGGACCGTCAGCTTGTTTGCCATTCTAAGTTGTATAAAAAAATATTTACATTTTATAAGAACTGTAAAAGTTTTGTTTTTCTAAAGTATAACTATTTTAATGATAAATGTTTTTATATTAGCTAGTTAGTATCTAGCCTTTGTAGGTGTTAATATTTAGGACCTTAATGACTCATCTATGACCATAATGAAACATCGTGAATGTTGTCATTGTGAAGGGCATAGGTTATTTTTTGTTCTGATCTATCCATATAGGTAATTTGTGCCAACCTGTCCCTTACACCCATAAGGGACAGGTTGGCACAAATTGAAACAGTGAATTTAGACTATTAATCTGAACTAATACCAGTGAAAATTCTTTCTGAAAAATTTCAAATATTTTTCTTATTTTTTTTCATTTAATACTTTAATTGGTGGCCGCCATTTTACATATTTCTGCTTAAGTGGTGAATTTTCGCTGCTGCCAGGAAAAAAACAGTGCATCTGGCAAGCTTCTGCAGTGGGTCAATATTTAAGTACATGTACTTATTTCATGTAGTTTTTCGTTAGGCTTAAATTTAATTGCTCATACTAACATGAGCCACTTGACCCATAACTTTTTCTACACTAAGCTTGTAACATGAGCTATTTTATATGATTGACCCGAGGCCTCCTGTTAGGGCAGATTATTATAAACCTTCTATTGAAAAAAAAAATGTATAGAGTGATGTATGTTTTTCAGTCTATGTTGTTGAATATTTTATACTTTTGTAAATAAAATTAAAATTTAGATGAATAATTGTTTATTTATTACCTCAGATTTTACACCAAAAATTGGGAATTTTTCATTATCTCCACATTTAATGTGGAATGTTATTTTTTTACATATTAAACATAATGTCTGTATATATATTTTATCATATCATATTTTATCATAATTCCAAAAACATGTGATAAGTGCATAAGTTTTATATGAAAAAATCAGTTTTTCTAAAAAGCGTATTATAGAATGAACTTCTATTTCCTTAAAATATACTCTAGTGCACCTAACTATAGGTCAAAGAATGAAAAAATTTCAATGACTTTTTATGTCATGATAATCCCCCCTTCTAATGCACTCATTGAATAGGGTTTCTTAGGAGGATCAACTTTGATAATATAAAATTTTTTCTGCACTGCTTCGTTTCGGAGACATATTGTTTTTGCAATGCCACTTCAGCTTCAGCTTCAGAGGTATAGTTGCAATAATTATCTTATTGAAACATTATGTTCCATCTGATATTAACCATAAAGACTTAGATTTATTAAACATAAAGATTATTAGAATGAATAAATGAATGAGTATACTTTATTTGCATTATACAATACTAGCTGCCTGCCCATTTGGCTGTGGACCCATTTGTCCACATGTTTACAACATTTTAAAAAATGGTTATTGTGACATAACGATAATAGCTGGACATATAGTATCGCGAAGTTTTTTGTAGTTATTGATGTTTTCTTCAATATTGTAGAACATACTTTTGTTATATCACCAATAGTTACCACAGCGCACATGACAAAAACTATTTTACAGCATTTTTTACACCTTGAGTTACGTTACTAAGGTTTTAGTAAGGATCCGTAATCTTTTCTAGCAATAAATATAACCTATGTTACTCAGGGTGAATGTAGCTTTCTAATGGTGAAAGAATTTTTAATATCGGCTAAGTAGTTTTTGAGTTTATTCATTACAAACATACATACATACAAAAATACAAATCTTTCCTCATTATAATATTAGTGTAGATAGGAAATAAGCAAGATAATTTACAAACACAACAATACAATTGTATAATTATTAGAATCAAAATTTGGAAAATACTAAAAAAAACAAACTAATATTTATATTAATAATTACTTATGATTGGATTTTTAATGCAATGTATCATCTTTAAAGATATGATACATTGAATAAAGGGAGTGTGGACTGTAAGTAATGTAAATAAATTATCTATCTATCTATCTGTAACATTATGCTTGTCATATTTGTGGGAAGGTTATATGCTGACTGAATATACATAAAATAAATGTGGTGGGCATAATAAGCCTTATTTTGTAAAGAGTGATAATGGAATGAAAACCCCTGAGTGTGGTATTTGTTTACTCTAATGGGGTACTAGTGAGGGACGACAGGTGAGGGGTAAAGTCTATCACAAACAAACTTGAAAAATTGAACAGTCAAACATTGAGTCACGCATGGTTTTGCAACATCAATTTGTTTTTGTTGCATGGATTACAAATATAATTTGTTCGTATTATTTCAGTAAACATTGTATATGTACTTATGAACCCTGCCATGTTGCATTGTGTCTATGGCATAATGCAACATCACTTGCATACAAACCAGTGTGTGTCAGGTTACATTTCTTTGTGTTCTGTGATGCAAATATAATCACTTTGTTACCATCTACAAACATACCAGTTATATTTCTAAATCGAATTAAATTCTTGTGGACTGTAACCGACTGTTATTAAGTATGTTCATAATTCTAGTTTGTTTATGGAGAACAATAATGTTCATGTAAGTATACGAGTAGATATTGCTTTGGTATGTAGCTACATAGTGATAGATAGTGACGCTATAGAACCTCACTACAGTTATCACTACTCATTGCAGTAACATGAACATGTTTAGCTGCTGGTATAAATCTACTTTCTGTCATTCAGAGGTATTAAAAAAGTTACATTGATATTGTAGATATTATTTTCATTTTTATTAAACTAAAAATATTAATATAAATATAGTCCTATAACGTAACTACTTATTATGAAGATTTGTCTCTTACTTCTAACTTGTCATAATTAATGTTTTATTTAAAAATGAATGTAAATATACAGTCATGTGAAATATTGATTTGATTATATCTTTTGCATATTGAACTGTGCCAACGTCACAATCATCTGTCAATTCCCAAAAACAATTGACCATTTTTCAGTATTTCTAATTAATTAAAAAGCACTCTACTAGCAAATGAAATTGTAAAAACAGCAAAAATGTATTTGAAAAATTCCGAAGAAAAATATGAAGTAGGCGCAGTTTTTAATGGTAGATTTATATGCAATGTATTCCATGCTTGACATTTTAGTTCACTAGTAGAGAACTTTTTAGAAATAATCGGACAGACACATTGAATAACGTTAAATTGTTTTTGAAAATAGACAGATGATTGCGACGTCGATATATACTTGTCTATGTTGTGAATGCTCTGGGCGCCAGTCTCTCCCCTTTCAAAAAGGAGATTAGCCTACTATTGACTCCGTATAGGGTTATAATTCGAGGAGTTTTTTTATTCCAGTGCCAGTGTAAACTACACATATATAAGTATGTATAACATAACCATTTACATTATAGTAGGTAGGACTCCTATAAATATGCTTTTATTACATTGAACAGATATACGAGGTCTGTCCGGAAAGTTCGTATAAAAGTGTTCTGGAATGCGAGAAAGAGGAGTGGGGAGGCCAGGTAAGCGCAGGACCCCTTCCTTATGTCCCTAACAATGCTTCAGTTCTGGTCTGACCGCCGTGCGGTGCGAACTGGCTTGTCACGCCATCTGTGAAGTTACCTCTTAACGAAACCCCGTCGGCATGGAGCCCGCTTCCGTTGAAGAGCAGCGCGTCGTAATCAAGTTTCTCTCGAAACTCGGCAAGAATGGCCGTGAAATTTTTGCCGATCTCAGAACAGTTTATGGGGATGATGCTGTGAAGGAACCAACCGTCCACAAGTGGCTAAAAAGATTCAGAGAGGGCCGAGAAAGCGTTCAAGATGACCCACGTTCAGGACGTCCTTCCACTTCACATTCCGACGAAAACGTGGAAAGAATTCGAACTTGTGTTAATGGGGACCGTCGTTTAACGGTCAGACAGGTGGCTGAAGAGCTTAATTTGGGCAAAACCGTGGTCCACGAAATTCTAAGAAACGAACTTCAAATGAAAAAAATTTGCGCCAAGATCGTTCCGTGAGTTTTTGAGTAAGAATTCCATTACGGTGACCGAACACCCCCCTATTCGCCGGATTTGGCCCCGTGTGACTTCTTCTTGTTCCCAAAACCAAATTGGTACTTCGGGGGCGGCATTTGGGGGACATAAATGAGATAAAAAAAGCTACGACGGGGCAGCTGAGAAACCTACAACCAGAGGACTTTCAAGGAGCCTTCTCACAGTGGAAACGGCGTTGGCACAAGTGCATTATGTCACAGGGGGAGTACTTTGAAGGGGATAAAATTGATTTACCTGAATAATTGTAAAATAAAATTTTTAAAAAACTTTTATACGTACTTTCCGGACAAACCTCGTATATGATAGTTTTATGTACCTATGTCAAAATCTTGCACCCACTAAATATTAATTTTGAACTTATTGCTAAAACCCCATTTGCTACTTGTCTGCCTCATAAATAGTTTAAGTAGGTGCGGTTCGGCGTCCATATACCTATAGACGGCAAGTTTTGCAAAGTATGACACCTAATAAAAGAATGAAACTGAATACGTGGCAGCGGCGGCGGAGTGTCATGTCACGCCGCCGTCACGCCACCGGCCGGTGGTTCCGCTCTCCGAGCGCAACGTTTATATAAGTGGGTGCAAAACAACGGCGGTGCTTAAATGAAAACTGTCACATGGCTATACGAGACCGGTGACTAAATACTTCGCATGGCGAACATGGTGACTCGCGATAAAAGTGAATACAGCAGAAAGGTGCAAGAAAAGGCCGTTACTGAAAAGGTACACTAGTCGAGCGTGAATTGTGAACATTTAAAAATAATGTTTGATCGTAATGGACGTCTCTTCGAAATTAATTGAATTAATAATCACAAAAATTATCGCTCGCCTATTTGCCGTACTGGTAGATAATTTTTTTTATTGTTTCGCAAAAAGAAGCGATCTCAAACATCAACGCACCGACTGCGTAACGATTCGTTGATATTCTGCAGCGACTCATTTTATATATACCCACATTGTAACAGCACTAATACGTGTTGGCTAAGCTCATTTAGCGAGTACACTGGATAAATTTAATAACACCATTTAGGTACACATTTAGCGTCAATAAACGAAAATGACGTTGGCCGTCACATGAAGATGGATGTTTGGCGGTCACCGCCTATATAATTTAAAATATGAACTGAACTCTCACAAATGTGTGATCGCTGTTTGCGGATCGTGCTGAAATCTCTTTGATATGTGAACGAAAAATCGATACATGACGGGTCGCCGACGAGTGTTCACCAAAAGTGGCAAAAACACGCAAGAATGCCCAGCGTACATTTGCTGACTGCACTATGCGACCGTGCTCGGCCAGCATGTACTGGAGACTTAAATATTCCGTATTTACATTTAGATTTTGTTTCGTAGTGAGCAATTTTCTTGTTTCGCAAAGAAAACGGCACTTCAGGTGTCATGAAATTTAATTGTGACCAAGACGTGATTAAGCTCTTTCGGTTGCGAACATAATTGTGAAAATCTGTTCAGTTGCCGATTGAATAATAATCACGAAACATATTTGCAAAAAAATCATCTAAAATTTTCCTTATAGATTTTATAAATCCGTGCCTTACGTAGACGCTTTTGTAGTCATCTTCTAGTGGTGCCGGATGCTGTTGCTGTATTTGTATGTACTCGTATACGATGCGCTGTCTGCACTCACCGATGCTAAGCAGTACCGGCTGACACTATAACCTTAGCGGATTCGATTACTGTTTCCAATTCTCATTTTTATATTTGTTCCTATCCTCCTCCCTTCTAAAAACATCAATTTTACGTCTTATCCCAGGAGCGATGTGAGCACTCGTTGCCTGTGTGGGTACGTTACGTGCCGACACGAACATATAAAAGCCTTATTCAGTCAGCTACAGTGTTTCAATGGAGTGCGTGCGTTGCCCGCAGCGGCAGATGGCGATCGAGCGAAGCGCAGCGGCGGCGGCGGCGGCGGCGAGCGCGGCGGACGCGGCGGACGCGGCGCCGCCCACGCGGGTGATCACGCTGCAGCACGGCGAGCACAACGACTCCACGCTCTATAGGTTCACCTGGCACTTTATTATTTTCAAACCTCATTATAAATATAACTAAACAGTTTGAGTACACAACTACTTCATATAATTTAATCAAATTGTCAATATATCATAACAGCAAATAATCACAGTAAGTTTACAAATTAATTAACATTAGTATAAATGGACGGTTCATTTAATAAAGGTTCATTTAATTCATTAAATTGTACGGAGAATACTGTCGCCGTTGGTAACGCTACATAAAGTGCAAGGCGCCACTTAAGAAGCTGTAATGATTTGTAAGAAAAAATTTGCAAAGGCTAAGTTTATGTTGCGCTAAGTCATGGAAGGATACTGTATTGTATTGTTCTATGCGACTTAGTGTTCAACGAATTGAATAGTGTTAAACCACCTAAACAAATTGAAAGAGCCTAATAAACGGTCTATCGTGTTTATAATATGCAAAGAATTATCCTCCGACTCCTAACCATTATAAAGTCAAACTTTTCATCATCAGATTATCTGAATAATTTATGGAAGTATAGTAACTAACGGTGTATACGTGCCTATAGTATTTAAAGGAGTTGTCTTCCATTATTAACTCGGCAAGATATAATGACTACCTGATGCAAAAATACGAATAAGTTTAAAAAAATATATGAAACTTAGTACCTATACGTTCCTATAAAATTTGATGATTTTCTCGATTTTCTTGGGATTTTATCAGATCCTGACTTGGTATCAATAGAACCACCACAGGAGTACACTCTTTCGAATAAAATCGCACCATGATTAACGTAATTGACTGTGAAACTTTCAAGACATCTAAAACGGGATTTTAATGCTAAATAACTTATGAATATTTTTTGTTTTAGATTTAAAAAAGGCTACTGTTTACAATTTTGCCCCGGTCCCAGTTTACTCGGTCGGAAGGTATTCCTCTACACGAACTACGTCGTGTCCGAAACCCGTAAGTATATCGTAGCTAATAGTATAAGTCGCTGTTTACATTTTGTTAAGTATTGGTGCCAATGTATGTGAATGTATATGATACGTTCCACGATTCAGGGACGAAAATATTTTTTCCTCGTTAATCCATTTACAGTTCGTCTTTTGTCTTCTGGATGATATTACGATAGAGGTACGCCGGTGCGTAGGTACCCCTGACCTACTTAATAGCAAAAATTATTAAATTATGAACATTGAATTCACATCACACTTTACACCTTTACATTAATACTTGCAACTGCTTTGCAAGTGAACGTAACAAAGGGTGAGCCGACCACAGTGAGAGTTTACTTGCATTAGTACAACCATTGCAAGTACACTCTACCACTTGTCTTCTCGCGTTATTAAACAGAGGATGATAAGGGAGAGCAAGCGGAGTTCGTCCGCAACCAATACTACGGACTGGAGTGGCGGTCGGCGGACGGCGAGCCGCTCGGCAGCGGCGTGCTCGTCACCGACACCGACGTCTACTGCGAGCTGCGGCTCGCGCGCGCCGGCCCCTTCCACTACTACTTCGTCTACGACAGCGCGTAATTGTCTAGTTTATTTATTACAACATTCAGTCTACTTCTCTGTCATACTATACGCCCGGCCTTCGAGCTAGGATACCTTGCATAACGAGGAACCGGGCAACGATCATCCGGGGGCGCGCCCCGGAACACCGAGACTCGAGTCAGTTTATAAAGGAACAGTTCCCAAAATCGGCCCGATCCGGGAGTCGTCCCCGAGACCTCGTCATGCATGCGCCCGCCGCTGCGCCGTCTAGTCCGGCTCGACCCGAGATATCAGTAAATTGTATCGGCAGTGATTTCAATCAAAATTTGGCGAGCAACCGTACCAGGTTTCGTCGCATCAGATTCGAGCTAAAACAAAAAGTAGAGCCACGTACCGACCGAGAGCGATATGCGCAGGGAGTCGCCGGTCGGGCCGCAGGGCTCGGGCTGGTTCCAGGTGGCGCCCACGCTGCGCGCGGGCGGCGCCGAGCTGCCGCTGGACGGCATCGTGTGCCAGACCGTGCTCGCCAAGTGCCTCGGGCCGCTGCCGCGCTGGCCGCGCACGCTGCGGGTCGCGCGCGAAGCCGGCTACAACATGCTGCACTTCACGCCCGTGCAGCAGCTGGGCGCGTCCGGCTCCAGCTACAGCATCGCGAACCAGCTGCGCGTCGACCCGCGGTTTAGCGGCGACCCCGGCCGCGAGGTCACCTTCGCCGATGTCGAGAACGTCGTCGCGAAGATTCGCAACGAGTGGAAGGTATGTAATCGAGCGGAGCTCGCTTCGCGGGGAGGGCTCGGCTCCGTGGCCGGGCGGCGACGGAGCCCGCAGTGAGTGACGCGCCCGCTGTCGGCAGATGCTGTCGATCTGCGACGTGGTGCTGAACCACACGGCGAGCGAGACGGCGTGGCTGGCGGAGCGGCCCGAGGCGACGTACAACTGCAGCACGTGTCCGCACCTGCGGCCGGCGGCGCTGCTGGACGCGCTGCTGGCGCAGCTGTCGGCCGCCGCCGCCGCGGGCCGCCTGCGCGAGCGGGGCGTGCCGCCGCGCGTCACGCACCACGACCACATACAGGTACCGCCTCGTCCACACAAAACATATACACAAGGACGATTTCCTATCAAAATTGCAACCGATTCCTTCTAGCCGGTTATGCTAAAATTTTTCCACTCTTCTAGTTTTGTTGACAATACAGCATTTAGTACTCAATATTGCAATAATTTTATCGGTGGTAAATATTTTGTTGACCCTCCTGTTGCGGGTTTGAAGCGAAGGTAGCTCAAGCAGTGGATAATAATAAAGTTTATCGATATCGCTTTAAAACGACCGCAACCATAAAACTGTAGATTCCGGTAGCTTTTAGCTTACTATTAAAAATATTTTTACCGGGCTTGTAAATTTTTGTGTACGAAGACAGTGTGCACCTCCCTCTCTTTTTAGTATTTTCAGCGTCATTATTCGATTAGTACTATTCACAATGAAGTAGTATTAAATTTCAAGTTTTATTTTTATTGCGCTACTATTTCTTTTCTAAATTTGTGCAAACTGTCTACCTACCGCCACACGTGCACTGTCGACGTTCTCGTCGGCGGTCGGCAGGCGATCAAGCACCTGCTAGAAACGGAGCTGCTGCCGGAGGCGCGGCTGCACGAGATGTTCACGTGCGACGTCGACCGGCTCGTCCAGGAGTTCTACTGCGTGGCGCGGAACAAGTGAGCCCCTCGCAATAAAGCCGGCGGCGCGGAACGACGGAGCGACTTACTGAGCTATCTATTCGTTCTCGTTTCGAATTCAACACTGGCATTTAAGCGTAAGATTGAAAACCGGTGTTGCCGTCGCTCCGTCGAGCTGCGCCCGCGCTCGTCGCCCGCGCTCGTGTCCGGTTACTGACCGCGTGCGTGCGCAGGGTGCCGCCGGTGCGGCCGGCGGGCGGCGGCGCGGAGCTGCGGCTGCTGCCCGACGCGCAGTACCGCCGCCTGGCGGCCACTGTCGACCTCGAGCTCGCGCTGCAGCTCTACAACGTGTACAGGTGACGCACGCGCCCCGGCGCCCACTCCAATACTTCCCTCCACTACTATGCCACATTTAAATACTCTCAACAAATATTCAGTCGTAGAAAATTCACTGTTGTTTCGATACCATGATCACCGCTACGAAGGGACCCCGCCAACCGCCTACATATAAAACATACGAATCGGTTCTCGGCCCTGGCGCTGACGTCCATGATCGACTCGGTGTAGGATAGCCCGACGTAATGTATGGGGGCGTGCGCAGGCCCGACTGCTACGACGAGGAGACGCGGCTGAAGAAGTGCTGCGAGGAGCTGCGGCGGCGCCTGGAGCAGTTGAACGCCGCGGCGGCCGCCGAGCTGGCCGACCACCTGCGCGCCGCCGTCGACAACTGCATCGCCGGCCTGCAGTGAGTCCTGCACCCCTCCTCTCCGCTTCCCCCCGACCTGCTCTGCTAATAATAGCGCGCTTCTAACCTTGTGCAATAATCTTGAGTTATCATTTTCTAGTCACTGTTGCTTCAACATTTTTCATAATATATTCCGTATAAGTATATTTCGCAGAATTATTTCTATAGAGTATTATGAATTCTATTCAATCTTTGTATGTATATATATGTGGTGTGGTGGGATCGGTCAATGAAACAGGTGGTTCGACTTTCTTCGTTTATTGCAGTTTTTTGATATTTTACAGTAAATGCACGTCTTGTTAACCGTGTTAATCTCCTCGTATACATCTACTCGCAATCCTTCATTCTCTCATCGTTCAATCAATCACACCCTACTACGTCATTCTTTCATTCCGAGATGCATTCACATCACATCGTTTATAAATTTTTTTTTTTTTATAAAGTGAATAATCCTACATATATATATAATTTTAGCTACTTTCGCCTACAATCAGACGGGCCGAAGATAGAAGAGGTCAGCGCGAAAAATCCTCTGTTTCCGAGGTGAGAACTACTGGTAATTTTTAAAACGAAATTTTCTGTATTAGATATAATGGTCTCATATATATTATTACATTTTGATCAAAAAGCATGGATTGGAAAATTGCGATTATAAACATCTGCAGAAAGTAATTCTCCCATATAAAAAAAGCGATATTTACATATCGATACTTCGTCATTGTTTCGGGACGAAGGATTACAAATATTAGGTATTTGTTTACATTTACTTCGTAAATAATAATAAACTGATCGATAATTTATAGTACTCGTAATAATATTTATTGACACTTGTTAAAATTGCTCGTTACCAATGGATATTGTATGGCAACACTCGCAGTCTACATACAAAGCCTGACGAATGCGGACAATATTTTTACTGTAATAATGAAGTCAACTACGCACGCCGCAGAATATCGAACCGGGCGGTGATTGAGTATCATGTCGCATTTGGATCGATCGAGTACTAACCGAACACAAGGTTTCATAGCAGTTCAGTAGTGGCGTGTATACCGGTGGAGCAACAAGGACGTTGTATGTGGTATGTGGTACGTGGCAATGTGGCGGCGGCAGGTACTTCTGGTGGGCGGGCACGGAGGGCGGCGCGGCGGCGCTGTCGGCGGCCGACGCGGAGCGCGCGCTGCTCGGCGGCGGCGGCGGCGGCGCGCTGGTCATGGCGCACAACGGCTGGGTGCTGGACGCCGACCCGCTGCAGGACTTCGCCGCGCGCGACCACGCCGGCCGCGTGTACCTGCGCCGCGAGCTCATCGCCTGGGCCGACAGCGTCAAGCTCAGGTACGCCGCGCGCTGCCGCCCACGCCGCCCGAGCGCGGCAGCCGCGGCAGCCGCCGCCACTGAGCGCTCGTGTGTGCAGGTACGGCGCGCGGCCCGAGGACAGCCCGTTCCTGTGGGCGCACATGCGCGAGTACGTCGAGCTCACGGCCGAGCTGTTCGACGGCCTGCGCCTCGACAACTGCCACTCCACGCCGCTCCACGTACGTGCTCCCGCCTCCTGTTGCCGCTCTCTCCTATATTGCGAGCTAACTTTTTCTCGCTCCGCAGTCTATCTATAGCATTCGATATGTACTTATAATGAAGCGGACGAACCGGTCGACAGGTGGCCGAGTACATGCTGGACTGCGCTCGCAACGTGAAGCCCGACCTGTACGTGGTCGCCGAGCTGTTCACTAACTCGGACCACGTCGACAACATCTTCGTCAACCGTCTCGGCATCACGTCGCTTATACGCGGTTCGTACCTAATGTCCGATCTCTTTTCCGCCGAAGTTCCGGTGTTATATTTCAATATACTTCAAATATAAATTTCGTCTCGATACTAAACTAGGGCGAAGCGCTACCGTAAACGGCATCCCAGTAAACATTGTATAATTTTGTATGCTGTTTCTAGGGCATATACCGTGCTTGCTGCATTGTTATGGCACACACACAAAAGAAAAAATGTACTTAGCTTTTTTTTATCTCAGGTTTATGTAATCTCGCTTTTTATGTATCTATATATATGATAATTTGTGTGCTGTAAGTGATGCAAATAAATTATCTATCTATCTTGTAAGCGCTGCGCCCGGTGGGATACACAGTTTCAAATTTAGCGATGTAACGCGTGGTCCCGTGCCCGTGCAGAGGCGCAGAGTGCGTGGGACGCGCGCGAGCAGGCGCGCCTGCTGCAGCGCTACGGCGGCCGCGCCGTCGGCGCGCTGCGGCGCGAGCGGCGCCGCGCCGCCGAGCCGCGCCTGCCGCACGCGCTGCTGTTCGACCTCACGCACGACAACCGCTCGCCGCTCGACACGCGCTCGCTCTTCGACATGCTGCCCACCGCCGCGCTCGTGGCCGCCGCCTGCTGCGCCGTCGGCAGCACGCGCGGCTACGACGAGCTCGTGCCGCACCACGTGCGTACTCCCCACCCACCCTCTCCTCGCCTTCATTTTACATTCAGAGGTGGCAAAGTATAGCGTATGTATGTACCTCTGTATATGTAACTAATTATTGATCGGTCGATCCAAATAACTGTACGAACGATACCCGTGCATCGTAGCCAAGCATGCATATAGGATTGATTGTAGGGTTCATCTTGTAAATTTATTTAATCAATAATTAAAATGCAATAATTATTTTACAGTAAGACAAATACATTTTTTGAATCGTTCAAGTCAACAAAACACACTCGTCGCTGGCCCGTGCGCGGGATGCGCGCGCAGCCAACAATCACAAAGCGCCTGCGCGCGCATCTTGCGAGTGAGTCCCGTGACCAGGCGTCATGATATAAATGTATATATAATAAAATGCTTGTTTGTCTGCTTGTTTTTTTTTTAAGTTTAATTATATTATAAGAGTTGATATATATAATAAACACTGGTGAGTATCATCTCACCGCGTGCATATAACTTTAACAACAATAAGTCGTCCCAGTGTTCACGGTGCTAGCTAGTGCTAACTCTGGTCATTAGGCGACGGCTCTCATCGTAACAGGTGATCTGGCTATCGGCTATCCGTGAGATTTACAGAATACACGGTATGAATGGTGAGATACGGCCCGCGGGGAGCGTGGCACAGCGCGGTGAAGGCGACGCCTGTGAGCTTACGGAGTTGCGCTCGACAGGTGCACGTGGTGGACGAGGAGCGGCTGTACGCGGAGTGGGAGGCGGCGCGCGCGGCGGCGCGCTGGCGGCGGCGCGCCGCGCGCTGGCCGCGCTGCACGCGCACCTCGCCGCCGACGGCTACAGCGAGGTGCGCCACCACCTATCTATACTATTGTCAGTACGCGAGACGAACTTCCCTCGCCTGTTGACTTGTGCCTCGGCGCTGATGTAGCGCAGTCGATCCTTCTCAAATTCGATGCACACGTAATATTTGAAATTGAAAGCGGGACCTTGTTCGTGCCCCGGTCGACAGATATGTATCGGTCGCTCGGTGGAAGTCGCGGGCGCGGCTAGTGTTTTATTAGTGAACGAGGCGACCGCCGGCCCTCGTCCACGGTCGAGCCCTCATTTCCGCTTATGTTGTTCGCAGATATATGTGGATCAGATGGATGATGACGTGATTGCCGTCACTAGACATGATCCGCGATCTAGAAAAGTGAGTATTTTTATGCAACTCGTTTGTATACTTATGCGTACCTTTTATTAGTTACACTATTAAATAAGACACTGCACTGCGCATTTGAACCCTATACGTACCGAAGTCTTCAACGGATGGTACGGAGGTCAATTTGATATAAAGATGTTTAATTTTTCGACTTTATTTGTAAATTGTTATAAATTTTTTTTTTTTTTTTTTGATAAAAGATCCGTTGCCTTGTTGAAAGTAGTCCATTGACACGTAAAAGAAAATGATACGTAAAGGAAAAAGTTTCGTTTTTTTTTAAAGTAAGTAGACTAATCCTGGGAAACTTCCGGTGTTGCCATCTATTAATTCATAATGTACACGATAGTACCTTATTTAAAACAAATAATTGCCTTATGAAAAGTTAAAATATACTGCGATGTAATTTCGTTCAACGTCACATTTATGGGTACAATAGTAAATAGAATTAATTTGATGTTTACTGTATACCTTTGAATTTTATATGTGCTTTTATATATGTATTTAATTGTAAGTCCTAGCATGTACTTTTCAGTTTGTTTAGCATATGTATTTACTGAACATAGCCAATAAACAAGTTTTTTATTTTTTTTCAACATTCCTCTTATATTATTTTTATTCTATTTAATATAATTTCCGTCATATAATTTCAATCCAATAGTCGGTAATTATTGTGGCGTTCACGGCGTTCACCGCCCCGGACCCGACGAGTGCCGGCCGCCACGTGCCGCCGCTGCGGTTCGAGGGCGAGCTCGACGAGATCATCTTCGAGGCCGACCTCGTGCACAAGGATCACAAGTACTCGCCTATATAGTTTTTTTTTTTTTTTAAAGTGAAATGTCTCTACGCGCCCTGGGTATTTTTTGAGATGGGATAAAATCATCGAACTCGGGACACCGTTACCGGCACTGATCTCTCTGACGATCTAAAAAATATACACGTAATCGTTCAAGTTTTTACTTCGGCACTTTCAAATCGGCACTCCTGGAATGCTACTGCTTTTTTTTTTGTACTTTTAACTTACTCGTACTCGACGACGAACGCCGCGGGACGACTCGACGAGAACTGGCGAGCGTGACCGCTCAGTCCTCGTCGCGTCGGCCGCGCGGCGGGCGCCCCGGGCGCTCCCACTGACGCGGCGGCGGCGCAGGAGCAGCGGCCGCCCGCTGCAGGCGCCGGGCGCGGCCGAGCGCCACCCGCGGCTCATCACCGGCCTCGGCGACTACGAGTGCACGGTGCGGCGCGGCGTGCCGCCCGACGCGTCGGCCGCGCTGGCCGGCCAGCGGCGCGACGGCGCGCACACCGTGCTGGAGTTCCGGCCGCTGCGAGCCGGCGCCGCGCTGGCGCTGCGCGTGCGGCCGCGCGCGCCGCACGCCGCCGCGCTGGCCGCGCTCGAGCGCGCGCTCGCGCCCGCCGCCGCGCCGCTCGCGCCCGCGCTCGCCGACCTCGACCTCGCCGACTTCAACGCGCTGCTGTACCGCTGCGACGCCGAGGAGCGCGACGCGGCCGGCGGCGGCGTGTACGACGTGCCCGGCCACGGCTCGCTGCCCTACGCGGGGCTGCAGGGCGTCGCCTCGCTGCTGGCCGAGGTGCGCGCGGCCGGCGACCTGGGCCACGCGCTCTGCGACAACCTGCGCGCGGGCGACTGGCTGCTCGAGTACCAGTGGCGCCGCCTCGAGCGCGAGCCGCGCCTCGCGGCCGTGGCGGCGCGCGTGCGCGCGGCGCTGCAGCCGGTGACGCAGCTGCCGCGCTACCTGGTGCCGGCGTACGCGGCCGCCGTACTGGACGCGCTGGCGGCGGCGGCCACGCGCGCGGCGCTGGCGCGGCTCGGCGCGGCGGGCGCGGGCTGCGCCTTCTCGCGCGCGCTGGCGCTCACCAGCGTGCAGCTGGCGGCCGCGGTGCCGTCGGCGCCGCTGCCGCCGCCGTCGCCGGCGCTGCCGCCGCCGCGCCCGCCGCCGCCGCCGCGCTGCGTCACGCTGTCGGCGGGCCTGCCCCACTTCTCCGTCGGCTACATGCGCTGCTGGGGACGCGACACGTTCATCGCGCTGCGGGGCCTCTTCTTATTGACGGGTCGCTACCAGGTTCGTCGCTCGGGCCGCCTCCGCCGCCGGTAGTTTTCGAATCTCTGCTGAACTGGGGCGTCGCTGTTTTCAGGATGCCCGTTTCCACATTCTCGGCTTCGCGGCCTGCCTGCGCCACGGGCTCATTCCGAATCTGCTGGACGGCGGCCGCAACGCCCGCTACAACTGCAGAGATGCGGTCTGGTGGTGGCTGCAGAGCATAAAACAGTACTGCACGGAGGCGCCGCAGGGCTGCGCGCTGCTGTCCGAGCCGGTGTCGCGGCTGTTCCCCAAAGACGACTCGGAGCCCGCGCCCCCCGGCGCCGCCGACCAGCCGCTGCACGACGTCATGCAGGAGGCGCTCGAAGTACACTTCCAGGTATCTGTTTACGTTTTGTTCGATGCGCATTTCTCGATGATTGTCCGCGATCTCACCGGGTTCCCCGTCGTCCGCCAGGGTCTCGTGTTTCGAGAGAGGAACGCCGGGCGAACGATCGACGCCCACATGTCGGACAAGGGGTTCAACGTGCAAATCGGCGTCGACCCCGAGACCGGGTTTCCGTTCGGCGGCAACGAAGCCAATTGCGGCACCTGGATGGACAAGATGGGATCGACGGAGGCGGCGGGCACGCGCGGCAAGCCGGCCACGCCGCGCGACGGCAGCGCGGTGGAGGTGGTCGCGCTCGCGTACAGCGTGCTGAGCTGGCTGGCGGCGCAGCACCGCGCCGGCCGCTACCCGCACGGCGGCGTGCTGCACCGCCACCGCGACGGCGCACTCACCTCGTGGACGTACGCGCAGTGGGCCGACCGCATCCGCCACTCGTTCGAGCGCCACTTCTGGGTGCCCGCCGAGCCCTCGGCCGCCGACCGCCGGCCCGACCTCGTGCACCGCCGCGCCATCTACAAGGACACGCACGGCGCCTCGCACGCCTGGGCCGACTACCAGCTGCGCTGCAACTTCCCGGTCGCGATGGCCGTCGCGCCGGACCTGTTCGACCCGAAGCACGCGTGGGCCGCGCTCGACTCGGTCGAGCGTCTGCTGCTCGGCCCGCTCGGCGTCAAGACGCTCGACCCGGCCGACTGGGCCTACCGCGGCGACTACGACGCGGGCGCCGACGGCGACGACCCGAGCGTCGCCCACGGCTTCAACTACCACCAGGGACCCGAGTGGGTGTGGCCGCTCGGCTTCTACCTGCGCGCGCGGCTCGCGTTCGCGCACGAGAACGGCCGCCTCGCGCGCACCGTCGCCGCCGCGTACGCCGCGCTCGGCCCGCTGCTGGCCGAGCTCCGCGCCTCGCCCTGGCGCGGGCTGCCCGAGCTGACCAACGCCGGCGGCCGGCCGTGCGCCGCCTCGTGCAGCACGCAGGCCTGGAGCTCGGCCGCCGTGCTCGAGCTGCTGCACGAGCTGGCGGCGGCGCGCCGCGCGCGCCCGCTGGCCGACTGACGCGGGCTCGCGCGCCCGCGCCGCCTGCGCCACGCCGCGCGCGCGCCGCCGCCCGCGCCGCGCCGCCTCTACTCGGAGCCCTACGAGCGGCCGGCGCCGCGCCGCCGCCTCGCGCGCCTCGCCCGCCTCGGCCCGCTGCTGCGGCGCGGCGCGCGGCCCGCCAGCCTGTCGCGCACCGTGTACAACCTGCTGCAGGCCCGCGGCGGCGCGCTCGCCACCGTCGTCTACAGCGACCGCTACTTCCGCTACGGGCTGCCGCTACGAGCGCGCGTGGCGCCGGCGCGCGGCCGAGTCGGCGCCGCGCCGGGCGCGGGCGGCCACGCCGTGCCGCTGCAGGCGCTGGGCGCGCGGCCGGCGCCCGGCGCGGGGCTGCTGCAGGGCGGCGGCGCGGCCGCGCCGCCGCCGTCGCGCTACGCGGCCACGCGGAGGGCGCGGCGCGACGTGCCGCGCGTGTTCGTCGTCGTCTCGGAGACGCGCTTCGAGTGCGCCGCGGATGCCGCCGAGCCGCCGGCCCCGCGCCGGCCGCCGCCGCTCGCGTACCGGCAGCCGGGCGGCGGGCTCGAGCCGCCGAAGGTCGTGCTGAGGGCGCGCCGCCGCTGCGAGTCGCCGCGCGTGTCGGCCGCGTCGCTGGACGACGCGCCGCTGCCCGAGTTCGCGCTGCCGGACGGCGAGGCCCCGCGACCGAAGTCGCCGAACTCGCGGCGCGGATCGCGATCTCGCGCGCCGAGCGTCGCCGAGCCGGCGGGGTCGGCGCTCGAGCGGAAAGTGTTGAACACGGAGCGGTATAACAACGGCGCGCGGGTGTGGCGAGCGACCGGCGCTGCCGGCGCGACCGGCGCGACCGGCGCGACCGGCGCGGGCGGCGGGCAGCGCGGCTGCGTGCGCGCGGTGCTGGCGGTGAGCGCGCTGTGCTACGCGCTGGCGCTGCTCACCTTCTATTTCCTGAGTCTCGCGTAGCGTTCGTACTGCTTGCGTATTCTTCCTTCTTCTACTTCCTTGGTATCGCGTGACTCGCGTGCCATCTACCTTCAACATTCTCGTCTTATAAAATTGTGTGCCATAATTTTTTTTATCAACTGATAGTTGCTCTATAGAAATTGACTGTATTTAAAAATTCACACCAAATAATGAATATTCGGTAGTAAGTCAAGTATTTCACATGTTTTATGTTTGTATTGTATTTCAATGTCACAAAATGGCGCTGTGTTAGAAATGTCGTTTTGATTACTTCTTTATATTAAACACAGAGTAATGACATCAGTTTATTACTTTTTTTTTTGTTCTTTAATGTATTTACTATACATTAATAAAAAATAACGACCAACCAAGGAACTTTGCGAGGTAATATTAAAGGAAACGATTTGTTAAATATATTTTATAGTCATTTTCAAATAATAAATGTTTGTCCATACCACATGAGGAAACTCCTGCTAAATGTTTTAATTTGTAGTAGACTCTGACAGATATCTAACCATTAATTACGTATACCTCTTGTTGATAAATAATAAACGGTTATTGAGAATGTTTATATCTATTAATACAATATTTGATACAAACGAACAGTATCATGTTGTATGGTATCGTCCTACCGTGTAATAATAAAGTCAACTATGCATGCCGCAATATATCAAAGATGCATCGTAATGTACGGAAATTGACCGTACAAATTATTTACATGTTAACGATTTATACGTTTTATTGAAATAAATCGTATTATTATATTAAAATTATTCAATAAAGTAAAGCATATTGTAATTTTTTTTTATATTCAATTTTCTTTGTGTATGTCAAAGTACTTGTTCAATAATTGTACTATAAGGTAATTACATTTTATTTATATACATTAGTAATAGTATATCACTACACATGTGATATTTTTTTTATGTATGACCATTTTATGAGCTACTTGTTAACGTTAATGAAAATTTGGTGCATCTTTGCTGTTAGCACATGAAAACTTTTTGTTATCTATAATAATAAATAAAATATTAATAATAGAAATTAAAATATTATAAATAAAAGCAAAATACAGCTAGAACACTAACATTTGCTGATGCAAGTATCTTTTTTTTTATGACTCTGTAGTTATATGAAGTGTGCCAACAATGTTTATAGAACTAAGATCTCTAAAAACTCAGATAGTTTTAATTGTTCAAATAAGCGTAACAAAATGGAAAATACTCATTGAAATATAAATTATATTAAACATAGATATCTCATTTATCTTTTTTTTTAAATATTGTTTAATGGCAGCAATAAAATATACATAACTGTAATGTTCCTGACACACTACAAATCTAATTAATGTCGTTCCTTATAAATTGTGTAGACATATGAAAATATTTATTTCGACTATTTCTAGAAGTAGGTAATTGTTGAATAGTGTTGTTAAATTTTTATAAAGTTACAACTGAACTGATAGCCGCAATGACCACGATTATTTATAATATATCAAAATTTTTTTTTTATTAGCTCATTGTTGAAACTAATAAAATTGTTTAATTTTTAAACTAAAATTAATTATAGAATATACTTATAGTCGTATTTAGAGAGGAACTCTGTGAATTGTCTGGTAGGTACTCCTCAGTATAATAGTATCCTCAGGATCAGGAGCACAGCTTTTAGTTGTGGGCAAAAACTCGTCTAAAGTGCATATAAGGCGGGCCTCTTTAAAGGCGCCAATCGTCCAGCCACCAACCACACCCCCTTCCACTGAAAATAATCCTAAATACGCCAATGAATATATTCTCCGATAGTTTCCATACCTTGCTCAAATGGCTCACAAATACGTGTATTAATAAGAATAAAATGGTTTTTTTTTGTCAATTATTTGCTGATATATGTTTTCACTTTAATAAAGTTTTTCAACATTACTTTATTCTTTTATTTAAAAGTACTTATGCTAGTGTATATTCAATATATAAAATATAGTGTAATTTATTTATGCTTTATTGACCACATTACAAAAAAAAAATGTCTGGTACAAAAGGCGGATTTAATACTATATAGCATTCTCTCGCAGTCAACCTTTGGCAAAACAGAAATTTTATTATGCGGTGAAAAAAATTACAACACATACAATAGAGATTATATAAATATACATACATGAATACATTAAACAAATATTACATAAATATACAAATATGTAATAAAAATACATATATACAAATATAAATATACATATATAAATATACATATATAAATATACCTACTTATAGATTATATACGATAACACAAATAAACAACGATAGAGATCAAAAGTGATGTGCATATGTGTAATATGCCTTAGATTATATAGATCTTAGATTACGAAGCATACAGATTGGCAATGTTAAAAAATACACAAGAACTTGTATTTGAGAGCGAGAGAGACAATAGGACAATAATTTGCATAACATATGGCCGAAGCTGTTTTGGCGGAAGTATGAACAAAATTTTTTTTTTTTTTTTGAAGTATGAACAAAATTTTTTGAAGGAAGGAAGGAAGGAAGGAAGGAAGGAAGGAAGGAAGGAAGGAAGGAAGGAAGGAAGGAAGGAAGGAAGGAAGGAAGGAAGGAAGGAAGGAAGGAAGGAAGGAAGGAAGGAAGGAAGGAAGGAAGGAAGGAAGGAAGGAAGGAAGGAAGGAAGGAAGGAAGGAAGGAAGGAAGGAAGGAAGGAAGGAAGGAAGGAAGGAAGGAAGGAAGGAAGGAAGGAAGGAAGGAAGGAAGGAAGGAAGGAAGGAAGGAAGGAAGGAAGGAAGGAAGGAAGGAAGGAAGGAAGGAAGGAAGGAAGGAAGGAAGGAAGGAAGGAAGGAAGGAAGGAAGGAAGGAAGGAAGGAAGGAAGGAAGGAAGGAAGGAAGGAAGGAAGGAAGGAAGGAAGGAAGGAAGGAAGGAAGGAAGGAAGGAAGGAAGGAAGGAAGGAAGGAAGGAAGGAAGGAAGGAAGGAAGGAAGGAAGGAAGGAAGGAAGGAAGGAAGGAAGGAAGGAAGGAAGGAAGGAAGGAAGGAAGGAAGGAAGGAAGGAAGGAAGGAAGGAAGGAAGGAAGGAAGGAAGGAAGGAAGGAAGGAAGGAAGGAAGGAAGGAAGGAAGGAAGGAAGGAAGGAAGGAAGGAAGGAAGGAAGGAAGGAAGGAAGGAAGGAAGGAAGGAAGGAAGGAAGGAAGGAAGGAAGGAAGGAAGGAAGGAAGGAAGGAAGGAAGGAAGAGTACCTATGCCTATGGCAAGCGAGAAGAAGATTACATAGGTATATATACAAAATTTAATTTCAATTTGTACATAGATAACATGACTACTAACATCTTCACTACGTCTTGCCGCTACACACTAGATGGCGTGCAGGTTAATTTACAAGTCGATATCATGATTATTTACGAGACCAATATAATAGTAAAAGACCATAAGAAACCTACGGTTTAGGTTAGGTTAGGTTAGGTTAGGTTAGGTTAGGTTAGGTTAGGTTAGGTTAGGTTAGGTTAGGTTAGGTTAGGTTAGGTTAGGTTAGGTTAGGTTAGGTTAGGTTAGGTTAGGTTAGGTTAGGTTAGGTTAGGTTAGGTTAGGTTAGGTTAGGTTAGGTTAGGTTAGGTTAGGTTAGGTTAGGTTAGGTTAGGTTAGGTTAGGTTAGGTTAGGTTAGGTTAGGTTAGGTTAGGTTAGGTTAGGTTAGGTTAGGTTAGGTTAGGTTAGGTTAGGTTAGGTTAGGTTAGGTTAGGTTAGGTTAGGTTAGGTTAGGTTAGGTTAGGTTAGGTTAGGTTAGGTTAGGTTAGGTTAGGTTAGGTTAGGTTAGGTTAGGTTGGGGTGCTGGGTCGGAAAACCTCCAAGAGTGCCCTGGCTCATTGTACGGTCACTTGTCCTGGTGCGGATACGTCCGGCGGGAACGGTGGCTGACAATGGCTGGGGCCTGGTGCATCCTGGGCAACGGCGGTAAGTGACTTCTCGCTATTTAGAGATCTCACTTACCGACGGCTAATCTTCCGACGCCGCGGGTGGGACGAGTTCGTGACGCACTATTTGTGTTGCGGATTTGCCTGACTCGCTCTTCGTTTTCTTTCGTCTTCCTTTTGTTATTCTTCGTTTTTGTTTTGTTTGTTTTATTTTTGTTTTGAGTCTTTACTGTCGTCTTTTCTGTCTTCTATTTTCTTTCTGTCGTTTTGTTTTTTCTATCATTTTTCGTTTTCAATTTCCTTTCGCCTTTCACGGGACCTTCCCCGTTAAAAAAGGAAAACATGAGAATGGCCAGTCGCAAAACTGAATTCCCCAGGGCGGTACCGTCGGGAGACGGAGAATCCGCCACCACCGCACCGGTTCAGCCGGGGGTGGTCAGCCCCGTGTATCTGGGGGGGGCAACGGAAGGCCAGAGGGGAGTAGGAGAAGATGTTGTTGTGAGAGGAGAGATAGTGAAGGAGGTGGGACTGGAGACCAAAGTGGTCCCGGTAAGAGCTCGCCGGAGTATGGAGATCGATCCGGCTATGGACGATGAATTGTCCATGCTTGCCCGCGAGATCGACAGCTCACTTTCGCGGTCGACTTCGTGTGCAAGTATGTTATTCAGTGAGGATGAGGACTTTTGGAGCGTCCTCGCTCCAGGCGCAAAAGGCGCCATTCGAGAAGTGATGAGGAGTCGTCAGTTGTCGAAAGCGACTCACAAACCTCGGCTAAGAGGAAGGGAAAGGCTGGGAAGGCAAAAGCCCCCAGCAGCGCAGAGCAGTTCCGTGTCGCTCTGTACGAAGGAGGAAACACCGTTCCGCCCAAGGCTATTTCACCTAAGGCCACGGGCCGATATGCAGGACTGTCGCAGGCGAGGGCCGACCTTGCCGAATATGTCGATAGAGAAATGGAGAAAGAGGCCGCAGAGGCCGTTGCCGGCACTTCGAAACCAGTGACTCGCCATTACAACATATTCCCCGTGGAGGAAATTAAGCGAGCAGACGTCGTCGGAGCCGAAATGGATGAATGTGCCAGAAACGTTTTGGAGGCCGTCAAAAAATCTGGCCACTTGAAGGGTACGATTATAAAGACGATCAAAGAGAATATAACGACCATCCGCAGAAACACGGAGTGGTTCGTTGACCGGACGAACACGGCCGAATGCGCTGATCTGCGCAAAGACAACGCCCGGTTGGAGGCTGAATTGAAGGAGCGGCAAATTATGTTGACCGGCATCCGCGAGGAGTCGGTCAGAAGCGCCGTCGAGATGAGGGCCCTTCGCAAGGCAGTCGCTAACGCCCCAAACGCGAAAGAGGTGCTCGAGCTTAGAGCCGAGAGGGAAAACCTCGAGCGTCAGGTTCAGTCATATGTCGACGAGACCATAGACCTGAAGAGGAGATTGCTGGAGCAGAGCGTTGAGCTCCGCAAGCTTAAAAACCAGCTACAAGAGCTGCAAGCCTCGTCAGTGCCGCAGCGTGCGCCTGGTGAGGCTACCAAGGACAAGACATGTGCTGCACCGGCCCCTATACAGCCGGTCGCGGCTTCTCCAGATGAGAGCCTGGAGGCGAGAATTGTACGGCAGATCGGAGACATGTTTAATGTCCGACTTGCCGCAATTGAGGAACGGCTCGCACAACCCGGCAAGAGGAAGCCGGCACGCAATGCGAAAGCCGCAAGGAGTGCCTCGCAATCCGCTCCGCGAGCACCGAAGGCACCAACCCAGAGTAGGGACCGGGCAACTCAACCGGTTCCAGCTGGCGATCCGGGCACGAGTCGCGCCCCGCCGCTGTCCGCTAGTACAACAACGGAGCAGTGGACGACGGTCGTTCGGCGCGGCAAGCGTCGGAAGAAGACCCCAGCGAAGGAGGCCCCCGCCAGTCAGGCGGCACAAGGGAAGACGGCGCCTGCCACGGCACCGGCGCCGAAGCCAAAGAAGAAGAGGAAGAGAAGATTCCGTCTTCCGCGCTCGCAGGCAGTCGTTATCACTCTGCAGCCCGGCGCGGAAGAAAAGGGTATAACCTATGCGACAGTGTTCCGAGAGGCCCACAGCAAGCTCTCACCGACCGAACTCGGAATCACCGATGCCAGGTTCAGATTAGGCGCCACAGGGTCGCGTATACTGGAGGTGCCAGGCGCCGATTCAGGCGTCAAAGCAGACCTGCTGGCCAATAAGCTGGCAGAGATCCTGCCGGAGGGGGCCGTCAAGATTTCCAGGCCGATCAAGTCGGCTGAACTGCGAATAAGGAATCTTGACGACTCGGCTACACCTGCCGAGGTCATTGCCGCGGTTGCGCGGGAAGGTGGTTGCGACGAGGCCCTCATCAAGACGGGGGAGATCCGTCGCGCTCCCTCGGGAGTCGGCTCCATATGGGTTCGCTGCCCAGTAAGTGCTGCCAAGGCCCTGTCCAAAGCCGGCCGGGTAAAAGTGGGCTGGGTAATGGCTCGGGTTCAGACATTAGAACCGAGGCCCATGCGGTGCTACCGCTGCTTGCTCTCTGGGCACGTAGCGCAGTGGTGCACCGCCAGTGTGGACACCAGCGGGGGCGTGTTGTGCTTCCGCTGCGGAAAAGCGGGCCATAAATCCGCTCAGTGTACTGCGCAGTCGCCAGCTTGCGGTTTCTGCGCCGCGGAAGGTCGAAAATCCGACCACAGAGTAGGCAGCACAGCAAAGTGCCGTCCACGGAAGGCTCGAGCTCCGGCGCGAGATAGCCGTGTAGGCGGCGAGGCGATGGATACCTAGCGGTGCAATTTACACGCCGTTGGGAGTCCATCGGCTCCGATAGTGATCTCCAGGGCGGAGGATGGCGGGAGACGTCCGAAGCCCATTGTGTGGTAGGAGATCCGAGAGTCATGCGCTGCGTATTCCCGGCGCATCACTCAGAGAAGCCCTGTAAAGAGGGCGGCGCTGCTGGTGGTGTGGATGATTGCGAAAGCGTACCCAGACCACCGGTGCGAAAGCGCCAAGAGGAATACCGGGGGGTTTTTAGTGGGTAAGAATCCCACAGTATCCACCGTCATCCCGCTGGCGGTGGTTCTCTTTCTGAAGATTTTCCCCTCGTTAAAAAAAAAAAAAAAAAAAAAAAAAAGGTTAGGTTAGGTTTGCTTAGTTTAGGTTAGGTTAGGTTAGGTTAGGTTAGGTTAGGTTAGGTTAGGTTAGGTTAGGTTAGGTTAGGTTAGGTTAGGTTAGGTTAGGTTTAGGTTAGGTTAGGTTAGGTTAGGTTAGGTTAGGTTAGGTTAGGTTAGGTTAGGTTAGGTTAGGTTAGGTTAGGTTAGGTTAGGTTAGGTTAGGTTAGGTTAGGTTAGGTTAGGTTAGGTTAGGTTAGGTTAGGTTAGGTTAGGTTAGGTTAGGTTAGGTTAGGTTAGGTTAGGTTAGGTTAGGTTAGGTTAGGTTAGGTTAGGTTAGGTTAGGTTAGGTTAGGTTAGGTTAGGTTAGGCCAGGTTAGCCAGGCCAGGCCAGGCCAGGCCTCCAAGGTGGCTCATTGTACGGTCACTTGTCCTTGTGCGGATACGTGCGGCGGGAACGGTGTCTGACAATGGATGGGGCATGGTGCATCCTGGGCAACGGCGGTAAGTGACTTCTCGCTATTTAGAGATCTCAGGCCGACGGCCAGGCCAGGCCAGGCCAGGACGAGTTCGTGACGCACTATTTGTGTTGCGGACTCGGCCACCGCTCTTCGTTTTATTTCTACTTCTGTTTCGTTTTTCTTCGGCCAGGTTTTTGTTTTTGTTTGCCAGGCCTTTTCTGTCGTCTTTTCTGGCATCTTTCTCTTTTCTGTCGTTTTTGTTTGTCTATACTTTTCAGGCCAGGCTTTTCGGCCTTCCTAGGCCACCTCACCAGTTAAAAAAGGAATAAAGATGTAATGGCCAATCGAAAAACTGGCCCCAGGCCGGTACCGTCCAGGAGGCCAGGCCAGGCCGCCACCAGGCCAGGCCAGGCCAGGCCAGGCCAGGTCAGGCCAGGTATCAGGCCAGGCCAGGGAGGCCAGGCCAGGCCAGGAGGCCAGGGAGGCCAGGCCAGGCCAGGCCAGGAGGCCAGGGTCCAGGTAGGCCAGGCCAGGAGTAGGAGATCCAGGCCAGGCCAGGACCAGGCCAGGCCAGGCCAGGCCAGGCCAGGCCAGGCCAGGCCAGGCTTTCAGGCCAGGTCAGGCCAGTGTGCAAGGCCAGGCCAGGAGGCCATGAGGCCAGGCCAGGCCAGGCCAGGCCAGGCCAAGGCCAGGCCAGGCCAGGCCAGGCCAGGCCAGGCCAGGCCAGGCGACCAGGCCTCGGCCAGGCCAGGCCAGGCTGGGAAGGCCAAAGGCCAGGCCAGGCCAGGCCAGGCCAGGCCAGGCCAGGCCAGGCCAGGCAGGCCAGGCCAGGCCAGGCCAGGCCAGGCTACGGGCCGATATGCCAGGACTGTCCAGGCCAGAGGGCAGGCCAGGCCAGGCCAGGCCAGGCCAGGCCAGGCCAGGCCAGGCCAGGCCAGGCCAGGCCAGGCCAGGCCAGGCCAGGCTCGCCATTAGGCCAGGCCAGGCCCCGTGGCCAGGCCAGGCCAGGCCAGACGGCCAGGCCAGGAGCCAGGCCAGGCCAGGCCAGGCCAGGCCAGGCCAGGCCAGGCCAGGCCAGGCCAGGCCAGGCCAGGCCAGGATCCAGGCCAGGCCAGGCCAGGCCAGGCCAGGCCAGGCCAGGCCAGGCCAGGCCAGGCCAGGCCAGGCTGAGGCCAGGCCAGGCCAGGCCAGGCCAGGCCAGGCCAGGCCAGGCCAGGCCAGGCCAGGCCAGGCCAGGCCAGGCCAGGCCAGGCCAGGCCAGGCCAGGCCAGGCCAGGCCAGGCCAGCCGCCAGGCCAGGCCAGGCCAGGCCAGGCCAGGCCAGGCCAGGCCAGGCCAGGCCAGGCCAGGCCAGGCCAGGGTCAGGCCAGGCCAGGCCAGGCCAGGCCAGGCCAGGCCAGGCCAGGCCAGGCCAGGCCAGGCCAGGCCAGGCCAGGCCAGGCCAGGCCAGGCCAGGCCAGGCCAGGCCAGGCAGGCCAGGCCAGGCCAGGCCGCCAGGCCAGGCCAGGCCAGGCCAGGCCAGGCCAGGCCAGGCCAGGCCCCTAGGCCAGGCCAGGTCCAGGCCAGGCCAGGCCAGGCCAGGCCAGGCCAGGCCAGGCCAGGCAGATCAGGCCAGGCCAGGCCAGGCCAGGCCAGGCCAATTGCCAGGCCAGGCCAGGCCAGGCCAGGCCAGGCCAGGCCAGGCCAGGCCAGGCCAGGCCAGGCCAGGCCAGGCCAGGCCAGGCCAGGCCAGGCCAGGCCAGGCCAGGCCAGGCCAGGCCAGGGACCAGGCCAGGCCAGGCCGGTTTCAGCCAGGATCCAGGCCAGGCCAGGCCAGGCCAGGCCAGGCCAGGCCAGGCCAGGCCAGGCCAGGCCAGGCCAGGCCGAGGCCAGGCCAGGCCAGGCCAGGTCGGGGCCAGGCCAGGCCAGGCCAGGCCAGGCCAGGCCAGGCCAGGCCAGGCCAAGCCAGAAGGCCAGGCCAGGCCAGGCCAGGCCAGGCCAGGCCAGGCCAGGCCAGGCCAGGCCAGGCCAGGCCAGGCCAGGCCAGGCCAGGCCAGGCCAGGCCAGGCCAGCAGCCAGGCCAGGCCAGGCCAGGCCAGGCCAGGCCAGGCCAGGCCAGGCCAGGCCAGGCCACCGGCCAGGCCAGGCCAGGCACCGACGCCAGGCCAGGCCAGGCCAGGCACAGGGTCGCGTATACCAGGAGGTGCCAGGTGCCAGGCCAGGCGAGGCAAGGCAGACCTGCTGGCCAGGCTGGCAGGATCCAGGCCGGAGGCCAGGCCAGGCCAGGCCAGGCCAGGCCAGTCCAGGCCAGCGAGGCCAGGCCAGGCCAGGCCAGGCCAGGCCAGGCCAGGCCAGGCCAGGCCAGGAAGGTGGTTGCCAGGCCAGGCCAGGCCAGGCCAGGCCAGGCCAGGCCAGTCGGCCAGGCCAGGCCAGGCCAGGCCAGGCCAGGCCAGGCCAGGCCAGGCCAGGCCAGGCCAGGCCGGCCGGGTAAGGCCAGGCTGGGTAATGGCCAGGGTTCAGGCCAGGCCAGGCCCAGGCGGGCCAGGCCAGGCCAGGCTCTGGGCAGGCGCAGGGTGCAGGCCAGGCCAGGCCAGGCCAGGCCAGGCGGTTGGCCCCAGCTGTGGAAAAGCCAGGCCAGGCCAGGCCAGCCAGGTACCAGGCCAGGCCAGCTTGCGGTTTCTGCGCCGCCAGGCCAGGCCAGGCCAGGCCGACCACAGGCCAGGCCAGGCCAGGCCAGGCCGTCCAGGCCAGGCCGAGGCCAGGCCGAGGCCAGGCCGTGTAGGCCAGGCCAGGCCATGGATACCTAGCCAGGCAAGGCCAGGCCAGGCCAGGCCAGGCTCCGGCCAGGATCTCAGGGCGGAGGATGGCCAGGCCAGGTCCAGGCCCATTGTGTGCCAGGCCAGGCCAGGTCAGCGCGCGCCAGGCCCGGCGCATCCTCCAGGAGAAGCCCTGTAAAGGCCAGGCTGCTGGTGGTGTGGATGGCCAGGCGAAAGGCCAGGCCACCAGGTGCGAAAGGCCAGGCCAGGAATACCGGGGGGTTTTTAGGGGTAAGAATCCCACAGTATCCACCGTCATCCCGCTGGCCAGGTGGTTCTCTTTCTGAAGATTTTCCCCAGGTTAGGCCAAAAAAGGCCAGGTTAGGTTAGGTTAGGTTAGGTTAGGTTAGGTTAGGTTAGGTTAGGTTAGGTTAGGTTAGGTTAGGTTAGGTTAGGTTAGGTTAGGTTAGGTTAGGTTAGGTTAGGTTAGGTTAGGTTAGGTTAGGTTAGGTTAGGTTAGGTTAGGTTAGGTTAGGTTAGGTTAGGTTAGGTTAGGTTGGGGTGCTGGGTCGGAAAACCTCCAAGAGTGCCCTGGCTCATTGTACGGTCACTTGTCCTGGTGCGGATACGTCCGGCGGGAACGGTGGCTGACAATGGCTGGGGCCTGGTGCATCCTGGGCAACGGCGGTAAGTGACTTCTCGCTGTAGAGATCTCACTTACCGACGGCTAATATTCCGACAGAGGTGGTGAGCGGCGAGCCCAAGTTATGGGGTTTGTCGTGTTTTCGTTGGGGGCGGGTTTTTGTTCCGCGACTTCTCGTAGTGGGAGTGGTCGGCGGGCCCGGTGAGTGCTTCGTTGCGCAATCGGGCTGGTTTCAGTGCCACCGCCGAAAAACCGTAATCCCTCGCGAAGGTGTGGTCATGTTTCGCACCGGAGTGAGGGGACGGGGGCCTTGGCTTAATCGCCTGGGCCGCGAGGAGTAAACCTCTATAAAAATCCTCTTGTGTAAGCTTCGGTGCCTGGCGATGCATAGTTCGTTGTGCGGTGCACGCTACCGGACATCATAAGTTCGGTTAGCGTGTTCTGTGCCGCGGGCGGGTCGGTGGAGTATCATCGGCCGCAAGGGCACCAACCTCGGGGTATCTGCCGCACCCCGTTGTATGTAGGCCGCACGCAGAAGCAGGGGGCTCCCCTGCGTGTGAAACCTTTCCCCCATACTCGTGGGAACAAGTATGGATATGTCAAAAACGAAACCTAAAATTGATGTCGTGTCCGAGAAGGACGGTGAGAAGTCGGTGCCCGCGAAGGGCGGAGAGAAGTCGGTGCCCGTGAAGGGCGGTGTTAGTAAAAAGAAGTCGGAAGTGGAGGTTCTAAAAGAGTGCTCCGTTGTACTGGGCGAGGATGTTGTGGAGTTAGGTCGCCGTCGCACTCGTCACAGCTTGCTGAGGGCGGTTGCGGGCGAGACCGACTGCGGGTCTTCGCGGTCGAGCTTGTGCGCATCCCCAATTGATGAAGGCATGGAGACGGAGCAGTTGCCGTCCACATCTGGACTACGCTCCTGGCGCAAAAGGCGTCTTAACGAGTCCGATACGGACTCCACGGTCGAGGATGAGGGCGATGTCCAATCCGTCCGCAAAAGGTCCGGCAGCCCTAGAGTGGGATCGAGAGCCAGTTCGATCGCTAGAAAGAAGGAGGAGTGTCGGCAATTTACATACCGATTTTTCGAAGACGAAGGGACAGCCGCTGGCAAATCTGGTCTGCCCCCAGTGACGGTCTTAGATTATCACGAGAGTGATTTCTTTTCTTCCGGAGATGAGGAGTCAGACAAACCGACGGAGTTGGACAGGCCGACGGCATCTGGCGCCACTGCCACCGCTGCCGCCGGTGACAAGAACAAAGTGGCCGAGGAGGTACTCCATAGGGCGAAACTTCTCGTCCATCGGCAAGCGGATGCTCTTAGCGACGTCGTTAAGAAGGCGGGAAATCTCAAAGGGACCACCATAAGGACCCTGAAAGAGGGTTTGGCCGGGATCACACAGGTTGTGGACACCTTGGAGGGGGATCTATTTCCGACGTCGGTCTCTCCACTGGTCTCAAAGAACCTGAGACTTGAGCAGGAAGTCGAGTACCTGCGTCGGCAGTTGGCCGAGGCTCGTGCTGCCTAGCCAGCGGCCCAGGCCGGTATCTCGGCAGACGGTGTTCCTGTTGTAGGAAGTGATGCGAGCGCATTCCGTGCTCAGATAATGAGAGATGTCGGCGGCATCGTCCGCCAAATGGTAGGGACATTTATGAAAGAGGTGAGAGAAATGATCTCCATTCGCCCCCCTCCAGAGAAGGTGTCGTCCTCGTCTGCGGTCTCCACGCAAACTTTGCCCGAGGCCGGGACAATGGCGTCAGATGTGCCCGACACCCCTAGAGTCGGCGACCGGGGTTCTGTTCCCCAGTCAGAAACGGGTCGGGCCAAGAAGAAGAAGGCGAAGAAGACGCCCGTCACACCGGCGCCCTCTGGACAGCCCGAGCCGGTGGCTTCGACCTCCGCTCAAACGTCTGTGCAGCCGACCGCGTCCTCCTGGGCGACGGTCGTAAAAGGAAAACGGGGCAAGACCGTCAGTGTTCCCGAAGGGCAGCCTGTGGCTGTCAACCCTCCGGTGACGAAAGCCGGTTCGGCCCCCTCGAAGAAGGCAAAGAAGACGAGCGCACCCTCGCCTTCTAAACTGAAACCGCCTCGCTCCGCGGCGGTTATTATTACGTTGGACCCGGAGGCGGAAAGGGAGGGTGTCGCGTATGCGAATGTCCTTGCGGAGGCCAAGAGAAGGATCGATCTCCGCGCATTGGGGATTGAAGATATGCGGTTTCGCACCGCGATCACCGGCGGTAAGGTCCTAGAGGTTCCAGGTGCTGATGGCGCGGAGAAGGCCGACGTTCTGGCGTCGAAGCTCCGGGAGTTCATCCCGGAGAATATGGCCAAAATTTCCAGGCCCGTAAAGTCCGCGGAGATGCGGATATCGGGCCTGGACGACAGTGTTACGTCGGAGGAAGTGGTCGCTGCGGTTGCCCGGGAGGGCGGCTGTCAGGTGGACCAAGTGCGAGTCGGAGAGGTTCGACGTACTAGATCTGGGGTGGGCACTTGCTGGGTTAAAGCTCCATTGCAAGCAGTTAAGAAGATGACGGTCGCCGGCCGAGTTCGTATAGGCTGGGTTTCGGCGAAAGCAGAGCTCCTGCGGCAGAGGCCGCTTCGGTGCTTCCGCTGCTTGGAGGAAGGACATGTGCGGGCATCCTGCAGTCATGAGCAGGACCGCAGCGGTCTATGTTACCGCTGCGGAAACGAAGGCCATAAGGCGGCGATGTGCGCGGCCGACCCAAAGTGCGCTGTGTGTTCAGCGCAGGGCCGACCGTCGGACCATTGGGTGGGGTCCAAGGCCTGCACTCCTCCTAAGAAGCGTAAGAAGCAACCGGTGAAATTGCCGAACCCAGCAGGCCGGGTGAGTGTGGAGGGAGAGGAGATGGAAACGGGCAGGTAGTCCCGCCCTCCTCTCCGGCGATAATTACATCGCCACAGGGCCGGGGTGACGACTGCGGGGGCAGTCCCATCCCACACCAACATGGCCCTGGGAAGTCGCGCGCGCATCCCCGCGCGCTTCCCCTGGATGGGGGTGGGTATTCAACATCTCGTACCCGCCCCAAACTGAGTCGGGGCCCGCGAGCCGGTGCGGGCCAATGCCGTTGGGGATCCCGGTGGATTACGCAAGGGAACCCGTCCCCAACATTAAGGCGCGGCGAGGGAATGCCATGTGGTTTTTAGCCGGTAGGAGTCCGGCAGTATTCACACCCTCCCCCGGGGGTGTGTCTCTGCATGACGCATTTTCCACATGTAAAAAAAAAAAAAAAAAAAAAAAAAAAAAGGTTAGGTTAGGTTAGGTTGGGTTAGGTTAGGTT